>NC_081409.1:272099146-272699146 GCF_030272615.1 Cryptomeria japonica | reverse complement strand
TTGCTCAGACCTCGAAGCTTGTAATGATGAAATTCTTGTCGTTTCCTACCCGAAATGGATAACTATTAAGAATATCCCACCTTTCATGTGGTCTTGTGTGGATAAAATTGTGGAACCCCTGGGGAAAATTGTTAAAATTGACTCTTCTCCCTCGGTCCTCCCTCATCTTGATGCTAGAATTCTCATTGCATTAAAACTAGGTTTGAGTTACCCTACAGAAATTAATATTCGACTAAACAATAAAAATTACTACTATTCAATTGAATATATGGGTGGAATAGATGCCTGTCACTTCTATAATGTTAGTGGACATTTTAGGAATAAATGTCCCTTATTATCAGGCAAATCTTCAAGATCCAAAACTAGGGCACCCGGTCCCCCCCGGTAGATGAAGTCATGCCCTCTTAACCTATCCCCTCATCTCCCCATCCCATCCCTTCCTCTCCCCCCACTCCTACTTCTCCTCCCTCCCCCTCACCTCTCCCCCACACCCCTCCCCCTACCTCTTTCTCCCCCTTGATGACAAACTCCAT
This sequence comes from Cryptomeria japonica, assembly GCF_030272615.1. Classification (NCBI taxonomy): domain Eukaryota; kingdom Viridiplantae; phylum Streptophyta; class Pinopsida; order Cupressales; family Cupressaceae; genus Cryptomeria; species Cryptomeria japonica. The sequence continues at coordinate 272,698,613 of NC_081409.1, read as the reverse complement.
CTTAGGCTACAACAATGCCATCAAAGAAGCCCTAGTCGTTGCTCAGCCTCCCCCCTTCATCCCCCTTAATTCACTTGATACTCCTGTCCATCCCTCAAACCTGAGGACCCTTAATGCACAACAACTAGTGTTGGAAAATTTGAGAAAAGAAGTGGAAGCAAGGAAAGTTCTTGAACTAAACCTCCTCAAGCACTAATTGGAAATTGAAGCATCTCAGTGTCATCTACCTAACCTTGAGGACATTGATAGGGGTACTCCAGATATGGAAGACATCATTAGTAGGGCCTTGGCCCAAGGCCCCAAGCAACCCACTTGCAAAGAACCTAATTGTTTCAATACTAAGGAACCCCATACCCTACAAGGGGATAGGGAAGGACCTTCTTTGGAGAAGGTAACATCAACCCCTCTTGAAGAACTTGGTAATTTAGAGGATTATAGGGGAGACCCTTATAGTGGTGTCCTCTTCACTACTAGCACCCCTATTAGTGCCCTTAAGGCAAGATTTGATACCCCTCAGGTAGTGCAACCTAGTGCAGATCCCTTCACTCCAGGGGAAACAAATTTTGAACAAGGACTAGTAGTACCTCAAGATAGATTTACCATAGTTAAACATAGGAAATCATGAAGAAAGAGGTCTCCTAAGAACAACAAAGACAATGCTAATAGGAAGGAATCTCTAGGCCCTGAGCAAAGCTCCAAGGAAAGGAAAAAGAGAGGTAGACCCTCCTCTTCTATTGCATTTGATGCTAGCAATATAGCAAATAAAGTGGACTTGCCCAAGTGTTTTGAGGGATTCAAAGCCCAAACTAATCCCCCCCCAACCAGGTGACTCGTGTTGAAAACCATTTCTTGGAATATCAGAGGCATGGAGGCCCCTGATCGGAAATACATCATAAAGAGATTTCTCAGTGCTCATAAGAACATTGATTGCCTCCTCTTGCAGGAACTAAAAGTAGTGGGCTTCACACTACAAATTGGACTCAAATGTATCTGGAAGGAGGCCACTCCCTTCTACACTAACCATACCAAAGGAAAAGGTGGCTCAACCATACTCCTTAGCCCTAAATGGGCCAATAAAGTAGTTAACTGGGGTCAATCTCCCTATGCCAGAGCTATATGGGTCTCTATTCAAATGGATAACCAAAAGTTTAGAATCTACTTTATTTACACCCCAAATGACTACAGAGAAAGAGGTGTGACTACAAAGAAAGAGGTGAACTATGGAACTAGCTAACAATGCTAGAGGATATCCCCTAGTTTATTGGGGGAGACTTCAACATGGTAGAATCTCCTAATGATAAAAAAGGGGGCAATAAATTTGAATGGAAGGGAATGGAAAGGATACAATGGGATAGAATGATCAATAAACTACAACAACTTCAATACTATTTGGTACACCTGGTGCAATTATCAACAACTGAATAAAAGGATTTACTGTAGACTAGACAAGCTCTACTTCAATAAACCCCACTTTATGATACACAAGGACCCTAATGGTGACTACTATTCTGTATCCCCATATACCCTCTCAGATCATCACCCGATAATAATGGGAATAGATCTCCCCCCAGTGGCGCCTTCCTCCTCCTTAAGAGCCTCTTCATTCATCCTAAACACTAGACTCCTAGATGATGAGGACCTTTGCTCTGGCCTGGCCTTCATCAGACTGTTTAACAAGAGGGATAGGAGCTAGCTCTCTAACATAGATACTTGTAATGCAAACATCAAAACTTGAACCACCCTTTGCCAAACAGTGGGTAAAAAAATAGCCAAGGATACCAGGAGGGTTGAAAGACTACTGCAGGAGAAACTATGTAATGCAGAAATGAATCTCCAAAATTCTTGGAATGATGATAACCTCACTTGCACTCTGATGACAATAAAAGACCACCTCAGGGCTATTCAAAACCAAAAAATTAAAGGTCTTAAAACCAGATCCAAACTAAACTGGCTAGACTTGGGGGACAAGGGCTCCAAATTCTTTTTCCACATGCTCAAAGTTAAGGAAGCTAAGGAGAGTATTAGTGCTATATGAGACAACAACACTCACATCGCAGACTCTCAGGGGATCCTACAATCCTTCTCCCTCTTTTATCATAATCTTTTTTCCTCAGAAGAGGTAAATGATGAGCACAGACATGCTAGAGAGTTTGCATATCAATTGACTCCTCCCAAGCTTGATGAGAAGGACTATGAGGTTTTTGAGCATTCCATATCAAGGGAGGAAATAGCTATGGCCATCTCCTCTATGGGCAATGAAAGATCCTCTGGACCAGATGGATTTCTAGTGGAATTCTATAAGAAAAATATTAAGTGGATTGTTGATGACCTCCATGCCCTATATCTGGAGGCCATCTCCAAAGGAACCATTAGCAAAGAGATCAACCAAGGGGTTATCAAACTCATCCCCAACGAAGGAGACAAGACCTTGGTCAAGAACTGGAGGCCCATCATGCTACTAAATGTATCTTATAAAATTTTAGCTAAAGTAGTAGCAAATAGGTTAATCAGTATACTACCAAGGAACATTAGTCCTACTCAAACAGGAGTTGTTAAAGGCAGGTTCATCCTAGAGAATTTGGTGACCTGCTGCGAGTCTCTAGATTGGGCCAAGGTCTCAGGGCAGAATGGAGCTATGTTACTAATAGATTTCAAGAAGGCATATAATAGCATAGAATGGGGATTCATATTACAGATGCTAGCTAGTCTGGGCTTTCCAAATTCCTTATGCAGGATTATCCATACCCTATTTAGTGATGCCAATGCAGTTGTGGAAGTGAACGGACTAAAATTTGACAACATCTTGCTTTCCAGATCAATTAGACAGGGGTGTCCTCTTGCCTCGACCCTATTTGTCCTAGCTGGGGATGCTATGCACTACATATTAAAGGACTATAGCTTATCCCCTAAGGTAAAAGGAATTGCACTCCCTAATAAAGAAGAAATTAGGAATAGACAGTTTGCAGATGATACAACTATCCTATTCTCCCTAGAGGAGGATAACTTAACACATCAACTTCATAATATTGAGATCTTTTTCAAAGCATCAGGTAGTAGAATTGTCCTCCACAAATCTACCCTGCTAGGTTGGATTGATGCCCCTCCTAACTGGTCATCTAAGTTTGACCTGAGGTGGGGAGGCCCAAATACCATCATTAGATATCTGGGAATCCCCTTCTCTATCTCTCTGAATTTGAAAGAAATGTGGGAATGGTTCAGAAACAAGGTGGATAAGAAACTATCTAAATGGAACCAAAAGTTCCTATCCTTAGCAGGTAGGTTCCAAGTTTGCCAGAAGCTACTCTCTTCATATAAAATATACTACTCCTCAGCTTGGTTATTCACCGACTATTAGTTCAATTACCTTCAAAACAAAATCAGGAATTTCCTTTGGTTAGATGGAAAAGGAAAAAATAAGCAACATGTTGTTAAATGGGATTGGTGGACTAGATCTAAGATTTAGGGAGACATGCGCCTCAAGGACCTTAAACTTCAAGGAATTGCTCTGGCTGCCAAATGGATTTGTAAATCCATTGAAGGCAATGAACCCTAGAAAGTCCTTGTTAGGAACAATATACAATGCTCAACCCCAAAATCAGCAAAAAAATGGAAGAACCTACCCATGTGTTATCTAATTGCGGAGAATTTTGAGGTTTCCCCTTCAAAATCAGAAGTCTTCAAGTCTATATGGAAAGCCTGGAATCATGTTAGACAATACATTAGCAATAATGACATAATTGATAAGAAAGGTTCTCTCAATCTAAAAAGGTCTATTTGGTGGAATGCTCTACACAATGGGAAACAGTTAGCATATCTTCAAGGATGCTCTACCCTGAAATGGCACAACTAGGGACTAGTCACTTTTGAGCACATTCTAGAAAATGGCACTCTATCCTCCTGGGAATCTCTTAGCTCTAAATTCAACTGCCCCCTATCCCAGGCATGAACCTATTCCATCCTCAACTCTACACTTGCTCCCATCCTTCCTACTTCCCCCCCTCCTCCCCACCTCCCTTAGCCTCCCTTTGCTAGATAGATGGATCCCCCCTTTTACTAACCAAATAAAAAATGATATACTCTGCCCTTACTAATTTTGGGGACATCCTTAATCATCTTAACTACACCTGTAACCTTTTATGGGACTCTAAACAATGGCATTTTACCCTCTCGAGATTCTGGTCTTACCCGACTGAATGTAAAAAGAAATTCTTTGCTTGGAGACTCATTCTTCATAAACTACCACTTAAAGATAGCAACAGAGACCCCCTTTTGTGTAAACTTTGTCGTGTCCCTGAATCTATTTATCACATTTTTTTTTGTTGTCATTTTGCTAGAGAAGTATGGGATCTGTTTGGTATCTCACTCAATAGCAATTGTTTTACTGTTGAGGAGATGGTATTTGGTTATATTAAAGGTGGCAAGAAACATGATAATCTATTCTATTTTTCTCTCTCTTTGCAAATTATGTGGATCATCTAGAAATATAGGAATGATGATGTGTTTAATGGTAAGAGAAGGAACCTCACTGAGTCTCTTAGGGGACTCATCTGATACCTTGTTTCTATCCAGGTCATAGTGGTACTAATACTGGAGGAAGACAAATTTCAAAAGTGGTTAAAGAATGGCTCTACTCTAGTTTTCATAAGAGAACTCTTGCATGGATTGACTTGGGATTTCATGGGAAGCAATAAGACTCACTTTAAGCAAGGGCTGATGAGGTTCATGCAAGAGATGGAGGCACGACAACAGAGAGAAGAGTTCATTGAGCTGGAGCTAGAAGGACTACCCTCCCACCCCTATAGAGATCAATTCGCTGATGGGAATGTGCTAGTTTGGAGCAATGGAGAACTAGGTTGGACTACTTGGCTCCCCCCTATGGGTGACAACAATGACCCTAGTTCCTCCTTTGTGTTCAATTAGTTGTACTCCCTGAGATGTTGTATCATGTCTATCATTTTGTGTGTAATTTTGTAAATTCTGCTCCTATGTAAATCACCGTATATCATGGATCGAGTCTTTATCTGATATAGCTCCTAGATCTTATGTTTTATCTCTTTATTCGGCTGAAAGGTTTACAACCCAAATTCTTGATTTTTGTAACTGCGGTTTATATGATGCTTAATACAAAAAAAATTTGGTTATGTTATCCATTTAAAAATCCATGACCACCTTGTTGGTGTCCCTCTTTGTTGGGATAGCTTCTATCCACTTAGTGAATTAATCTATTGTAACCAATATCCACTTGTGACTACAAGTTTACTTATCAAAAATTTCTCCAATGAAATCAATACCCCATTGATAAAATGGAACTTCTACTTGCATAGGTCTAAGAGTAAATGCACTTTCATACTGAAAATTTCCTAAAAAAATTTGGCATGCCTCACATTTACTACAAACTTGTGTGCAAATGCAAATAATGAAGGCCAATAATAACTTTCCTTGAGAACTTTATTCACAATTGGTTTTGCTATGAAATGGCCCCTAAACACACCTTCATGTATTTCTATTAATACCTTGTTAGCCTAATGCACATATAAACATAACAAAAGAATACATACCTATTCTTCTCTAATAGCTCACAATTAATAAAATAATATTCCAAAGCTTGTAGCTTAAGTGTTATTTTTTTATTATCAACAAAATCTTCTGGACACTTTAAATATTTAAAGTAATCAAATATATTAGTATATGAAGAAGTATGTGATAAGCTAAAAATAATTATTTCATTTGTTCATAATAGTATTTACTTAGAAAGCCTTTGAATTTTCTTCTACCATGAGACATTGTAATCCCCATCCTCTAACCAATCTAGTGATCTAAATATCAATATTCAATTCATGGATTTTATTAATCCATATATAGTTTTACCAGTTACCTCAGATTGGATAAAAATATCTTTGGCAACTACATTTTCTATGTATGCAATAACCTTCACTCATACAAGATAAGGCCTAAAAGTATTAACCATATTTACAAATACATAAGCCTTTTTCTCTAAAATATCATACTTCATTTAGAAAACCTAAGGGGATTTTATATAGAATGCAATTGGCTCATCCTATCCTTCATCATTTTTTTTGCAAAATGATTGTCGCTATGGTGTGAAAAAATGAAAAAAGAAAACCTAAAAGGGCTTGCTAAGGTCAAGAGACTTTAGTAACATTTCTTCCTTAATGGATCTCATGTTAGAAATAAATGCATTAGTGGCTTCAATAGTCTAATCAAGCTTCTCACCATTCTTCAACATTATAGATATGGGTTTTATAATCTCTGCAAAGTTAGAAATGAACCTTCTTACAAAATTAATTTGACCAAAAAATGATTGTATAGCCTTCACATTCTTGGTGATAGTTATTCCATCAATGTCTACTACTCTTTTAGGGTCTATCCTTACACTATCCTTAGACACAATATAATCTAACAATTTACCCTCTATAACAACAAAATTACATATCTTCAAATTTAATGAAATCCCATACTCGACCGCCTTGAAAAATATCTTTTCAAGATGAAAAAAAATATCCTTAACCTTTTCGATAAAAGCAATTAAGCCATCTTGATAGATCACCATGATAATATAAATCAAATAAGAAAATGCAACATCAGTGGCTCATTGAAATATTTCTCTAGTATTTATTAGATTGAATGAAATTACTATGTACACATAGATACCCAAAGGAGTGGTAAACAAAATTGTGTATTGTTCTAACTCCTTGACTTTTACTTGGTTATAACCTAAGAAACCAAACATCATAGAATGTAACTCACACTATATAACCTTATGCAGCATTTCTTTCATATTAGAGAATGGGTAACTTTCTTTTAATAAAGAAATTCAAATTTATTAAATCCACACACAACCTTATATCTCAATTCTTATTTCTAGCTAGTACCAACTTAGAGACCCAATTTTAATGTCTGATTGGTTTTATGACTCCACCTTCCCTCAACTTCATAAGATCTTCTTGCATCTTGGCCCTCAACATTAGATTGATAAGTCTTTGGTTTTTCCTAAAAGGATTTGCCTCAAGATTTAGAGGAATCTCATGTTGGAATAGATCCTTTGTATATGCTATTAGATCATCATATGACCAAGCAAATACATGCTTGTATTTTCTCAATAATGTAAAAACTATTGTTCTAATTTTTGAACTAATTTGTTTGCCAATGTATATAGTTTTAGGAGATGATTCAATCCCTATATTCACCTCCTCCAAATCCTCTTTATTCACTAGCACAAGTCTTATGATTCAAACATCGCTATCATTAAAAACTCTCTCCAATGCAACAAAACCTTTTGGGATTTTATTTTTCTTTAATTGCACAACATCATTTCTAAATATAGTATCCTCTCCATCCATGACTGCAACAAATGCATTCAAGTTAATCTCTTCATTCTTGTACAATATATACACCGAAGAAACTTTAACAAGTCATCGTCATCATCATCATCATCATCATCATCATCATCATCATCATCATCATCATTATCATCATTAAATATATATTAGTTACATATATTCTTAGGGGTTGATGGTCTAGTCTTTATTTCCAGTTTAGATATCCTTGTCAAAGTAATGTCATTACTCTTCAAAGCTATATTTGCCAGAAAGTTTGTCATAATACTCTTTGAACTTTTCACCTAGTCAATTGAAAAGGAACCAAACAATTCTAATAAATCTAAAAAAGAAAACTTGTATTGCTTTAATCCTTTATTCTTTGAAGAATACATAGATCTCACGTATGAAATAATCAATTCAAAGTCTCCCTAGATAGCTAACAACTTAATCCTATGTTTCACTGCTAAGTTGAGGCCTAATAGAAATGTGTCACATTTAGCCACATTATTTGTGTAATTAAGAGACAACAAGAAGGAATACTTATAGGTTTTTCCACTTGGTGCATTAAATATTACACTTGCTTTAGACCCTTCCTTACTACAAGCTCCATAAAATACATCTACCAAAACCCATCATGATCATTTTTGTATTTCTTAACTATTTGTATCACTAGATTCTAAAATTGGTTGTGTAGACTCAACCTTGAATCTTCCCATATCTACATTATAAAAACATATCAACTCATTTTGGTCAACTTGTTCAATAATTATTAGTTCTCTTTGTAAGAGTAGAACTCCAAATCCATGATTACAATATGTAGAAAACTTCACTGGAGAACCAAATATATCACCAAATGTGATGAAATATATTGAGTTGAGATTGAGATTAATTACAAATGTACATAAGTCTGCTTATATAGGCAAAGTCTATAATGGAATCACCAATGAGGTGCAAGCATAGCCATAACTACCTGCCAACTACTGGCATGAAAACTAAAGTAGGTAAACAATAAAATATAATAAACCTTATCTACTAACTAGGAAAATGATATGCCTGAGTGAACTTAGGATTGTGAGTAAATATTAATTTAATCCAAAACCCCCTTTAAATGCAACTAAGGGAGGAAAATGCAATATGGGTCCCAACTATAAGGCAATGCTAGGTGCCCATGTATAAAGAAAATGATCTCTTACAAATAGAAAAAAAGGAGATGGAAAAAACGAGAAAACCACATGGGAGAAAACTCCTCTCCAAAAGAGAGATATGAAAATTAAGATAAGTGATACAATGAGTGACAAATGGAAGTCGCAACATCAATACCACCAAGAACTGCATCCATCATGAAGATAGAAATGATATCCTCCTCATAAGAGGCCAAGAGAGAGATTATGCAGCCCTCCATAATGAATAATCATGTGCAAAATGGTAAGCAACTAAAAATAAAACAAGATCCAATGCCTATAAACCATTTGTTTCCTCTTAGGAAGAAACAAAACCATGTTTAGTTGTTGGTATGCTTCCCATTCTAGATTGGAATTAGGAAGAGAAATCAAAATGTAGAATGAAATGTTGCCTATAAAATCTGCTTGTTTCGCCAAGTCCTACAATGAAGATGACATGAACAAGTCGGGTACATACCCAATCATAAGAGAAGTTGGCAAACAAGGAACAATTGGAAACAAATTGTGAAAATGTTCTAAAGACAATAGTAATATAATGGTTATCATCAAGGAGGAGAGAGAACCATTCAAATGTATCTTCCAAATAAGTAGAAGATTGACAAACCAAATTTGAGATACCAAATAGGAATCCATCTTACAACCACAAATCTGAAAGACAATGATGGTCCTCCTAATCAAGAATGATGGAAGTCTCAAATGACTGTACATGGGGAGTCAATACAAGTGAAGGATGATAAACTATCTTTGATGAAGAATCAAGAACCTATGCAGCATCTGCTACCTCATTTGAAATTTCCAAATCCTCCAAAGCTTCACAATCATGGGCTATCTGCTCTGGAGAATGAAGGGGCACATCTGAATTAGAAATAGGTGAATCTAGAGATGGTTGAGTATCATGATCACCATATAACTCCCAAATTTTGATCCAAAGAGCATGAGGACATGTAGAATCGGAAAGTGAGGCCAAAACGTCTTCATCTATATACATATAAATAATTCTTAAGACTTTAGCCCTATGACCTTTCCAAATAAGATTCTCCCTAGGTGTGTTGTTAATAGGAACATCATTACATGAATATGATAATAATTGAAACTCACTAAGATGAGTGATTATAAAATCACTCTATTCCCTATAATTCCCCCTCTCCAAAGTAAAATGAGAAACCCATTTTCAATAGTGATTATTCTTCACAAATACAAAGATAATGCCATCAAAAAAATAACTTCCAAAAAAGGATAAATCCCGATTTCAATGAAATAATGATGGTGGGGTCCAAATGACCAGATAATTGAAGTGATGAGTTGGCGGGTGCTCACACCAACACTAAATCAACTCCACGAGAATACCATGAGGCAAGTCACCAACAAGCAGGTTCCACAACAAGTCAAAATCGATGGCGGGAACCATGACCTGCGGGTTTGAAAAAACCCTAAATTAATATATTGACAAGAATTATATAGTCCACTAACAAAAAATTGAAATAAACTGTCCAATAACCCTCTAGGCAAGCCGAAAGCGTAGCAACCAACAAAATCAATGATCTCCAAGGCCAAGTCTTAATGCATAAAGTGAGCCTCTTGTGAGCTACCCATACAGTAGATAGAGAAAAATGTGAATGTCAAAAATTGAAGAAACCCAATCCAATTTGAAATATAGACTCCTCCAATGAAATGCCTAGCCATTGAGGACAGAGGATGCGGGACAGTGTTAAATGATAACTCGACACAAGGCAAATGTAAACCACTAGATCAAGCGCTCAAAATGAAATCCACCGCAAATGAGTCGATGTGATGAAGGACACTATCCAACAGTAATATAGCATGAAACCCGATCACTAAGTGCAAGAAACTACTCCAACTAATTGTGCAAAAATCGATGCTAATAATAAGTGATATGCAAAACTGTTGTTCCTAGCGAAAAAATACATCAATTTAAATTCTAATGGAAACACGATCCAATGGCAATTGAGCTCTAATGTAAATTATGGTAAAGAAAAGTCTATCACAATGCAATGAGATTCGGCAAAATATAAACTTCCCACACATACAAAACTCCTTCGATCTCCCAGACAAAGAACCACGATCAAATTCTCAGATACAACATCTACAAATTCTGGGTTGCAATGATAATAACCACCAAGCAAATAGGCTCACAACTGGCAGATAGAATAACGAATGCTAATGATATCGAATTTACATATGATGTGCACCTCAATAAACTATGGCTAATAAACAAAGAATGAGCAAAAGCAAAACAAGAAGCACCAAAAGTAGATCAACTGGCACTGAGTAAAAATGCCTAATCCAGGGACAATTCGAAGTACTGCAGCAATGTGAAGCCGCTAAATTGTAACTAGTAATGTCGATGTAGGCTCGCAAATCTGAGGTGAAATAGAAATTTTGAAAAAAAATTCAAACGCCAGTAAATTATATTCTATGAATTTGTAGAAATAAGGCTCAGATAGAGTCAAAATAACCAGGAACATGGCTGAATTGAGCCAATATGCAACTCCCGCAACCTCAACACTCCATATTGGCAAGAATTCTTAGATTTGAAAGGAGTTGCAAACTTAAAGGCTCTTATGCAATGCAGAGTACAACTCTAAAGCCAAGATAACAACCTACAGAAACCTTCACAAAACAACTAGATATATCACCAAATATGATGAAATATATTGAATTGAGATTGAGATGAACTACAAGTGTACATAAGCTTGTTTATATAGGCAAAGGTTAGAATACAACCACCAATGAGGTGCAAGGTAGATATAACCACGTACCAACTAATGTAGGTAAACAATAAGATATAAATAACCTTACTTACTACCTAGGAAAATGATATGTCTAAGTAGCTACAAAATGTGCGTAAATACTAATTTAATCAAACATCTTAACTCCTTATTCAACTTGAAAATTTTTACATTGAGTTGGTGGCATAGGATATATCTAACTAAACACTATCACCTACAGGTATTGTCCATTGTCTTGACAACCACATTCTATAACATGGAGGATAATCAAGAACTATTATATCTACCTTATATGCAGCCCCAAGAAATGTTACTAATTATAACTCAACCTCTTTTATGACAGCAATAATAAGGAGTGCCATTAAAATCCATTGCATAACACTTTCTATAAGTACTCCTTATTATCCATTGCATAACACTTTCCATAAGAAGTGTCTACCAACATACACAATTCCTTCATGACTCTAAATGGCATAATATTAATTCTTGCACCTGACTCAATCATGCAATTCTCTACCAGCTTATTGTTTAAATAAATGAACAATATAATAGAAAAGGGATTAATCTGATATGGGAATTTAGTAATTGTAATTCTTATGTAGACATTAGTAGTTTTGATAGTTTAAACCTCTACGTCCACTTATTATCTTTCTTAGATGTATTCTCAATTTTTTTAATTTTCTAAATGTATATTTGATGCAGGAGCATCCCCAATCTATGAGCAATCTTGCATCAACTAGAAATATATTTGCTTTCCAATTGTTCTTGTTCTATGTTGCAATTTCTATGCTAGTTCTAGAATTCTCTAGTAATTGTTCATTTTCCATTGTGGATCAGATTCATGGCTTCCAAATGTGTTTTTATTTCCTATTCTAGATTCTTAGTTCATTTGGATGCTTTTTCAGCAAGTTATTGCTTCTAGATTGGTTAGCCTTGGTTCTCGGAGCAATTTTTGAGCTCAACGACTAGTTGGAGATTTCTTCTCTTACAGAGTGATTCCTTGTCTTGCAGATCTATTTGGCACCATGTTCGATGTTCTTGGGCCCTTGGTTGACCTTCCTTGGTGGTCCGCACTTCATTTGCGTTCTTGGCGGAGGAGATCTTCACGTTTCGGGTCCGACTTATTTTTGCAAGTTTCATTTTCCTTCCTTGGTAAATGTAATCTTTTGTGGCTAACTCGGTTGTGTTCTGAATAGTATATATATTGTTGTATGTGATTCTTTGAGACATAGAGAAGAAATATGATGATATTTATTCAAGATTCGTGATTAGAATATCATTTTGGAGATCTAGATGGATTGTAATCTGGAATGTATGTTGTTCTAGGTCTGTAAGCCTATATATTTGCTGCATGTTGCCAGCTAATTTGTGATGAATCTATGATGTTACAGATGTCTGATTCCTATTTTCTCTTAGTGTTTATGTTTCTTCAGTTGTGTTACTTTTGCTGCATGATCTAGATTGTTCTCTTTGAGGATCCTCCAGGTTATGGTTGCGTCACTATTCAAGACAATTGAAATCAAAGATAGAGCATTATTCCTATGTTCATCTATCTTCATCATCTCTAATATAGTGGAATAGAAACTTTTATCTGATATAGAGTTTGAATTGTATCCAAAGACGGTATAGTAGGAAAATTTCAAGTAGTAGTTCTACTTCATTTTCAAAAGGATTTTTCTTTCTCATTTGAGGTTGGAAGCTTGGGGACACTATTTACAAGAGCCTCAACCTCCACCTTTATTTTCTTTTGTATATATTTTGGAACATATTTCTATGTCTTCTGAGATTTAGGCATCTTTCCCTTGTCATCATTCTTTTGGACTATTGGTGAAATATTGTTAGTAGTCAGATTCTCTTTCATAAATAAATTACCAAGCTCACATTCGTCAATATTAACTATCCTAATTATAAGATTATAGTTGTTGTTTTCTTGAGAAACTATTGCAACCATGAGAGCTTTGATCTCATATTCAAATGAACTTCTTATTTTGGCTTTTTTTTGTTCATAAGTTTTGATATTAATAGTGAAACCTCTTTCTTCATCATTTTCATCATAGAAAAAAACCTCTTGATGATACCCCTCACTACATTGTCTTTGACATCCCTCATCATATTCTCAACCATCCTGTTTAGATGAAGCATGTTGGTTATACATAGCATAAGGTCTTATTTATAGCATATTTATTGTATGACCTTACTAACAAATATTCATCATGATAATCTTCATAAAATCTACAAGTGCATCTTGAATGGACCGAACTATTGCAAAATGTGAAGGAGAATGTGGAAGATTACAAGATATACACCAAGGAATATCATCAACCATATTAGCATTATGTTTCTTCAAAGGGTCGAGAGTGTCCTTACTACAATATCTCTTTTAGTTATTATTTACTAGCTTACCATCACGCTAATTTGTGTTGTATCCAATGTCATTTAACCTTGGTCTTGTGTTTCTCTAATAATTGAGTCTATCATGGCACAAACCTTTCTTATGGGGCACTCAATACTTTATCCAACATATCCTATTCCTTTGGTCACTTCTATTGACATCCTTTAGGATTTGGTAATATGTTGACATCATATCTTTTTCCAACTTTTCCTAAAGATTTTCTATTATTTTTCCGTATTTATGGCAGCTCTAAATGCATCAATGAGTGTTGGAGGATTCCTAGTCCTTAACTCACAACCAATCTTGGGATCAAAAGTATTAATATAAAATATTAAACATAATGACTCATTTAGTTTAATATGGGTTATAATCTTGTTAAAATGATTCATAAACTTTGTATTGAAATTTTCTACAGATTGATTATATATCTTCTAGATATTTGTCAGTTCATGCAAGGAAAACTAAGGGTCTGAGTGATCACCATATTACTCTTTGAATATCCTTTTGAATTCATTCCAGCAACTTATAGATACATCTAGAAGATTTTTCTGCCAATCTATTACATCCTCTATTAATGACTACTTGAATAGTTTCATAAACACATCTTCATGTTCAATTTCAAAGTTATCTATGACATTTATAAATGCCCTTAAATGATCTTCACTAGACACTGCAATATTACCTAAAAAATTTCGCATGACATTTCTTCATTGCTAATAGAATTTGGATATCCTTGTATTTTTTGAAGTTAACTTATGTATATCTGTCCAATTATATGAGACCTCTAGAAAAAGGATTATTGGTGTTGATGTGGGGTGAATTCACAAAGCTGGTTCCCACTTTTGCCAACGAAGGAATTTGGCAAAAGTGGGAACTTCAATTTTCTCGGTGTTCGAGCAAAATGGTAATGTTTGCTCGAACTACCCCTGGGAGTCTAAGCGAACCCAACTGCGGACCTGGGTTCACTTGAACCATGGGTAAGTTTTGGGTTTGAGCGAAACCACTTTAATATTAATATTTTAATGGGTTCGAGTGAATCCCCCATTCACTAGAACCATTTTTGGTTAGGTTTTTTTTTAAAATTTATAAATAGCAAAAATGACAGTTAGAAGGTCATTATCAAATTTGACATTTTCTATCTGGTGGGGGTTGGATCGAACTAGTCGTCAGCATCACGTCACCGAGCTTTGTCTGCAGCAGTTAGCATCTTTCCTATTTCAGTTTTTGATCAAGTGCACAAAATAACCCTTTGTTTGGTTTAATAATGTCTTTTTTTATTATATTTGTAAATAATTTGTTTGTTAATTTATTTTTTAAATTAAATAATTGTATATAGTTATTGTTTTTCAACATTTTAGAAAAATGTTTGATAATTTAATTTTTTTCATTATTTAAGAAAAATGTTTGATAATTTAATGTTTTGACTGAAATGTGTCAATTTGTTTTTAAAATTACATAATTGTATAGATGTATATTTTTTTCAACATTTTAAAAAATTGTTATGAAAAACATAGAAAACTTAGAACCTATAGTAAATCAGAACTTAGAAAAACATTAGCAAAAAATGAAAAATGCTAGAAAAATTAATAAATTTTAATTTAAATAAACATTAGAAAATTTAGACAACAAATTTAAACAAATTAAACAAAATAAATTTCCTCTACAATGTGACCCATTTTTACATCCTATTACATGCACAACATGACCCCTTAAGACCACATATGCCCTGATGACACTATATACGTTCCCTTACGAAGTCATAGAGGATCACATATAACATACTAGTGTACATGCATGACATTCCCTTTAGGATCACATCTAGTGTCCTAAGGGGTCATACGTGGTCCTAAGGGGTCACACATGTGTCATAACACATGCGTGACCCCTTAGAACTGCATATGACCCCTTATAAAATTGTAGTGTGAACGACATACCCCTTAGTCCATCAAATAGTGTCTTCACACATGCATAACCCATTACAACTGCATATCAACCTTTATAAAATCCTAGTGTGAACAACATACCCCTTAGTCCATGACATAGCATCTTAAGGCGTCGTATGTGGTCCTAAGGGGTCACGCATGCATTAACACATGCGTGACCCCTTAGTAGGTCACATACCCCTTATAACATCCTACTATACATATGATATTCCCCTTAGGATCATATAGTGTCATAAGGGGTCATATGTGGTCCTGAGGGGTCATGCATGTGTTATAACATATGCATGACCCCTTAGAACCGCATATGACCCCTTATAAAATCCTACTATGAATGACATACCCCTTAGTCCATCACATAGTGTCTTAAAGGGTCATATGTTGTCCTAAGGGGTCACGCATGCATTAACACATGTGTGACCCCTTAGTAGGTCACATATGACCCCTTATAACATCCTACTGTACATATGGCATTCCCCTTAGGATCATATAGTTTCCTAAGGGGTCATATGTGGTTAGAACCACATATGACCCCTTATAAAATCCTAGTGTGAACAACATACCCCTTAGTTCATCACATAGTGTCTTAAGGGGTCGTATGTACGATCCTAAGGGGTCACACATGCATTGACACATGTGTGACCCCTTAGTAGGTCACATATGACCCCTTATAACATCCTATTGTACATATGACATTTCCTCTGTGTCCTAAGGGGTCATATGTGGTCTTAAGGGCTCATGCATGCATTAACACATGCGTGACCCCTTAGTAGGTCACATATGACCCCTTATAAAATCCTACTATAAATGACATACCCCTTAGTCCATCACATAGTGTCTTAAGGGGTCGTATATTGTCCTAAGGGGTCAGGCATGCATTAAAACATGCATGACCCCTTAGTAGGTCACATATGACCCCTTATAACACCCTCCTATACATATGACCTTCCCCTTAGGATCATATAGTGTCCTAAGGGGTCATATGTGGTTAGAACCACATATGACCCTTTTATAGAATCCTAGTGTGAATGACATACACCTTAGTCCATCACATAGTGTCTTAAGGGGTCATATGTTGTCCTAAGGGATCACGCATGTATTAATGCATGCGTGACCCCTTAGTAGGTCACATATGACCCCTTATAACATCCTACTATACATATGACATTTCCTATGTGTCCTGAGGGGTCGTATGTGGTCCTAAGGGCTCATACATGCATTAACACATGCGTGACCCCTTAGTAGGTCACATATGACCGCTTATAACATCCTACTGTACATATGACATTCCCCTTAGGATCACATAGTGTCATAAGGGGTCATATGTGGTCTTGAGGGGTCATGCATGTGTTATAACATATGCATGACCCCTTAGAACCACATATGACCCCTTATAAAATCCTAGTGTGAATGACATACCCCTTAGTTCATCACATAGTGTCTTAAGAGGTCGTATGTGGTCCTAAGGGGTCACACATGCATTGACACATGTGTGACCCCTTAGTAGGTCACATATGACCCCTTATAACATCCTACTATACATATGACATTCCCCTTAGGATAATATAGTGTCCTAACATATGACATTTTAGATCTCTCTATTCTTGAATTTTTTATGTATGTCAAAGATTTAAATATGTACACGTGTTAGATCTCTCTATCTCTCTGAAATATATGTTATCTCTAGATCTGAAATATATTTTCTCTCTCTCTCTCACTGAAATATTTGAAATTTTTACATGTATTTTTTGAAAATGAAAATGATCTCTCTCTCTCTCATGAAGATTTATATGTATATAATCTCTCTCTCTCTCTCATGAAAATGGTCTCTCTCTCTCTCTCTCTACTTACGTATTTATTTTAACTTTATGACATGTACCTAGATAGATGGCATCCCAAGATATACCTTCGTAGGCTCCTCATCAGGATCCACCTTCACAGGCTCCACATCAGGAGCCACCACAGTAGGATCCTCCACCTACGTAGGCTCCACATCAAGAGCCACCATAGTAGGATCCTCCTCAGTAGGATCTCCCCTTGCTTAACATTGCTACTATTTTTCATTATAGTGATTGGGAGTTGCATAGGTTGAGGGCCATACTAGATGACCCTCGTACTGATGGCATGTACAAGAGTACGTGCACATCCATTTTTGACAGTTTGTGGACATTGAGGGACCGCTTAGAATCTCATACCTCATTCTCACTTGAGGTTATAGAGGATATATATAGACAGTTGAGGAGTGAGGTGAGGGGTCCTCATTCTTTTGCTGATGTGGTGGGGGTGGTCTCAAAGGAGACCATCAAGGAGAGATGCTTCCCACAATATCAGGAGAAGAGTAAGGTGAGGGGATATCAGGTTACTAGATGTATCGACCCACAGGTTGCATCACTGATCTACCCACAATTCTTAGCAGCCCATGGTCGTTATCCTAATAACGACCAGATTCCATTATACTTTGCATAGCAGGTATTTTTTGAGGTTCATTGTTAGATGAAACCAAACTACCTTGATATTCTAGGATATTATGGACAGGGGAGGGGTAGGATTGCTAATAGAGATGCATATCGTAGGCATGATAGAGCTCTACCTAGACATAGGGACCTTGTTGGCTAGAGATTTCCTGCAGTAGTCCTAGCCATGGCACCCATAGTGGATCATGTTGTGATTGCTTCTCAGAGAGAAGTAATTGATAGGATTGGATAGATTGCATGAGTAGTAGCCACCATATCTTTTGACAAGGTGGGTAGATATATGATGACTCGACCACATTTGCGATCATCCATAGATCATGAATCTTCTAGTCATGGGGGGGCTTCAGATTCAGATGATCGGTATATTTCTGCTGGCATCCCCTACCCAGATGAGGTAGTATCTATAGTCGGAGGTAGTAGACATGTACAGATGTTGCAGTATTTAGCCGAGGACCTACCACATGCTTATAGTTTTATTTCATCTCGACTTGGGATACCATTGGGTGAAGTTAGAGAGGAGATTCTCAGAGATGGTCAAGCTACAATGGCATTGATGCATACCCTGAGGCAGTCACAACATTCTCATCACTCTAGGCATGCTCCAGGCACTGACCCACCTATAGATCACTCTGTTGCTGTAGAGGAGAAGCTATGAGCTAATTAGCTCCATATCACAGATGAGGGCCAGTTGGAGTCATTTGAGGAGGAGATATGAGCTGATCAGGTACATATCATAGATGAGGGTTTGGACTCATTTGAGGATCAGCTGAGAGATTTGAGCCATACTAGATTTATGGACATGCTACTACAGTCAGACACTTCATCCACGATGCCCACTCATCTAGTTAGCCCCTTGCACTCCTCAGTGATACGTATAGCTAGAGAGAGATATGCAGGCACGAGTGATATTGTTGATATGATCACGGGATAGGATCAGACTATACAGCCTACTCCAGGTGATATATAGGTATGTACATGTACATGTGCATTTAAATTTTTAGAAGATATGTATACATGTTGCAAATTTGTACCTGACAAATCTATATATATAGATCATGTTTAATAAATAATCTAGAGTTCTATGTTTTAATTTGTAGATCATTTAAATTGATTGTGGACTAATCCTTAAATTGATAGTTAGCTCATGTCACTCCTTCCTTGAGCTCTGAGCATGTGTGTAGGAGAGATTCTTTAGATGTTGTTAGTGTACAGGTTAGTTATGGTTTTTGGTACATATATGTACATGTATGTATGTACATGCACATTACAATTTATATGTAAATTTTTATTTAACTCTACTTGGATTTGATGTACATGCACATCTAGAGAGATAGATATATTATATTTAATATTAAAATAAATTCTAGTTTTGTAGGACTCGCCCTCAGATGGCTGCTCAGTACGTAGCCGACATGATCCCCATTGATTTGCTCTAGACTTTATATCTCATTTAAATTTATCTTTTTATATACTTTCATATTATATATATTCATGAATGTACATGGAGTTTAGACTATAGATTATACTTTATACCTAGTTTGTGTTTGACTCTAGATTATACTTTATACTTTATACATGGAGTTCATACTCTAGATTATACTTTATAAGTTTTATACATGTTTGATTATATTAGATTTATACATGTTTGATTATATTCAAGATTTATACATGATGTTTGATTAAATTAGATTTAAATATATGTTTGATTAGATTGTATATTTCATGCATGTACAATGAAGTTTAGACTCTAGATTATACTTTATACCTGGTTTGTGTTTGATCAGATTATACATGTTTGATTATATTAGATTTATACATGTTTGATTAGATTAGATTTAAATATCATGTTTGATTTTCAAACAAAAGAGTATGTATGAAATGAACAAACTAAACTTAATAGGCCATGTATTGAAAAGTTCACATGGTATGTATATTACATAGGTATGTATATTGTAGTTAGATAGTTCACAACATGTACATGTCCTAATTCCATATTAAATATCAATTTTACAAATGTACATATTACATTCTAATTTAAATATGCATTTTTTAATTAAATACAAATACAATTACATACAATTAAACATGCACATTTAAATACATCCTAATTTGATATAATGTATAAATAAACTTAAAAAATATTTATCCTTTAGTTTCAAAACAAGTTACTTGAGATCTAGAATTTATCTTGAACTTACATTAAAATTCAAGTCATGTGGGCTAAACCACATGTGTGCTTTGGATTACTAAATGTATATATAGTTCATACCACATCAAGTGGTTCACAATGCTCTTCAATAACACTTAATATTTTCTCATGATCTTCACTATCTAGTCTCCACTTTTGAGACTGGCCTCGACATGGAACTGTTTGAAGAATTAGGCCAACAACAATGACCAAGTGACTATACTGATATACCTTGTTGCCAATTTGGTATTCAGTGAAATGAATCCCATGTTGAACAATTTTAACTTGTTTGAAATATGTCCCTTGCACTACAACTGATCCTGCATGTACATGTATATAAGAAATGTGAGAAATTAAAAAATTTCACCTAAGCGATTTGTACATGTACATATTCAAATCAGAACTCAAACCTATGGGAAATGACATTCCATCACTCATCTTAGACTTTGATAACTTCTTTCTCTCTTTTGTACAACACAATAAATAATAACTAACACCTTCTATATTTCCATCTTCTACTATGATTGCAAAAATATCTCCTGCAATTTGACACAAGTTAAATAAATTCTAAGTTATATGTCATTTTTAAGGAAATGTTTACATGTGCACGTCATTTATGTACCTTTTTTAATCAATCTTGAAATATGATAGTAATCACCAGAAATCAAAGGAATGTCTTCAATGTTTTCATCCTCATTTGAATCCTCATATGTGTCAAAAACATCTAGTGGCACCATTTTCCATTCACTAACATATCCAAGCTCTTGGTTCTTGCAATCAACATAGTTTTCAAAAATGCATTCAGAACAAAAACATGAATAATCCCTAGTTTATAATGTCCATGGGCGATTATCTGTACTCATGACACAATGCAAAGATCTTGTCCTCTCCACACTCTTGCATCCGTGCATTGATTTTGTATCCACATCTGCAAAATGTACATGTGTACAAGAATGTACATGTAGATCAAGTTGCTAAATTAAAAAAAATTAAATAAAATACTAAAAGAGAACATGTACCGGTTATGTCCCAAAACACTCTATATGGAATGGGCTTGTATGTTCTCGATGATGATTCCCCAGGATAATTAGGTTTCTCAAAGTGTTTCTTACACCATTCAACAACATCATGTGCATTTTCTATACGTTCCCCTATGTACTTTATTTGATGCTTTCTTAGAGCACATTTGATGCAAGCTCCTGCACCATCATGTTCACCCTTTCCATGACCACTCTCAAAAAAACTCCAAACATGTGGTATTTTGTCATTTTGATGATATCTACATAGTGCATAAAATGGCCTCAAAGATTTGAATTGTGCCGCACATCCATCAGACCAAACAAAATGTTTAACTATTGTTATGCCCCTATCTTTCAAATATTCAAAAAACTTCTTAAAGCAATGTTGTACAAAAAGTGTGTCATGCTCCTTATCATCACTGATATAGAAGTGGTACTCTTTCTTAATGACATGATTTTCAAATGTACTATCAACACCATCCAAATTCATTTGTGCATGTTGATAACACACATGCACAAAAATAGTGATTTGCTTTGAAAAGTAATACTCTGATTGAATCTCTTTTTGATGTGTAAAAGAGTAATTCTCTGTGAAGTCAACTACAGATAGAATAGTTCCAAGTGGGAAAGTGTCTCTTAATCTTTTAAATTGTTCTGCTTCCCACTTGGCAAAAAAACCATGGCATATGTATGGTTTTATCAACTTGCAAAAATTTTCCATAAATGTTCCAATAGGTATTTCCTCTTCTACATAATCTAGCCCTGTAGATTCCTTTCCAAATTTTGTTTCAAATTTTTTGTACTTGTAACTCTTGCAATTTACCATCTTCCTCATGTCAGTATCTTCATCTCTCAAAGACAATTTAGCCAAGTCCCCGCATGTTCCATAAATTCCTCTTATGCAATTTATTTGACCGATTCCATTATCATCTAATTTATCACATAAGATGGATGCTATGAATTGACTTGTTCATTTAGGATGAGCATTTTCATAACCATCATTATCTTCTCCATTCTTTCAAAACACCTAATAGTACAAGTCAATTTTTATGTGATAATGATAACAACAAGTTTTGAAAACTTTGTTTAACTTCACATAATATGGCCTTAACCATTCAAACATGGTTTGTCCAATCTTTATATTAGGGTTTGTTTTACTAATCAATACATACAATTCATGTTTTGTTGTGTCTATCCAATGTTTTACATGGAGATCATAATGATCAGGACCAATCCTTTGCTTGATAACATCTCTACTATCTGATGAAGGGCGAGTATTATCATTCCAAAAACTTGTCACAAAGTTCCTAACAACATCTTCAATTCTATCAAAATGAGGAGCTCTACACATAATTGCCTAATTCCCTTCTGAGGTAGTATCATCCAAAATCTTTCTCCTTTTAACATATTTAGAGATTTTCCTTCTACTAAAACCAAACTCAGATGATAATGAAGAGATTTGTCTTTTTTGAGGCAATCTTTCATTTACTAAAGATGTCAATATCACTCTTCTTGAAATGGTCTTATCTAGTTTTCGAGATTTTTAACCAATGTTCACCAAACCTTTCTTAACATTATCAACAATAGATTTTTGTAGCTGAGAAAATTTCCTCTTTTGACTTGTTGTATCTATACCCAACAATTTCATTGGATCTATTAAGTCTTTATGAGTAAGTACAATTGATAACAATTGAGCTTTTTCTAGCATAGTATCAAGATTGTTGAAATGAGACATTATTTCTTTCCCACTTTTATTCATTGACCTCCTTTTAGTATGTCTAGGTTCTTCACTGAGACGTTTTAACTCATCCACGTCCATTTCAAGTAAATGATCTAAGTTTTTATAAGAAATATTTCTCTTCACCTATTTAGCTAGATCCACAATATGCTCATCCATATCAGTGGTAGGAGGTAAGGAGCCTGACCCCTCTCCTTCAAAGGTCTCCATTGGTTCAACTTTGACAATCTCCTCCCTATGTTCATCAACTATATTGTGTTCTTCAACAGGTTCGTTTGCCCATTCTGCACATAATTTAAGAGTTGTGTAAGGTTCTTGAATTAATCAGAGATTATTCAATTAGGATTAAGAATAGGGGTGAATTTGGCTTAAAGCTTTACATGTTAAAATTAGCCCATTCAATTTGGTTTATTAAATTTAATTACTTTCAAGACCTTATTGTTATAACTCTAATTAAATTACCTATTTAGGTTTAAAGTTCAATTTGTTCTTAGGTTAGGATTAAAGTTCAATCTCTAATTTTGAGCACTAATTTAACACATAAAATAAAATTTTGATAAATTAGAAATTTCAATTTTGAAAATTAAAAGTACAAATATTTTGATGCATGCATACGATAACTTAGGTGACCTCATATTAATTTGTTATGGACCATAATGTAGGTGGACTATAATTTGTCACATGTGTGTATATTTAAGGTCTATTATGCAATTTAGGTTTAAAGTTCAATTTGTTCTTAGGTTAGGATTAAAGTTCAATCTCTAATTTTGAGCACTAATTTAACACATAAAATAAAATTTTGATAAATTAGAAATTTCAATTTTGAAAATTAAAAGTACAAATATTTTGATGCATGCATACGATAACTTAGGTGACCTCATATTAATTTGTTATGGACCATAATGTAGGTGGACTATAATTTGTCACATGTGTGTATATTTAAGGCCTATTATTGCATAATAGACCTCCTAATCTGAAATGTTTTTGCATGTACGTGAAGTTGAATATAAATAGTTCACCTAAATTATTCAACATGTTTAATAGGTTATAAATTTATGCCACATTTAAGATGTATAATCAAAAATTGCCTTGAAATTACTTATGTAGAATAAGGTGTAACAAGAAAAGGGTCATTAGAAGAATTTGAAATGACAAACGGGAGCAAGAGTGGATGTAGGGGATGTTCTAGGGTTTTGGGGGAGCTTGCAGAGGATTTTGAGAATGGTGATGGTGATGGAAAGCTAGTGCCCCACCTCTGTCTAGCTTGCTTCGGCATCCTTTTCCTTGTAGAATTTTGAACCTGATCTATCCTCTCTGAACCAGCTAATTAGCAAACAATAACAACAAAAAGAATAAATTGCAAAAAGAAATCACAATTCAGAATAAAAAACATAGTGCCCTATTTTTTGGAATTGCACACACCAATTTCTTTATTCAAGCTTAATTAAGAAATTACATAGAGGTTGTATATATAAAGAATTTGTAGCCTAGAAGAATTAATAATAATTGCAGTTCTAAATATATTCCTAGCATTGCATGGAAAGCTACTAAGGCTCTCAAACTAAAAAAAAAAACTACTCCCTAAATTAAGAATACAATAAGTGCATGCATAGCATGCTTTATTTACTAAAAACAAACTCATGCAAAAAATAAAACTAAAAATAGTCCTAAGGATTAATGCATGTTGGAGTACATGCTTTATTTGATTGAATAAACAAAAAAACTATTAACTAAATTAATCTAGCTGCATGCTAGAACAACATCAGTTATCAACATACTCCCCCTTGATGCTGAGGTTGCTCACAATCTTATCTCATAGTGCTATAAACTGAGCTTTTGCAACTGCTTTGGTGAATATATTTGCTAGCTGATCCTGGGTGTTGATGTGCTTCAATTCGACATCCTTCTTCTGCACCGAATCTCATATGAAGTGATATTTCAAATCAAAATACGTTGTTCTACTGCGATGAACCGAATTCTTAGCTAACTTGATGGCTCTCACATTGTCATAATAAATTATTGTAGGCTGAATTTGTTTTTCTCTAATTTCTTCCAAAACTTTTATGAGCCAAAGAGCTTGTGTACCTATTGAGGTAATTGCAACATACTCTGTTTTTGTAGATGAGAAGGCAACAATACTTTTCTTTTTTGAGCTCCAGGTAATCAAACTAGAACCAAACAAAAACAATTTCCAGATGTAGATTTACGGTCATCCATACTACCTCCCCAATTTGAATTACTATAGCCTACAAGATTGAACTTTTTAGAAGAGTAGTAATGAATACCAAAACTTAAATTCCCTTTCACATACCTCAAAATCCTCTTGGCTGCCATCATATGTATTTCAGATGGATTTGTCATATACCTTGAAACAAGTGAAACTGAATAGGCAATATCAGGCCTTGTGTGGATTAGAAACATCAAACTCCCCACAATACTTCTATAAGCTATCTCATCAACTAAATCAGCATCATCATCTCTACATAACAAATCTCCATGAGGACTTGGAGTGGAGGCAGGGTTAGAATCAGTCATATTAAATTTCTTCAGCATATCCTATGCATACTTTGTTTTACAAATGAAAATCTCATCCTTACTTTGATAAACCTCCATTCCTAGAAAATATTTCATTAGACCAAGATCTTTCATCTCAAATTATTTCATCATAGTAGCTTTGAATTCATCTTTCATCTTAGAACTACTACCCATATACAAAAGATCATCAACATACAAACTTATGATGAGAATATCAATACCTTCTTGTTTGTAGTATAGGGTAGGATCACTCTTACTTCTCTAGAAGCCATTCTCCTGAAAGTATCCATCAATCTTGGCATACCATGCTCTTGGTGCTTGCTTGAGGCCATACAAAGCCTTCTTCAACTTGTAGACATAATTATCTTTTCCTTCCACTTCAAAACCTTGTGGCTGCTCCACATATACTTCCTCTTCTAAGTACCCATTCAAGAAGGCACTTTTCACGTCCATATGATGTATGCTCCACTTCTTCTAAGATGCTAATGAAATCAGCATTCTTATGGTCTCTTGTCTTGCTACTCGTGCAAATGTCTCTTCATAGTCAACTCCATACTTCTATGTGAAGCATTTAGCAACTAATCTTGCCTTGCGTCTTTCAAAACTCCCATCACTGTTAAATTTGGTCTTGTAGACCCTTTTGGTGCCAATCCTATTTTTGTCATGTGGAAGTTCTATTAACTCCCAAGTGTCATTCTTGTGAATGGAATCCATCTCTTCTTCCATGGCTTTCACCCAAACCTCATTAGTACATGCATCTTCAAAACATGATGGTTCAAAATCAGCCTTGGCTAATAAAGCAAAATTCACTATCTCACCTATTGGGTTTTCTTCATGTACTTGATTTCCACTCTTCTAGTAGATATCACTCAATCTCGTTACCTTCCTTGTAGAACTTGGAGAAGAAGCTGGACTTGAACTTGATACTAAAGAACTTGATGAAGGATTGCTTGGTGGAGTTAAACCACTAGATATAGAAACATTAGTTGGCTTCTCATGATCAAAATCAGCAATTATATCATCATTCAAAATAGATTTTGGCTTCTCAACATGGCCTTTTTGATGACCATAAACTCCCCCTTCATCAAAAATCACATCTCTTGAGATAATAAGCTTGTTAGTGAGGGGATTATACAATCTACAAGCCTTGCTTTTCTCACTATATACAATAAAAATACATGACTTACTCTTTGCATCTAACTTTTGTCTATTTTGATTAGGTACATGCACATAAGCCAAACAACCAAAAAATTTGAAATGATTAACATTAGGCCTTTTACCATACCAAGCTTCATAAGGAGTCATCTTTTCTAGTGCACTAGTGGGGCTACGGTTGAGGATGTACATAGTTGTAGCAACTGCATCTCCCCAATAAGAATTGCTCAATCCCTTGGTTTGTAACATGCACCTTGCCATTTCAACCATAGTACGATTCTTCCTTTCAGCTTCTCCATTCTATTGAGGTGTGTATGTAGTAGCAAGTTGCCTCTTGATGCCATTAAAATCACAATAAGTTTGGAAAGCCTTTGAGCAAAACTCTCCTCCATGATTAGTCCTTAAACATTTGATCTTGCGCCCTTTCTCATTTTCCACAAGGGCTTTAAACTTCTTGAATGTATCCAAGGCTTCATCTTTGGCCTTCAAAAAATATACCCAATAATTTTGTGAGTAACCATCAATAAAAGTGATGAAATATGATGACTTACCCAAACTCTTAGTCTGCATAGGACCACATATATCTGAATGAAGAAGCCAAAGTGGGTGATGAGCCCTCCATGCATTGCCCTTTGGAAACTTTTCTCTTGCATGCTTTCCTTTAGCACAACCTTCACAAACCTCCTTGTGTTCCTCAACGTTTGGCAAACTAGTAACTAATGCATGCGAGGTTAGAAACTTCAAATTATGAAAATTTAAATGCCCATACCTAAGATGCCATAACCAACTTGAATCCTCATAAGCCATATTTGTCAAATTGTTGTTGTGTTCAGCAAACCTCAAGGGGAACATCCTATTTCTTGTCATAGGAACAACAGTGATGACCCTATTATCCTTATTCTTATCATAGATAGTACAAGTCTTATTCTCAAAGACTACTTTATAATTTTTCTCACATAGCTGCCCAACACTTAACAAATTGTGCTTCAATTGTGGAGTATAATAAATATCATGAATATTCTTTATACCTTATTTTGTTTGGACCTCCATAGCTCCTTTGGAAGCAACCTCCAATGATTTATCATCACCAAGCTAGATCTTGGATTTGAAACTTCCATCCTTTGTTGAGAACAACTTTTCATTCCCTACCATATGATTAGAGCATCCAGAATCTAGGTACCAAACATCTTTACTAGTATTTTCACCCTTTGCATAAGATAAAAATAAGTGACCAGGAGGATTCTCACTACTTTCTTGAGCATAGTTAATACTTTTACCTTCTTTCAATTTGCATTCTCTTTCAAAGTGGCCATACCTATTACAATGGTAACATTGAACATTTCTCTTATTAAATTTGCCTCTACCTCTTCCTCTGAAACCACCACTTCCTCTTGAGCAACCTCTTCCTCTACCTCTTGAAGAATTTTGGCTTTTCCCTTTACCTTGGCCTTGATTGATTTTGGCATTACTATTTTTTGCATCTTCATTTTTTGTGATTAGCAATTTAGAGGAAAACACTTTCTCTACACCTTCAAAAGAATTTTTCAATCTTTCTTCATGAGACATCAAGGATCCAACTAGTTGATCAAACTGTAGTTTTGTCAAATCCTTGCTTTCTTCTATGATTATTGCTACATGATTCCATCTGGGTGTCAAAGATCTCAACACCTTTTTTATCAAAACTTCATTGCTTACAATTTTCCCAAGTGTAGCCATTTTATTGACCACATCTTTGACTCTGACACAATAATCACTTATACTTTCAGCTTCTTGCATCTTCAAATTCTCAAACTCTCGCTTCAATGTCTGAAGCTTGACCAATTTAACTTGATCACTACCCTCGTAAGCTTCTTGTAGAGTCTTCCAGGCATCTTTAGCAGTTGTTGCTCCTGATATTCTTGGAAATAAGCTCTTATCAAGAGCTATCTGAATGTGAAACAAAGCTTGAGCATTCTTTTTCTTTGCTTCCTTTCTTGTTGTTCTTTCATTGACTGTAAGGGCATTCCAATTAGCTGGCTCTTCATAACCTGATTCAATAATCTCCCACAAATCTTTCCCAATCAAAAAGGTCAACATCTTAATGCACCAATGATCATAATCATTCCCATCAAATTCTCGAATGGGCATATGGTTAGAATTTGACATGATTAACTTTGGCAAAATTCCAACAATAAAACTTTAACCCAAAACAATTTTACCTGCTCTGATACCACTTGTAGAATTTTGAACCTGACCTATCCTCTCTGAATCAGCTAATTAGCAAACAATAACAGCAAAAAGAATAAATTCCAAAAAGAAATCACAATTCAGAATAAAAAACATAGTGCCCTATTTTTTGGAATTGCACACACCAATTTCTTTATTGAAGCTTAATTAAAAAATTACATAGAGGCTGTATATATAAAGAACTTGCATCCTAGAAGAATTAACAATAACTGCAGTTCTAAATATGTTCCTAGCATTGCATGGAAAGCTACTAAGGCTCTCAAACTAAAAAAACAAACTACTCCCTAAATTAAGAATACAATAAGTGCATGCATAGCATGCTTTATTTACTAAAAAAAAACTCATGCAAAAAATAAAACCAAAAATAGTCCTAAGGATTAATGCATGCTAGAGTACATGCTTTATTTGCATGAATAAACAAAAAAATTATTAACTAAATTAATCTAGCTGCATGCTAGAACAACATCAGTTATCAACATTCCTTTTGTGGCCCTTCTTGTTTGGATGGATGCAGGGCGTCTTCTAGTTGCAGACAGTTGCTACATGTTATTGGTGGGATGTGCAGTCTAACTCTTCCCTTCGGTTTGGGATCGGGTGATGCTTATAAGCGAGGTGCTTGTGGCTTTGTGGGCTCTTATTAGTCCTTTGTCTAGATGACCCTCATTCTTTTGTGTGCTAGTGGAATGATGTGTTTGGATCTTGTTTGGGGAAAGGCCTTTGGTGTCAACTTTGTTGTCTTGACAATGTTTGCATTGATTCTCTATTTGAAGCGGGAGGTGCAAATGTTGGTGCAGGGTCCTCCCAAGGTTTTTGTGTTGGTAATGGAGAGGAAGATGTTTCCTCTCAGAAAGTTATTGCAGTCTATGCCCCCCTCTTTCATCTTTTATGATCTCTGCGTCGGCTTTGATCTTGTGGTTGGAGTGTTGGGCTTTGATGGGCTCTAGCATGATTTGTATGGTCTACAATGATCTTGTTGATTTCAAGGCTAACTCTGCTATTTGGATTCCTCCTAAGTTCTCTCTCTACTCTGTTCTACTGCTCTATCATATATTAGAGCACAAAACTTTCAATCACTCACACAAAACTTCACACAATCACTCATACAATGTTCACCCACTCAAATCTCATACAAAAATGTTCAAATGAATCAAACTTATATATCCACATCAACAAATTAAATCAATTTCCATGTTGGCTCCAAAAATCACATAACACACAACATGAAATGTTTAACCATAAGTCAGCTTAATCCAATTACCAATCCATATGCAGACCTAAACAAATTGATAATAAGATTCACACATGTTAGCTCAATCACCTCAAACTCAAAATCAATCACCAAAATCATCTCAAAGATTCTACACAACATGTTACACCAAAATAACTTTGTTCTTCCTAAATTACCGGATACCGGATCATCTATCTTGCACGAGAATCAATCTTGGAGGCTAGGATTGTGAAATAAGCTCCTTCTAACATCCAATCAACTTCCTCTATCCTCTATCACTGCAACCAAAATGGATATCTTTACATTGTACGCATACTCTACCACATACTGTATTCCACCTTCCATACTTAAGCATAAATGAATATCAAACTTCCAGTAGAACAAATTTGCATATACCGAATGTAATCTCTGATTTGAGTTTCTATTAATGGTAACCCGAAAACATTTCTCATGCGCAAATCTCTACTGGTACACTGTCTCTTGCCAAAAACTACAAAACATCATAGTACATAGTAGTGCAAGGTTGAGCCCTCTCATGGTGGGTACCAGATTCTCAGTGTCCGGTAGGGTAAAAACCTAACCCACATAAAAATAATAACTGCCATTAAAGTTTTCAAATTACTAAAACAATTATAATCACCCATTTAATAATTAAACACCCAAATCAAATTTTAAATATGGTGAATAATAAAATAAAATATAATATCTACCAAAATCAATACATTTCAAATAGATTTATTTAGGGTTAGGTCTAGCAAGACCCCCAAATAAAGATTTTTTTTAATCTCTAGAAAATCAATGAAATTAGATTGGAAAAATACTTAAATCCAAAAATATTTTTATATGGACAATGAGGCATTTTTTTCAAACTAGAATAGCTTTCACCTAGATTATTAGATTTTGAACTTCTTATAATTGTTGGAAAGCTAGTTCTAAGCACTATAATATGGTACACATTTGGTTCCTATGTGTTTGCCATGTTGTCATGGTTTTGGAGCCTAGAAGATAGATTTTATTTGTTACACAATTTTGTTCATAATTTTTGCATACAAAATCATTTTTTTATTTATTTCAAATAGGAATTGGGGAGCATGTTTAATCTACTGCATAGTGGTGCTATGATTTTATTAGTTTAATGCATATAGAAAGGTCTGTAGTTGGTTGATCACATGTAGGTGCGTGAGATTTTTAGGTGTGATTGTGTGAGCATTTGAACGAGTTAGGAGTTAAACCTTGAGGGAGTACATGTTTTTATGAGATACTTATAATACTATAACTAGTCATCAGATTTGGTGCCCCTTGGAACAAGTTTATAGGTATTTTGTAGAGTTGGACTTTTATGGTGATAGGTACAAAGGTTGTCTTTGGTTTGAGGACATGGTTGGACATGATTTGAGAATAGGAGCCTTGTGTGGGTAATAGTTGGATGTAGGTACCAAATTTGTGATGATTATGGTGTCATGTTTATGTGGGTATACATTTTACATTGACGTGACATGATCATGTTTATGGTGATTTGGTGGCAATTTGGTTTGTTGTTAAAATTTTGTTGATTATCTCTAGGACACTCTAGCCATAAAATTTTGCTTTGGTAAGTTTTTCTACCTCCATATTATTTGTTCCTTTCTTAAAGGGCAGGGTTTCTTCTCCATCAACCCAATCATCTCTTGGATAGTCTCTTTGGTTATCTTGTGAGCCTTGTCTAAGTACATAAAATCATCATGTAGCCTACCTAGAAGTAGACAAACCCATGCATATTTATGTGTGAAGTCTAGGAAGTCTTTGAATATTTCAAGCTTCTTTTCTATAGCTCATGCATACTCCAACTTGTATTCATTGTTTTACTTTAGTACTTGTCCTTAGAGTGCTTTGAAGTTGGTGTAATCGATCTCCTCTAACAGTGTATGGATATACCTCTATATATCTTCAATGTAAATCACATCACCTAAAACCTTTGAGAAAGCATTAGTTTGATTTATCTATAGTGGATTTTTGGGGAATTAAAAAAGGACAGGGTGAGGTTTGCCAAAGATATCTATTAGAAGATGAAGCCATGGTACATAGGTATATAGATAGAACAAAAGAATTAGATGTTGGGGTTTGTATGGTTAAGTTGTAGAGCTTGAGGGTACAAGAATATTTGAGTTGTATGAGAAATGTGAGCTAAGAGAGAGAAAGTGAATTTTAAGAGAAAATTTGATTTATTCTTATTTGTATTTTTCTTTTTCTTCTTCTCAACTACAAGTGCTTCTCTAAAATTATCCTCTTGTGAGGTTTTTGAGGTTGAAACATCCATTCTATTGCTGCTTCTAATTCCTTATGCTAGTACTCTTGAAATCACTCTAGCTCTTCTTTGCATCTCTTCACTTTGGGGAGGTTTCTCCACATCTTTGTAAAAAAAATATTTTTTTGATAACTAAACATAGTCTAGTCTTCTCTTTCACAAAATGTGCATTCGAGTCTCTTCTCAGCCCAACAATTAGATCCATAGTCTCCTATCCTTCAATAATTGAAACAAGTAGCATCATTCCTTATCCTATTTCCTAGTTCTATATCTCGACCTCCTATATAATTAGAGTTTTTATTGTCATTTTGATACCCTTGGTTCTTTTAAACTACATAGACATTATAGTTATCTTACCAAATAGGAATCTAGTATCCTACATCTTCTTTTTCCTTCTAAGTAAAACTATGGCTTGAATATAGATATATTTATTTTATTTCAGACTAGAAATTTGTGCTTAGGACAATCCTCTATAAGGTGTATGTTCCAATCCTAACAATAAAAACAATTTATTTTTATTTTTTTACTATTCTAGTGGTAGCGAGTGTTTTCACTACCATGTCATTAGGACAATCATTCTATATTTTTTCTCCCCTATTACAATATGTACACTGTGTTCGTTGAGGATTAGATAAAATTATTTCTTACAATATAGATAATGTCTTTACTTGTTCCTATAAACTTTCTAATTATTTAGTCCTTCTATGTTTCTCTAGGTTTCTCCATGTTTGGCCCTCTATGTAGTAGGCCATCTAGATTAGGCCTGCATATTTCTAAAAGTCTCTTCCATCCAATCTAGTTCTTATATCTTGGTTCAACTCGAAAATGAACCATTCTATCATACCTCTTTAAATTTTCTATCATGCTCCTTAACAGAGGTTGTGCCTTGGGGTTAAATTACTCATTCTTGTGACACTTTTTTATAGGAACTTTTGGTGTCCCAAAATTTAATAGGAATTAAATTTTTACACAGTTCCATGTAGTGGAATTTTGTGGATAGCTTTTAACATACCACTCTAGGTCTTCATCTATCGATAATCTCCTACAAAGTCTAATAGTCTTTCCTTATCAATTAATTTTCAAATTTTCTCCCAAATATATTCCAAGGTGAAATAATGTTGTCTAGCATTGGTAGTGTCAACTCCAAAAGCTAGGATCTTAATGGTTGTGTCTATATTGATAATGTTTATTCTCGGATTTCCTAATAGTTGTAGATTGACTATTGGTTTTCACTTTGGTTATTTATTCTGCTACTTATTATTATTATTTTGTGGTTTGTTTTCTTTGTCATTGTCTTTCTAGTTTAATGTCAAAATACTCTTCTCCAAGTATCTTGTTCCAAGGTATTTCTTGCTCACTACTTTCTCTGGTTTTCTTTTTCTCTTATTTTCTCTCTCCTTTTTGTCCTTCCTCTATGTTATTTATTTTTATTAGTTTCTCTTAATCTTATTGCACTTTAATTAACTAAATTTTAGAAAATTTCTTCAATCCAGAATGGGGTTATTTTTGTACAATTTATAAGAGCACCTTGACCCTATCATCCAATTTGACTATGACATTACCAAAATATTTTAAGGCATGTGGGAAGGTAGAAGCCATGCTACAACTACTAGACCTTGCCAATAACCTCTTTTTATCACATCCTTAAAATGTTTATTTAATTGAAGTTACCATGCATTGTAATTTGTCAAATTTCATATTGATCGAATGAGAGATTTTGAAGAGGCACATATAACATGTTGAGGATGGAAAACTTTGGGCCTTGCAATATCATCTAGATGTTTAATTCTAGAAATGCTTATAAAATATAGCTACCAAAGGGTGTGGAAATTTTTTCGATATTCAACATCATAAATCTTTATGAGTTTCATAGGACACAAACAAAGGAGGATGAAATAGAGGCCTCATTTCAGAATCAACTATCACAAGTATCACCAAACAAGATCAAACATGTCTCGAATAACTTAACTAGATGCAGTGCTTAGAATAAGGAGTATAAGGAATATCTATTGTATTGAAGGAAGAAGCTAGTGGAAGATGAAACATGGGTCTCAAAATATGAATTGGATTTGTTTAGAATATACCTAGCAACATGCAACATACACTTTTCAAATAACCCTAGCAGTTTGATACAAGAGTGTCCAAAAAGGGTGTAGACTAGACCTAAAGGTGGAAGTGTGTGGGCTCTTCCCAAATCTTATTAAATATATGTATCATATCACATGTTACACATAGGACTGAGCAACGTCCATATAGGTCCCCACCTATCCACATATATTTTTGGACACTCTTCAAATACTCATAGCCAATGCACACATCACACCGACAATTGCACCTGGGAGGTAGATGTGGATCACTTCTAATATTTTGATCTTATATTTAAGAACCTCCAAAATCATGGGAAGAGGATCAAAAATAGCTAAGGGGATAGTTAGGTAGTAGTATTTAGGAGAGGTGCACCCAAAAGATTTCTATTTTAGTATTTTCTCCATAATATGTGCATGGTGGCCTCTACACCAACATGTGGGCTAATGGGCTAAATGTATTGATCATGTGAAGCCTAGAAAGAATGTAAGTTCGTTGAATTAATGAATAAAAACTCATACTTTTGTTTGTATTCTACATTTTGTTAAGTTTTATCTATAATTTGGTTGTGAGGCTGGATAGTTTATTCTATACCCTCCAACCTTGATTGCATCACCATAGGATGAATAAAATAACCAATTTTTAAATGACAAGTGTAGACAACTAAAAATGTCTCGTCAATCATCTAGTAATTTATTGTCTTATTAGTTAAAAAATTCTTTAATTATTATAATTAATCTAATTTATTCTTCTAAACTAATTCAATCATCAGTTTCAATCATTTTTAATTATTCTATTTTTATCTCGTCCATCAATTCATCATTTAACCTCTTTCTCAAATATTAATTAAATATTAATTATTTAATTAATAGTGATTAATCCCTTGATTAAATAATCTTTATTATTTAATTAATTCCATTTATAATGATTAAAATTTTCATTTGAATTATTTAATTAAATAATCTATTCATCTAATTCCCCAAATTTGAATTTCAACTAGTTCCATCTAATTTCATTTTCCCAAATTCGCATTTCACCAAATCTGAATCTCAATAAATTTCAATTAATCTAATGTGCATTTCATCATTCAAAAATCCAAATTCAATTCCTAATAACATGTAATTGAATTTTAAATTCAAATTCCTACAACACATGTTGAAAATCCTAACTAGTTCATCAAATCAGTTAACTTAGTTAACTCTCCAATGTCCCCTTTTCACTCCAAATCCCCTTTTCTGGGTAATCAATCAATTCAGTCCATGAATCAATCAATTGAGTCAATGATTCAATCAATATTGCTAAGTGATCAATCAAATGAGTTAACAGATCAATCAATCCACTTAAACTAATCAATCAAAATCAATCATCTATCAATCAACACTTTAGTTCGAAATCTCATCGCATCTCACCTGAAAAATCTATAAATTCAATCTCGTTTCCCGATTCCAATATAGAGTTAATATCTTCGAAATAATTGTGTCAATCATATGTAGGAATCCTAGTTCAACACTTGAGATCCACATATCATACAATTTGGAGAAGAGCAATGGAAGCCTATTTAGATCAATTGAGGGAATTAGATTTTATTATTATTCGATATTCAATTGGTTTGATATTATGTCATTTTCATTTAGGAGTTAATTAAATTATATTGAGAGTTATGATTTTCTCTTTCATATCTGATTATTTTATGATTAATGTTACCCCTAAAAACAATGGTGAACCTGACATGAATCTTACAAATTTTCTAACCTTCTAGAATGTCTTTTTCATGATTTTTAGGTTCTGTATGGATGCTGGAAAAAGTTCTATGTATTTTTCTACACATAAATTTGCATTTGTTCACATAGTAGTCACATTTATGTACACAAAAATTCACTTTTTTCACATAGTAGTTCTCATTTATTCACATAATAGTTCACATTTATTGATATAGTAATTCACATTTGTTCAAAATGATTCGTATTTGTAGGGGCATTCAAATTTTCAATTTTAATTATTGTTTTTGTTTTTAATCCATTTGTGTTGCTAACCTAATAATCTTTTTGAATTCAGGAAAATTTGCTTTTTCTGCATAAAATGTGTCTAACCCAATGGCAAGAAGAGTGACCTTCAAGATTTCAAGTGCTAGAAAGAGATCAAAACATAGAAGGTAGAAAAGAGCTTATCAACACATCCTTAAAGAAGAAAGAAAACTTTGAGATCTAGAGGAAGAGGGAGTCATATCTCAATACCAATGTACTGTGAATAAAATCCTCAAGAAATTTGATATATATGATGAGATTGAAGTCTTAGGATACCTAATTTGGATTGAAACCTTAAGAACATGACCTCTCTTTTATATGTTTTTTTTTTGTATAATTGATTTGCATTAGTTCAGATAGTATTTCGCATCTGTGTAGACAGAAATGCGCATTTGTGTAGACATAAATTTGCATCTGTGTAGATAGTAATTTGCATCTGCCTTCAAATTAGTTCACATTTTTTTTTATGTTGATTCGCAATTTTCTAGTCCTCACAAAGTCTTGTTGTTTTTCTCTTTCTTAATTCTTTGTTGACATTCTGATATTTAATGTTTTTTTATTCCAGACAGACAGTGAGGCAAATTCTGTAATGAAAGAAAAGAACTTAGGCTTGTGAGCCCACAATACAAACTAATGCTTTCATGGGTTTTGCAGGTACAGTCGAACTTAGTGTTGCTCACACTTCCTTTGGTGTCATTTAAAAAAATAAAATTATTTTAGTTATTCATCATTTCTTTGTGGATTAAATTGAACATAATCCTTGTTGGAGCAACATCTCCAAATAGTTTAGATAAATTTGCAATGAAAGGATAAAAAGAGTAATCTATCTTCCATGTCTCGAAGGTGATAGGCATATTTTCTCCCCTTAATTGGGTGACCAAAAAGCTAGACTCCCCATTTATGATTTTTGTCTTTTTTTCATTAAGATAACACCCTTAGCAAGCCTGCCTCCCAAGTAGCCCATAAGGCCAAGTGAGAGGGAATGACCTAAGTGGCAATGGTTAAAGCCAAGTAATCCAAGTAAATATTAATTTAGTGGCAGATTTTTCACGTCAGTGACCTAGGAAATGTCGAATATTTTATACCAACTGGGGGTGGCCATGTTGCCAGAACATTATCAATTTCTATCAAACTCACAGCCCGATCACCATATGTTTTATGTAATTAAATGTTTCTATGTGAGGATTTCGCCAATACAATATATGGTGGACACATGATAAATTTAATTTTTTCACCTACACTCTCGGAGGTTGCCTTAATAGACAACCATAATTGGCCTATAGGCATGTGAAGAATTGTTAGCCAAGAGGACCCAATTCTCCTGACATTTTGCCAATGTGTCTCCATTCACCCCAACTTTAACCAACCATATTGTATTTGCCAGTTATTTGGATGACCCATAATCACCTCGAAAATTATATAAGTCGTGTTATAGTTACATGGGATTCACCAAATATTTGTATACCACATAAAATTCCCATGGAATTCATAATATAAGGATTAGAATAAATACATGCAAAGATCTGATCTATCTCTACACAATCTAGTGGGTTCTAGGCTCTGAATTCTTATCAATAGCAAAGTTTCAAATGAAGGAAAATCATTGTTGTTAACTGCATTAGTGACTTCTATTGACCTAAAGGTGAGCGACCATATTTTTGAAGTGTTATAATATTATTCTAAATTTATCTATATTTGTTTACACTATTAAGTTCATTTTTATTCAGTGGCGACCTATCAGTGCCAAGTGGTCAGCCAAGACATTCAGACCTAAGACATCTAGATTGTAGGTCATAGGGCCAATGAAACATATATTATACTTTATAGTCTATTATTGCTTCTTCAACAAATTGATATTTTTTGGGCAGCCTTTATTTCATTGGAGATGTCAAAGAGGAAGAAGGGTAGGAAACCTGAATGTGGGGAAGGCCATGAGAGGCCAACAAAAAATGAAATGTTGTCTTTGTACTTTGGCTTTGGGAAAGATTGTGGTGAAAATCAGGAAGGTACATCATCACAAGTACAAGTACAAAATTTGCAACCTACACCGCATGTTGAAGACGGCTACGAACTTGATATCTCAGATCAGAATGATCTTGAAGAATATTATCTAGTAGATGCCCAAGTTAGCTGGAATGATATAACGGACTTGGGTGATAATGCCATTGCTGATAATGCACGGAAGGGGAAAAGAAAAGCCAGATCAAAAAAGGATCGGGAGTGGGATATGTCAGTGAGGAATTTTCAAATTAATTGGGTATCAAAGTATCCATTCATTGAACTATTGGAGAATCTAATTGAAGGTGAGCCTCCAATAGAATGTAGGTGTAAGATTTTCACTTGGAAACATAACAAGGAAATTAGGTTGCAGCTAAAATTTGACACCATAGAAAACCATATAGGTAAAGTTTATGAAAAATAAATGATAGATGTAGTTAAAAAATCAATGATAAGATGGAAAAAAAAGGAGGAATGTAAGCATGTGAGGAATGCCAAAGAGTATTATTTTCATGAGAAAATGCAGATGAAGCCTATTGAAGTTAAAGATTCTATTGAAGCTAGTTTTGGAAAACCAATGCAAATAGAACAACTAGGAAAAGTTGTTCAGTTAAGTGTTGCTTTTTATATTTTGAGAAGAGGGTGTGCTATGAAAGATTTCCCATCAATTAGTGGTTTATTATACTTTTTGAAAGTTCCTAACTATCCTAATAGACACTGGTCAGTAAATAGTGGATGGGAATGGGCAAGTTGTCTTGCTGAGGTTGAAAAAGAAGATGTAAAGCAAAAAATAAGAGAGTCAAAATTTATTGTATTTTCTTTAGATGAAGTTATGGTAGTAGACAATACTTCATGGGTATACATGCATATTTATACTATAGAGAATTATGCCCGCCAACCTCATCTACTATCTGTTGCTAAAATTAAGGAGAGTGCGACAATGAAAAACTTATTTGAACTAGTAAAGAGAAGTTTAATTGAATATGGAGGTATGGACAACATGACAGATGCCAAAAAATTGGTTTGTGTTGGAGCAGATGGAGCTTCATTAATGCAAGGTCACAGGAACAGTCTTTGTACATAGATTGAAGCTTCATTTGCACTTACATGGCTCATAGAATGAATCTAGCTTTTGGAATTATGAGAAAGTATGCTTTAGTAAAAAAAATTGAAATTTTAATCAGAGAGCTCTACTCACACTTTTGTCGAAGTCCCAAGAGATTTATGGAATTTCAACACTTTGTTGATGGAATAAATTATGGGAACAAGCTTCTCAAGGATAATGATACTAGATGGATCTCTTTGGATGGTCTAGCACATCGATTTTTTCAGAATATCCATCCTTGATTGGACTATTTCACACAACTCATGATGAATCAGATCAACCAAAATTTCCTAATGTTCTTCAGAGGTTCAGTAATATAGAGACACTCTAAACTTTAGCAACTCTTTTGCCCATGCTAGAGGAAATGAGGAATATTATGAAAGCTTCCCCAAAAAGAGCTCTGTATATTGCAAAATATGCTACGTTGTGTAAGATGACATGCATGACCCTCGACAATCTCTATTGAAATCAACCAACACTATCTGATGAAAAATTTGTTAAGTGGCGGACACTCGCAGATTTGAACAATCCTAATAGCTTTTTATAAATCGATGCAAATGGGGAGGTATGTTCCAATGTATGGGGAGTTGAGATACCAATGCACATATATGCCATTGTTGACCTCAGGGAACCAGGAAAGCACCCTAGGAAGCAACTAGCAAGAGTTACAAGGGAATATTTTGACAAGATTGTTGATTCTGTAACTAGTTGTATGAATAAAATTGCTTATGATTTTTCCTCACAAATTAGAAGTATATTCCCTTCTGACAACCTACTCAAAGCCATGTCTATAGTGTTTCCTCAATATTGGATCCTCAACAGGGCAGCTAATTTTCAAAGTAAGCTACTGACTTTGATAAAATAATTTTGCATATCCAGAGAACTGAATAGAGTAACTATAAATGGAATATTAGACGAAACTCATCTTAGAAAGCAATTATCTCATTTTTCATACACTATGAGGGAGAAATATAGCACAATGGAGAACCCCCACGAAGAGGGATCAATAACAAGGCTTTGGAAATATATAGCTGAGAATGTAGTGTTGCGTGATTCAATGCCAAAATATGTGAAGCTAGCTTATTTATGTCTTACCATGATATTGGGTTTGGTGGAATATGAGAGAGTTTTTAGTGCTTTGGGGTTTCTTAAAACAAAGCTAAGAAACAAACTAGACAAAAATTTGGAAAATTACTTGAGGCTCTATACATCTAGGTATGATGTCGACACTTTTCCTTATGATAGGGCACTTTAAATCCAAAGGTCCAAATGTGAAAGAATAGGTTTGGGAAACACTTCAAACCAAACTGCCAATGGGACTATTGACTCATGTATTGGACCTACTGGTAGCATTGAGATGTAGTTCAATGAAGGTTTGGAAACTCAGAGTGAATAAAACACAGCCAAGAATAAAGAAAGCTCTGAATTTGATGAGGATGAATGGAAACTATAAGAGATTGGTATTTATTAAATTTATTATAGTATCTCATCATTCATATTACAAAAGAATATTATTATGGTTGATAGCTTGATGATATTTTATGAGTCTCAACTTTTTGCAATTAGAATTTAATATTGATTTGTAATTGTATTTTTTAACTTCCTATTTCTAGATTTAAAATACCATAATAAAAGACCATAATGTTTTTATTGATATAGAGATGTTTATTTAAACATGTTTGAGAACTTAAATTTTCATTTTCTTTCAAAATATAGCCATATGATACAATTCCTTCAATACACCACTCTGTGTGATTCTCCATGCAAAAGTCAATACAAAGTTTCAGAACCCTTTTCAAATGACCCTGAATTTCCTTTTATAGAAACAAGGGAGAAACAATAGCTTTAGGTCGATTTTCAACATGTGAAGACTCAACATCAAAATCACAAACTAAGGCTTCAACACAAATTTAGTTTTACATGGCCATCATAGGCTGGATTAGCAATTTAACAACTGCTACATGTCGGATGTCTCTATTCAAATAATAGAGTTCAAAATTAAATATTAATTGAATCCATGATAAATTAAATATAGATAATAGTAGTGCCCAAAACCCAGTAATCAGAAATAGAGAAATGCAGAAATGTTAAAACTTGGGAGAATTTGGGAATACAAACTTATAGGCTGAAGGTTTGCATTGTACATCATAGATTCATAGGCTAGATTAGCAATAGCGAGTGCTAGTGTTTTGTTGTTCAAAAACAAAGTTATTTAAAGCGACGCCAAATTCCAAATAGAAAAAACATAAAACCTTAAAATTAAGAGTAAAAGCAGAAAACTGTGTAATACATACTATGATTCTTAATATTTTTGTGCTAGTTTTTGTAGGGTGCTCCACTCTTCATTTGATGGAAGGTCAATATTCTTTAAACTATGGAAATTCAACTGGAACTTCATCAACAATCCATATTTAGAAGAGTGACATGACATCACTGCTTCACCCAATATTGCATTCAAAGTTGTAAATGGTTTGATGAATTCTAGAAAGCTTTGGGGAGTTGTGCTCTTAGGAAGCAA
Organism: Cryptomeria japonica; assembly: GCF_030272615.1. NCBI lineage: Eukaryota > Viridiplantae > Streptophyta > Pinopsida > Cupressales > Cupressaceae > Cryptomeria > Cryptomeria japonica. The sequence continues at coordinate 272,656,433 of NC_081409.1, read as the reverse complement.
GTCTAAATCAAACGTCATTTTTATCTCCATTTTTTTTTGTAAGCTTCTTTTCCAATGAATTTATTTGATGGGTCAATGGTCTTAGGCAAACCAAGTTTAATAAAAGTAGTTGTCTTTTCTTGGAGCTTCAATATCTTTTTGCCACATTTATCCATAACTTCTGATGTTTCCCTTAGTATCTGGCATTTTTGAAGGATAGATGATGTCTTAACTATGGTATCAATACAACTCTTAATTCCCTTGGATGTCAAATAGTTGTCACCGATACTGTAGGCTAATTGCAAAATCTATTTTGCCATATCCTCTTTTGAATAAACATGTATGCTCTTCTCAATGTGCCCTTTGATTTTCATATAAATTATTCTTAGACTTTCATTTAATTCAAACCATTCACACAACTTGTCACTCCTCTGCATTAATTTCCCCCAAATGTTTTCTTGTATATACTTCATTGCATTTTTCATATTATCTTTCAATGTATCCTTCAAAGTTTTAATTTTATCATTTGCATTGTGTGGGTCTTCTTTCATTTGTTCACATAAAATTCCTTTCTTCCTCTACTTCCTCTTCCAAATATTTTAATTTTTCCTTCTCATGATCCAATAGATCTTATATTTTTCTTATTTTGGCAGTAGTAGACTCATAACTTTTGTATAACTTTTGAAAACTGGCTCTTTCCTCCTCAATATTTTTACTCCTTTTAGCCTATTTTTCTCTTACGTCCTTCAATTCTGCATCCATCTTTTTCTCCTTTGCAATTTCTATTGCAGAGTCCTAATTTTTTATCTTTTTCTATAAATCATTGCACTTGTTATCTACTGCTTTCCTCTTTGAATTTTCATTTGCTAGGTCTACCTATAACTTTTCTATTTGTTTCTCTAGTTTATTTTTTTCTCTCTCCAACTTTAGTAGTGAGGAGTAGACCACTTCATTAGTCCTTTTTTACACACTAATTTTGTCCAAATTATATTCTTGGAAAAATCCATTAGGAGGGTGCTAACTTGAAATTCAGAGGGATCTATCTGACTGTGTGGAGGATTTTTATCTTTAGTTTGTGGCATAACAACCATGAACTCCATCATATCTTTGTGTGGGTCATATGTTGGAAATACTATGTTCCTTGCACACTGTTCATCTAAAACTTCAGTTGAGGCAACCCTATGAAATTCTCTCTTTTTTTCTTTATTTGCATTTGTCGTGTGTTCAAATTTATCATAGTAATCACAAAATTGAAAATCTGGGCTTGTTGAAGCAATTAAATGTTTGAAAGGTGAAATATGAATAACAGAGGCTCCAGTTCCACCTATGCCTATGGTTTTAACTAAAGCATTACAAGGATTACCAACAACCATTCATGATCCTGTCCCACTATAACTTTCATGTGTAGTTTTTATAATCTTTTGAGGGGTCTAATCTGAAGCTACAAATGATAGATTTATAGTGTCAGTGGAACTCGATACAAGATTCTAAATAGTATGAGTATCTGCCACTAGTGGCCTCTTGTGAGAGAAATTTTGTTGTTGCCCTTGTCCAACACAAAGACAACTACTATCATTAGTAGTACACATGCCAACCCCACCAATCGTAGTGGCAGTGGCACTTGATTCACCACCAATGGGAACACCATGATGTGGTGGTGGTTGTGGATTTGAACCTAAAACAAATGCAGGTGGACCCCAAGGGTAATGAGTAGTACCTTTTTGTGATGAATCTCAGCTTTTGATTTTGAATATGATTGAAGTTGTACCTCAAGTGGATACCAAATGCCTTCTCCTCTGGGACCTAGACCACCACCTACAAAGCCCATATTTTCCACAATGTTTTCCCCTTTGCTATATTTTTCTTTCATGGACTCATTGAATCCACCTAATATTTTAGGGACTATAGTAGTTGTTGGAGTGGGCTCATCCTCATATGCATCATCATCTTCACTCTTGTCATATGATGTTGTTGGATGCTCCATATTCCACAATTTGCTCAACTCTTCATCCTCATCGATGGACTCAAATTCTGCATTGGTCTTTGGTTCACCAAGATTCTTCCTCATAGTCCAAAAATCATTTATTTTGGTTTGAGTTGACTAACTTTCTTTACATTATTGCAGAATTGTTTTGGGAATATATTTGTTAGATGGATTAGCATATTTTTGGTAGAAACTGTAGGACCTCCTATTTTGGATGCCCTGACCCTCCTCTATTGTCCTCTATGTGTAATGTCATAATTTGTGATGGCATTTCTTCTGTTGAAATGCTATTGTCAGCTGAAATTTTCTCCATCTCTTTTTTTACCTCATCCCAGAAGTCCATGTTTCTAAGCTTTTCTAGCAATGGTTTACTTTCATGTTGACATAACACTGAAGAGTTCCCATTTTTCTTAAGCCTTGCTTGAACTACACCGATTGGATCATATTGCTAGAGACCGTCATCACCAAAGCTAAAAACTGTCAAAAAATCATGTGCCACATTGAATGCTTTTCTCTCAAATGTGAAACCTCCACATGAGAAAGGCAAGGAAGGAAATATGCTCTTCTTTTGCTGACCATGGGAGTGCCTATCTATTCTCTCCAACTGTTGTACATATTTCAATGCAAATACCCTCTTTGTCACATGTATTGGAAGTTTGTATGGTTTTACTATTGATCCGTAAAACCTTAACATAGTGTATTCTTCCATGAAGAACCAGTCAGCTAATTGTATTTGACTTTTGAGTTGAATTAAATCTCTACAAGATACAGGTAATCTAGGCATTGGAGTGCTGGTAATTTCATTATACATTGGTGCCAAAAAGAAGTTTACAAAATTGTTGAGGTTCTTTCTGTTGTCATGCATCCTTATCTTTGGTGTCCATTCATATATTGGACACTCTATTTTGTTCTGAGTCTTCTCATCAATCTTATAGTTCACAATTTGAAGATTGTTGGTCTCAAATATTGCACAATACTTGGATAGAAGGAGATAGCATAAGTAGGATGAGAACCTAAATGTTTTACAGGAACCTTTTTTCATCATTAGTAATTTTTTTGCATGGATTGAACAATGTGTTCAATAAAATTATATCTTACTGGCTGAGTTACACAATGGATAATAAAAATCATTTCAAGAAGGCTAGCACCCACTTCCCTATCATTTTCTAATCCTAGGCAAAATGTCAGCAAGGAAATAGTATCCCAAACCTATGGAACAAAAATGTTAGAATCATAAGGAGGCTTATGACTCTGATCCAACAGAGTACTAGTACCAGTACCACATATTATTAGAGCTTTGATAAATGAATCTCTGTGACTTGGATTGAGACACTCATAATTCTCCACAAGCTTTCCTAGGTCAATGTGGATGTTTGAGTTATGTGCTTCAAACCCTAGGTACAACAAATGAGCAAATTCTCCCATGTTTATGGAGAGAATTTCCTATTTTGTACTTTTATTGACAATTGCTTTTTTATCTTCATCATAATTTTTAGCGCAGACTATGACAAAATCCGGGCAAGGAAATACTTCAGGTAACACCATGCTTCCCAATCTAGCATCCCACGATGCAATTTTATTTGTTCTTTGTTTTAACATTGTGTTGAAAACATTAAATTTTTCCCTCATTGGATCTACCACCTTACTAGACAATGCATATCTAATATCTATGATACACTTTTCACCGTGGATAGCAGGGTTATAAATATCATGGTATTCATCAGTGAAACTTGGTGTTTTAACTAGTTCATTTAGGTAAAAAATGAATTTCACTTGGCTTCCTGTTGAGCTACTGCTTCCCATGTTCTCCATCATTGTTATTGTTAATAATTCAAAATAATGCTAGGTACAAACCTAAAAATGCTAACCCTCAAATTGAACCATGAGATTAAAAAAATGTAAAAAGGCAGGATGTAGGTGCTCTAGATTTTACCCAAATTTTCTATTTCACTACATTGACATAGACAGTCTTTGCTGCAACTTGCATTCCTCAATCTAGTAGCCATTTCTGAATCTCGCTCGATTTACTGGTTTTAGGTTTGTCCATGAAATGAAATATGATTATAATTTATGATTTATGAGTTGCTTATTTTGAAAACACTGAAAAGTACAAAAGTAATACCTAAAGGGCAAAATATCTAGAAGCATGTTGTAATTTTATTAATTACTATTAATATCTATTCGCCACCAAAAGACAAAGCATCCATTACTTCAGTATAAATATTTGAGGACATTAAATGTAAAATGTTCAATTCCGGGCAAATTCTCACAAATGTGTTCACTTACCACATTCAAGCCAAAATCGACCATAAGCCGTTGATCTGTGCTCATCCAACAAATGATGGTATCTATTGTCAGTTGTCATGGTTCCCATGATTTTTTTCCATTTTTTGGGCATGTCACCACACTCAAGTCACTTTTCTACACTTTTTTTTAAGTATCTGTAATCCTTCAACTTCCACCAGAAATAGAGCTTTATCAACTTAATTATATTTAATTAAATGTAAAACATTCAATTTCGGGCTAAGTTCTCACAAATGTGTTCCCTTCCCACATTCGGACTGAAATCCAACCTAAGTCATTGATTTGTGCTCATCCAATGGATGATGGTATATGTTGTTAGTTGTCGTGGGTCCCATGACTTTTACCATTTTTTGAGCACGTCACCACACTCAAGTCACTTTTTTGGACTATTTTTGAAGTCTTTTTAATCATTTTCTATTTTCACCCGGAATAGAGTTTTATAGACTTAATTAATAATTATATTTAATTAAATGTAAATGTTCAATTTTGGGGGAGGCTCTCACAAATGTGTTTACTTCGCACATACGGGTCGAAATCTACCCTAATTCATTGATCTGTGCTCATCCAATGGATGATGGTATTTGTTGTCAGTTGTCGTTGGTCCCATGACTTTTTCCATATTTTGGGCATGTCACTACACTCGAGTCACTTTTCTAAACTGTTTTTTAAGTCTATTTAATCATTTTCAATTTCTACCTGAAATAGAGCTTTATAGACTTAATTATATTTAATTAAATGTAAAATATTCAATTTCTCAAATTTCATCATTTTGAATATAGAAAAAAAAATAAAAAACATTCTAATTACTGGAAAAAACAAGCCCATCAAAGGGAACAAAAAAGAGGGTAAGTTGTCGATTATCATATCAAAGTTATTTATCATATCAAAAGTATATTAAATAATCTTTATAATATACTTTAAATTAAAAGATATACAAAAGATCGATTAACTTTGATATTAAATTGAAAGATAGATTATAAGATCAAATGAGTGATAGCACCAAATAAGCGGATGTGCCTTTCTTCGTAAAATACCTAATTCATTGGGTATTTTGTAAAGTAATTAATTACTTTAATTTGTTTGATACAAAACAAATGGGACCAATTACCACATTGTATATTGATACATATAAATGATAAAATATATCCGCTTCTCAATTCTATTTTTTGAAACTATTCTAATAATACATTCACATCATTGGTTCTCTTCCATGAAAGTGATCCCATGTACTGTTCATAAATCTCTCAAATTTCTTCATAATGATAAAATCTTAACTATAAATCATAGCATTTACCAACCCATGCATGCACTAGTTCAAAACTTCATCAACAATTAAGTTGGACTTTAATTCACTTATTTTTTGCGAGATAAACATCTTTTTTTTATATTTATAAAATTATAATCAACCATAATCAATGTACAAATAATTAATCGAACGACCTGGATTTTTTTTTATATATTAAATAAAAAGGCAGAAGGATGATCACAATATTAAATTTATTTCCATTATTTAACAAATTATTGAAATACCATAGCTCATAGACAAAAAGCATTTGCAAAACTATCATTAATAAAATGAAATAGAAAGCATTTTTATATCCATAAGAGGCAAACTAAAATGAACTAGAATTTGCAAAATTATCATTAATATTTATGTTTCCAAAATTTACAATTTTTACATGTCTAAGACCTGAGTCCCTCAAAAACTTTAAAGACAAAATGAGTGAGCCACTGAGCCTATGAGGTTCAGGTTATGAGGACATAGCCCGAAAAAAAAACTACTAGGGGGTCGCGGCTAGGGCACGGGTAGTGGATGGTCTACCCTAATAATCTGGACCTCCCTCCATGTAGAATTCTTTAGATAGCATAAGTTGAGAGAATTCTTCAAGCCAACTGTAGTTTGGAAAGTCATCCAGGAGCAACCATTTCTGGAGAAAGTCCCTACCAGTTTGTGCCCATTTCCTATGATGCGTCAATTTCTCTACATTCAAGTTCAATAGAAACAGTTGCCTAGCCACTAACATTGTTTGGTCAGGGAGGAGAAGCTTTCTTAAATCACTCACCCAAGCAATCCCCACCCCTATTTCTACAAGGACAACAACAATAATGTCGTCTCCAAGGAATCCTTCCTTATAAACCTTCCTTATCAACATTAGCATATCCACCTTGTCTCCTCTGAGATCCAGAAGAGAGGCCAAGTACTGGGATGTAATGTCTATGTTAACACAGTATCTATTTTCATTACATAGAAAGTCTCTTCTCAACACCATCCTTACAGCCTCATTGGTGAACATCCCAAACTCCTTGCAGACTCATTGGAGGGTTGGGTCCTTAACTGTGAGATTTTGCCAAGATAAGGGGCATAATGAAAAGTATAAAAAAGAGACAAAAGAATGACAAGAACAAACTATATTCTCATCAATATGAAAATGATCAACTGGATTCACCAATACAATGAATATAGGCCTTCTTATATAGGCAAGGTCATATGGATGTATGAGCACACAATCATGACATGTGGCTCAATGAGAAACAAGGGTAGGTAAGAAATACTAGGGGTAGGTAGGAGAAATAATATAATATTCCACAAGAGGTGGATGACCCACCGAATGTGGAGTGTAACAACAAAACAAGACCACAAAAGGTGGAATTTCTCCTACAAGCTCTATCCCTATGTGCACACTTCCCTAAGTGTCTGAAATCCAAACTACGAAGAAATGCATTATCCTAAGTTAACTTAAGTAAAGTGTAATAATATCCATAATGAATATTTATTTACACCAACACCCCCCATTGAGTGCAACTTAGTGGAATGAAGACTCAAGTCAACAATGCAAGATGGGTACCGGCTACTAGGCCATGATAGGTACCCATGTACAATATGCAAATGCAAGCAAAACCATGCAATGCAATCTCTCACAAACAGAGAAAAGGAGAAAACCTAGTAGGAAAAAACTCCCCCCCAAAAGAGAGATGAAAGTACAAAAGACTCTCAAAGAAGAAGGACAAAACCTCAAAGAGGAAAAAGTCCCCCCCATAAGAGAGGAAGGAGAAGTCAGCTGACCCCCCCTAATGACACATCCCGCACCCCCAAGAGAGCTTGCAACTGCTGGAACTTACTCTTGGTGAAAGGTTTGGTGAATATGGCTGTAACCTGCTCCGCTAGAGGACAATATTTCAAATCAATGACCTGCTCCTAAATCAACTCTCAGATATAGTGCATATGGATCTCGATTTGTTTGGTCCACTGATGTTGGACCGGGTTCTTCAAGATAGCAATAGCACTCTAATTGTCAGAATGTAGAATTGTTGGTTGTGGAGTGGTGAACCTAAACTATGTGAGAATCTACTGAAGCCAAATGGTCTCAATCATTGCATTAATAACACCTCGATACTCAGCCTCAGTTGAAGAAAGAGCAATAGCATGCTGCTTCTTGCTCTACCAACAAATGGGGCCTGAACCAAGGTGAAAACTGTAACCGGAAGTAGACTTATGATCATCATGATCACTAGGCCAATTGGAGTCTGTGTAACCAACCAGGTGAAGTCCTGTGCTTGCTGCATAGTGAATCCCATATGATGTGTACCCTAGATGCAATGAACGATGCATTTGGCAGCTTTCTAATGAATCTCATGTGGTTCTTGGATGAAGCGGGAAACCATGCCAACTGCAAATGAAATATCACGGCGTGTATGGGTCAAGTAGATGAGACTACCCACAAGCTGATGATACAAAGTGGCATCAACTAGTGGAGAAGAACACCGAGCCTCAAGCTTGACTCCAGAAAAAAAGGGACTCAGTGTAGGCTTACAATCAGCCATATGAAAGCATGCAAGTAGATCAAGAGCATACTTGGGCGGTGATAGTGTAATCTGGGAAGGTGATTGTGAAATCTCTATCCCGAGAAAGTAGTACAAAAGACCTAAGTCAGTCATAGCAAATCTCTCATGCAAAGCAGATTTGACCCTGCTAATGATGGATGTAGTACTCCCTATAAAGATCAAATCATCAACAAAGAGCACAAGTATCAAGTGAGAGTCATCCTATCACAAAATATAGATATTCGGATTAGAATGACACCTAGTGAACCCTGCTGAGAGAAGAAAGGAATCCATCTTGGCATACCAAGCCCTAGGGGCCTACTTAAGGCCATAGAGAGATTTCCTTATGTGCAAACCAAGGAAATATCCTAGATGAAACCTTGCAGCTACTCTATATAAATCTCCTCATCAAGGTCACCATGAAGGAAAACACTCTTCACATCCATCTAATGTACAACCCAACCATGAGCTGCAACAATAGCAAGTGTCAAGCGAATGGAGTTCATCTTGGCTACAGGCGCAAAGGTCTCAGTATAGTCAACACCTACAAACTGAAAGAAACCTTTCACAACAAGTTGAGCCTTATACTTATCCACACTACCATCCGCAACATACCTTCTCCGATAGATCCACTTACATCGAACCATCTTTCTTCCCTTAGGGAGATGGACTAAATCCTATGTGTTGTTCCTCATCAAGGAACTATACTCTTTCTCCATAGCTTGGTACCACTCAGGAACCCCTAATGCTTCCTAAAATATCTATGGATCAGAAGCAGTAGCAATGAATGCATGTGGAAGATCCTGATGTTGTGATTGAGTTCTTTGTGTATCTGAAGGATCCCCAACAAGAGAACCCATGGACTCAAGTGTCTGTCGAGCCCAACGAGGTCTAGGTGGAGGTGGAGAAGAAGGATCCTCAACTGCAAGTGGACCCTATGGAGGTGTAACCCTATGAGTCAGAGTTGAAGGAGTCTCATCATCTAAATCACTAGCATCACTATCCACAATGGAGGAAGGTGGAGGAGATAGAGAGGCTAAGCTAGGAGAGCTTTCCTCAAAGTGAACACTCCTCTTAATCAACACCTCATGTGTCTCAGGATCCATGAATCTATATGACTTAATAGCCTCAGGATATCCAAGAAATATGCAAGGCTAACTCTCAGGTTCCAATGCCTTGCATTTCTGTGGAGGTATGCAAGCCCATGCTAGACACCCAAAGACTCTGAAATGTCTCACAATCAGTTTCCTACCAGCCCAAGCCTCAAAAGGAGTAATACCTTGCAAAGCTTTTTGAGGAACCTGATTCTAGATGTGTGTGGCACAGCTAATAGCCTATGCCCAAAAGGTGGGATCAAGAGAATGTGCATGTATCATACAACTAGCCATTTCTTTGAGAGTTCTATTCTTGCATTCTGCAACTCCGTTCTGCTATGGAGTGTATGCAACAGAATGTTGAAGATCAATCCCCTCAAATGTACAAAAATCCTCAAGTCTTTTATTCACATATTCCCTTTCATTATCTGTGCGAAGAATCTTCACCACTTTCTCGGATTGCTTCTCCACATGAGTCTTGAAGTCCTAAAATCTGTCAAATACTTCACTCTTATGAATAAGAAAGTAGACCCAAGTGAAGTGAGAGTAGTCATCAATGAAGGTGAGGACATAGCGGGCCTTACTAAATGAAGGTGCTAGAAATGGACCTGCTACATCATTGTGAACAAGTTGAAGAACTTCCAAAGCTCTCCAAGCTTTCCATTTATCAAACTTTTCCTCAAGATGCTTGCCCATGGAACAACCTGAACATACACCTTCTGGAAAACTAATTTGAGGTAGACCTGTGACCATGTCTTTAGTGTTGAGTTGCTAAAGATAGTGGTAGTTGAGGTGACCAAACCGCTCATGCCATAGCTTACTTTTTGAAATTGAATGAGTAAGCAAGGCCCTAGAAGGTGAACTTGGCACAAAGTGGGGGAATGAATAAAGCCTTGAGTTGTCATTGAGTTGTCCCACTGCTACCAAGGCATCATCATCAAGTTCCTTTACCCCAACTGAATCTGGTGTAAACTCAACCTTTTTCCCTCTTCCATAGTGAGTGATTTGGTAGATAGAGAGAAGGTTGGTAGACAAGTTGGGAACATAGAGAACATTCTCAAATGTTCCATCATCCATGTCAACTAAACCTTTCCCTTCAACCTCTACTTGTGTATCATCACCTATGTAAATGTGAGGTACCTTAGATGGCTCCAATGAAGAAAACTGCTCCTTTGTAGAACACATGTGATATGAGGCACCTAAGTCAAGTATCCACTACTGTGAAGAACTTATTGTAGCCACAAATGCTTGCCCTTTTCCCTTAGACTGTGAGGAAGAGAAAGGAGATGAATCCTTCTTTGTGTAGGTGGATGGCAAGTTGATGTTGGTTTTCTTAAGAAGATTAGTTAACTCATCAACTTGCTTTGTGTCGCATCGATGCTCATCATGACCATACTTCTTGCAATATGCACAAGCTGGCTTATCCTTCTTAGGTGGTGTCCCCTTCTTGGAAGAGGATGAAAAATCGCCTTGTAATGGAGAGGATGATTGTCCTTTTTCCTGTTGTGGCTGTGACTTAGATTGCTTCTTCTTCTTGTTGGAATCTTTGCCTTGACTTTCTTGATTCCCTTGATTAGCCAGCAAAGCCTTGGACTTTGAAGACTTGAGAAACCCCATGTTCAACAACTTAGATTATTCCAATATCAATATTTCTATGAAAGCATCAAATGAAAGCATAACATAAGAACTCCCCACTGTCAAACAATGAGTTTGGAAGCTAGACACAAATGCTGCATATTCTGGTGCAAGCTTGTCCAACAAGTTGAATATCAACTGAGCATCCTTTTTGTCAATTCCACAATCCTTAAGCTTTTCTCTTAGCTCATTTGCTTTCATGACATAATCTTGGATTGTATCAAAACTCTTGGGATCCAAGTTGGTGAGCTCATTGTCAATCTTATAACCTCTAATTTCATCAACTTGACCATATAATTTTTGAAACATATCCCAAGTATCTTCGATTGTAGTACACTTTTCAATAGGAAAGATGAGGTCATCTGATACATACTTGCACAAAGTTCCAAGAGCCATGCAATTCTTAGTGAGCTATTTTAATTGAGCATTAGGATTAGCCTTAGGATCAGGTGGTACTACTATTGTTCCATCTATGTAATGTGTGAGACCTTTTTCTATTAATTTTCTCCATACTTTAATTTTCCATGATGCATAATTATGTGGAGTTAAAGGTGGAAATTTATGAAGACTCATTGCAACAAAAATGAAAGAGCACAAGGAAAGAGAGGCACAATCACACAAGACACCCACTCAAATTTACTCAATCAAAGAACCCCCCAAAAGTGATGATTTGGCACTTTATACTTAGTACATGTACAATGGGCCACTTGCAAAAAATGGCAAAGTGGACTTATGATATCAATTTTAAAACTACCTCAATAAGGCCAAAAGATACTCAAACTAATAATGCAAGAGATCTAAACTAAGATCCAAGCAATTTACAAGTACCAAATAGGCCAAATAAGACCAATATATTAAAGTGCAATTTCTACTTAAAATCTCTGAAATTTGATCATAGATTATGAAAGTATATGAAAAAACATGCACTTTCAAAAAAAATGGCACCTGAAAAGGAGGTCGTATGAGCTCAAACGAGGCCTTTGAAGTTGCAAAATTGAGGATTGGACAGGTACAGCTGAGAGAATCTGAAAATTCTAAAAACCCTATGCACCAAAACCAAAAAATAATCACACTACTACGAAGAGCACGGAAAATTAGCCCAAATCAAAAAAATTGCACCCAAAAAAGAGAAAAATTGAGCAAGTTATGGGCCTCCAAAGTTGACCCAAAAATCCAAACTGCTCAACGGAGAGGGGTCTAAAAATTTCCAAAGAGAATCCTGACTGGGCACTAACTGGGCGCTGACTATGTGCTACTGACTGGGTAGAAGCTGACTGGACAAAAGGTACAAATCCCAAAAATAATTTTCAAAATTAACTTTTTTATTGTTTTTTTTCAAAAAAAAATTCAAACAGGAAAATAATTTTCAGAAAAAAAAATAATAATTTTTTTTTTGACAAAAGTCCAAAAATTTTGTACTGTACCACCTGAATTGGGCAGAAAAATTCCTCCACAACCAAAAATCAATTTTTGCCAAAATAGGTCGAATTTATACTTGATTTTTATGGAAATGGCCTCCTAGATGCAATGATGAGGTCAAAAATGCTCCAAGATGCCTCCAAAAATTGTAATTCCTCAGATCCAAAAATAGAAGCCTTCCACGATGTCTCCAAAAACCAATCAATGAAGCCCCAATGACTCTGATACCATGTGAGATTTTGCCAAGATCAAGGGCACAATGAAAAGTATAAAAATAGAGACAAAAGAATGAAAAGAACAAACTATATTCTCAACAATATGAAAATGATCAACTGGATTCACCAATACAATGAATATAGGCCTTCTTATATAGGCAAGGCCATATGGATGTACGAGCACACAATCATGACATGTGGCTCAATGAGAAATAAGGGTAGGTAGGAGAAATAATATAATATTCCACAAGAGGTGGATGACCCACTGAATGTGGAGTGTAACAAGAAAACAAGACCACAAAAGATGGAATTTCTCCTACAAGCTCTATCCCTATGTGTACACTTCCCTAAGTGTCTCAAACCCAAACTATGAAGAAATGCATTATCCTAAGTTAACTTAAGTAAAGTGTAATAATATCCATAATGAATATTTATTTACACCAACACTAACGAATCCCAAAAAGTCCCTTTGGTCCTCCGCATAAATGCTTCTCAAGCGGATAGGAGTGTCCATCTGGACAAATCAGATTACCAAATTAAACAACCTAAACCTATAGACCTAAGCCAGAGGCAGAATGTAAATACCATGAGCTCCGACAATTTATCTACCAAATGGCACAAGCTAATTGAAGATGAAAGAAGTAGAGATCGTATATAAATAGCAGAATCTCTTGATTGTAATAATACCTTCTCTAACCATATTAATTGCTTTAAAAAATTTTAAATCTTTCGTATATCTCTACAAATCTTTCCCATAAATGCACTAGTGTGAGAAATTGGAAACAACTATAAACTAGTACCAAGTTGGCAAGTACAACATTGGAAGTCATGGGGACAGTGGATTGTAGTTAGTGACTAGACATATATTAAGTGACCAACATTACCAATCATGACATTTGATACATGTCTATTGAATCTAATTTCATTCTGGGCACTTTCTAGTGAACTATGTTCTCTTCAGAAAATTGGGCCGAAATAAAACTTCAGCCATTGATCTACGATCATCGAATGATTTAAAATCATTGATTGATTTTAGGTACATGTCACCCTTCACATGTCAAAGAGGTTGCATTGTTCGATACATCATGCAATGTCCGGACTCAATGTGATGTACTGATGTGAAGTGATGTGCCTTGTCTATCAATGGAAATGAATTCATGAAATTGCCAATAAAATATTTTTTTTTTTCCATAAATAACAAAATTGTAGCCAAGTAAATTAAATAATTTTCAAGCGGTGGATAAAAATTGCCTATACGTTAACCAAAAATCATAGGTGCTGTTGATAATCACCAAATATCAATTATGAATTTAGCAATGGGTACTAAATTAGTTTTGGGAAATCTATAGCGGCGGGAAGAAAAAATGGGCAAGGCTCCTTAAACATAAATATCTAGACTTCCTAGAACCTAAGAGGATTCTGACTATCAACAACCCTCCTAGGGGTTTGGCTATTTGGAATTTCATTTTGGATAATAGGGAAATCATAAGCGATCATGTTACCTAGGAGGTCAGGAATGGCAGGGATGCCTCCTTTTCATTTGATTCTTGGTCATGTGAAGCTTGCCTATGTCACAACCCCTCTCTACATCCTATTATGGAGGAAACCTGTCGCCTCTGGGGGCATAATATATGTGATTATGATTATCTGATCCTAGATAATGGTATTTCTAAATGGAAATGGAACTCCTTGGACGAGCTAGACTTGGATAAGTTTCAAAAGGACTTATTTACTGACATTCTCAACAAAAGGATTATTTTCCCTTCCCCTGATAAGGATATTATTAGATGGTGCAGCTCCTCTGATGGAAAATACAAGGTATGCTTTGGCTACAAGCTGAAAGAAGCAACTATAGACAAAAAAGACTGGCCTGTTAATCTATTTTGGCATCAACACCTCCTTCCCAAAGTGGGTTCCTTTGCCTGGTTGGCCTGCCAGAGGAAAATCTTAACTCAAGAAAGGCTCCATTCAATGGGTATCAATGGACCCAATAGATGTCCTTTATGTCTAGATCAGGAAGAGATTGTAGATCATCTTCTTCTTCATTGCAAATTCTCTAGTCATTGTTGGTCATATTTCATGGGAAAACTGAGATTATTTGGCCCCTTCCTAGTAGGGCTGGACAAATGGTTTTTGCAATGGCCTAAACCGGTAGGAAAGGTGGTTTTTTTGGATTTTCTCTTCATCCTCCCATCACTTATGATTTGGGAAATTTAGAAAGAAAAGAACCGCAGAATTTTCTAGGGTAAAGATATGGGCCCTCAGTCTCTTTGTGTGAAAATTGAGAACCACCTGACTGAGAACCTGAATGTGGTGACCCAATCCAAAACACTTAAGAAAAATTTGTTCACAAACTGGGATTGTAAGATTAAGATGGCTCTTCCAAACCTACTCATTCCTCCAATTTTTGGTCTGGGCTCTCTGGTGGATCAGACCAATCCAAGAGCAGGGGTGATTTGGGATGCACCAGTGTTTGGGTGGAGCAAGGTAAACTTTGATGGTGCTTCTACAAGAAATCCAGGCCAAAGTGGTATTGCTTGCATTTTGAGGGACTCTAATGGTCTCTGTATATAAGAAATATCCAAAAAGATTGGAGTGGCTACTAATAATGAAGCAAAATTCAGAGCAGCATTAAGAGGTCTTCAGCTAGGGAAGGAGCTTGGGGTGTAGAAGATTCATTTGGAGGGTTTGGAGGGTGACTCACTAAATGTAATTAACATGATCCACTGCAATAGCACCCCTTATTGGTGCCTTAACCAGTGGCTTCAACTGATCTTGGTGCTGCTAGCTATCTTTGATGAATTTTGGGTTAGCCATATCCACAGAGAAGGTAATGGTGAAGCCGATAGACTTTCTAAATTGGCTATAATAGTTGGTGACCCCCCTGAAGATCCACCAATGATGTTTTCTATTGGGCCAATTGACATGCTCTCCTCACTCAGGTTGGGTCCTTTGAAATATGGTGCCTGTCGGTGGGTCTCATGATAGCTACGCGCTCTTTGTTTCTATCTACACCTCCGGTTGTGGAGCAAATCGGTGCTCTACTCCCCAATAGCCGCAATTCTCCCTCTCCACCTTTTGGTCTTGTTTTTGGTGGAAAGATTGACCGACTGCCTTGTTAACCGGTTACTTAGTGTCGTCTTATCATGGTGATGTGACACACTGTCAGCACTATTGATTAGTGCCATCTTTTGGCTCATGGCTATTAAATACAAGTGTACTTGAGTATCCAGTTACGACTGTATCCTTTCAAGATTTATTTATGATCACTTGATGCTTAAAGTTGGTAGACATCAAGTTGAGGAGTTTTGGAGCAGATGGTTAGTCGGATACCAACAACTCACGCGTGTGGGCATTTATTGGAGACACAAGTGCAGGGTTTCGTATTCTTTGGTTCAATTCCTTGCTATTTAATAAAGGAATACCCCTTCTTTCCATCATAATTTTCTTTCCTCTCTTGGAAACTCGGTATGGAGACCCCAATACTCCTCGAAGCTACTTGTCAACAGATGGCTTTCCTGGGAGAAATCACAGACAGGCGTCTACAAGAGGTCCTTCTCTCTTGACATCCTCTCATTCTCCATAGCTTACACCATAGCTTAACAAGGATCCTGGGAAATGAATTTCTTATGGCTTACCATAGGTATAGAGCCAATGCTAATATTCCAGCCTTTTTCCTTGCAATATTAATCTACATGGGGACTAGTAAGCAGCAAGTAAAACAGCTAATCCAGATGATGTTCAAGCATCACTTGTTGGGGGAAATAGATGCTGCATTGGACAATATTGATGTCAATCTCAGAATTTTGCTTCCCCAAAACTACTATATGTCACTTAGCAACGGAGTGGAGGTGAAGAAGCTTGTGATTGTTAATTCTCTGGATTTTGAATCCTTCCAAGTAACTTTGCCCGTCATCTCTAGGAACATTGAGTCCAAAATTTTAAAAAGCATTTTCATTTAAAACCTATTTTATTGGGTTCTTTCAATTTTTATTAGTTTTATCATAGGGATACATTTTTAATTTTTGGGATTTCTTATATCTTTTGTGCCTCACCTACTATCTTGTAGTAATATTTTATTATTAAAATTGAAAAAGTTAAGCCATTGGATCACCAAGTTTCTCTCTTTGTCTAGCAAATTCCATCTACGCTACTACATTTTAGCCACTATGCATGTGTATTTTTTCTCTTAGTTTTTCCCTTATAATTCCCCATATCCAAAATCTAAGAAGCTACTCATAAGCTTTTTTGGGTCTCTATTGATGAAAATTAAGGATTATTCTATGTTACTTGTGAAATATGTTTTCTCTCTCAAGATATCTATGTTTTAGGACTAATTTCAATCTATTTTTATGGTATTGTTCCCCATGCGAAATGAATCACTTGAGCTCTTCATAAGAATGTCATTTTCTTTGGTACTTCCTATATGACCATTATATTCCATAATAGGGTTCCTACTACATGACTTGGCCTATACAGTCTCTTAACCATGAAAGAGTCTATCCAAATACAAGGAACATTTATTATTAAGAGTATCTAAAAGGCCTAAAACTCATGGTGGTAGGCATGGTTATGTTTAGTCTACTAGAAGAGATTTGGGATTCAAATATCAAGGTTTTAAGGATTGCACTTCTCATGAGTGAGCTTAGCCCTCTTGGTCACCTTCTACCCCATCTCATCAACATGACGCTTCTTCTCAGTAAGATTCTAGTAAGATCCCTTGTCCCAAATAGACTATTTCTCTTAGTTGTCTTTAATAGATTATTGTCAAAACCTAAGAGGGAAAGGGTGCTCCTATCATTTAGAAGTGCATTGATGAGAATTACATCCCCATGCTGTTTTAGATAAATTTGATGACTATGATCTACCTCATTAGTCTCTCTTACTGCTTATTATTTTTTTCTTTTCCTTGTTCAGATGTTTAGACTTAGCCTTTTTTAATATTTCCATCTTTTCGTAAATAATATATTACTGTCATTTTAGTTTATGAAAGATGATCGAGGGCTTCTTCATTAAAATGCAGGGATAAAACGATAATGTTTTCGCTTGCACCAAGAGGTTATTTTTATACGTTATATGATATTAACTCGGCATAGTCTCTAGATTGGGGTAATGGGTGTCTCATGCGAAGTGGTTATTGACCAACAACAAAAAAAAAAAAAAAAAAAAAAAATTGAAAAAATTTATCAGTTCTCAAGATGATGGCATTTCTCATTAATTAATGTTAGAACTAAGCCATTATATTGAGTTCCAACGTGTAGTACAACACAGTACATAAGACATTCGAAACATTGCTTTACAATCGAGTATTCTAGTCTAAAGAAAACATGAAAGGTTACAGCAATTCTTCCTCAATCTTTATACTACGAGATCGTTTCTGTTACCAGAAATTCATTTGATTGGCCCTCGCAAACAAAAAATCAGGATCAGCTTCAATGGCATCTAAGTGCTTCTCGTCCATGTGCATATAGACCACCATATTCCCATCTCCCAGGGGGCTCGCCTGCAACATCACATACCCTGCTGTTCCTCCCCATGGAAAATACGAACTTGAAAACGCAGGTTTCCCACATCCCAGGTCGAATTGATATAATGGAATCCTCACTCCCGACGACACCACCACGGCAGACCCTTTCTCCGCATACACTTTCGCTAACATCGCTGCCGGTCTCTTCTCCTCCACCCAATCAACGAAGGACTTGAAATATTCACTGTTTGCGGAATCACTTATGACGCTGCGTACGATTTCTGCTGTCTTGCTCAATGGCTCCTCTAATATCTGCTCAGCATTACTCTCCTTGAAAGGAATTGCTATCCCGTTTCCGAAGTAGGATGGAGGGAGGTTCAGGTATGAACGCCCGTCAATTGGAATGCCAATTCTGGTCGGTGCTGAAGAACTCAAAGACTGCGCGCGAGCAAATACTTTCCAAATGTAAGCAGAGACTGCTTCCATCTTTGTTATGGGTTTGCCAACACGGGGTTTTCCTTCAGTTTGGTTTGCCAGAGACTGCAATTGGAGAAGCCTGGGAGCATCTAAATGATAGATGCGGCCAATTTGGGGTGGAGGGGGGTCGGCATGATCAAGAGCAGAGAAAGGAAGTGCCATGTAATGCCTATCAATGGCAGCAGCGTTGAGAGGGTTGCGGGGATTGAGGAGTGAGCGTTCAAAGCAAGGCGTAGTCATGGGAAACGAGATACCTTGAGCAGCCTCCGTCCATGCTCGAAAGAAAATACAGCTGCTTATACCATCTACTATTCTGTGATCAAAACAACAACCCACTACAATTCCGCCACAGTTCATCCTCGTCACCTGAAAACAAATCATGGTCGCCTTAGCTTCTTGATATGCTCACCAAAATTCTACAAAACTAGTTAATTTTTGCTCTATATGCTATATGGAATTGGCAGATGTAAGTTGTAACTATGTACATACCTGTACAGCTAGAACAGGAACACACCAAGAGGGTTCTTCTCGAAGAGGGTTCCTCTTAGGAGTCAGTTTAGCAGCAGTAAAACTTGGCTGAGAAAAATCAAGATTCTTAATGGCAGCGTCAGATTCAGCTTCAATGAAGGGCACTCCTTGATTCTTGCACTCTATCTCAGGCTCACCTTTATGGCCGATGATAAACCTTCCAGCCACTGGATAAAACAATACTAGTGTCTGAGAGAGCGCCTTCTTAATCGAGTTTGACATCTCTTGGTATGTCTTATCTTGCACTGCTTTGTAAACAAAGAAGTGCCCCGGACTAATGGCAGGAACAGTGAGATCTATGTTGGAGCTTCTGAGCGTGCAATCTTTTGTGGGTAGAGGCGATTGCACGATGGAGGTTCGAACGATCTCCACGCTAAAATCCTTCAACATCTCTTTCTCCATGCTAATTATTAAGCACCACACCGACTATGTATCAATATCAATAATTGAATTGAGAGGTTCGGGAATAAGCAAAATATATGGAAAGAAATAAATGCTTAGTTGTTGATCGTAGAAGTGATGATACGATACCTGTATATATAGTAGTCTCGAGGTCCAAAGATCGAAGAAAACACAACAATTTAAAGTCATGTCGGAAATGGTGAGGAAGGCCCAGGATTTGAAAGCAGACTCACGAGTCCAACGAAGGCCCACTCGGAGATAGTGCGCAGAAAGTTGTAACGCACCATTCATGATGCGGTATGTTCGCAAAAGTTGATATGTAAGGAGACAATTCTTACCGGAAAATTAGGGTAGTAGTTTATTTTCCAATTACACACGGGAATCAACATATCTACAGTAACGATAGACTATATTTAGGAAAATACGTACCCCAACTTTTGACCTTGACTTCACTCATTGTTTGAATATTTACCAATCTGGTAGGTTGCTTGCACCCGACATCTATCGAGCGTTTAGACTGCACATTAGACCATAATACGTAGCGAGCCTTTCATAGTCAGGATTTTTATTTTTAAATTATATATAACTAGTATATCTATACTGAAAAAATATACCTAAAATATGCCAAGAGATATTTTATAATGGGAATCTGTTCATTGCAACAAGAATTTCAAAAATGTCTCAACGCTACTTAATATTATCAAACTTATGTACCTATAATAGGTACATAAGTTTGATAACATAAATTCAAACATAACTTTATGTGTGCAAAGAGAAGGATCAATGTTCAATTATTATTTTTTAAAAACATATGCATGTTAAAAAAAAAAATCTTGATGAGAGAATCATTGTTTTTATGTATCAGTTTAGATATCTTATGTACATCCCTCTAAAAATGTCAAAAGATATCACTTTGAAGTTACTTTTAACCTCGAACATGATTAAGAATGAAAGATAAGAAACCCAAGACAGGATCACACTTTCAATGTTTCATAGAAGCCATTGTATCATGCCTGGACTTGAGCACAAATCTAAAATTTTGTCTCATCCATAACATGATTGAATATCTATCAAATCTTCATTATAACTAAAATACTAATAACAACATATCGCTAACACATCCAACTAACTATGCCTTAGGATAGGTTACACAAATCATAGGTAGACTTTTTTGTGTCCTTGTATCTAGTCCAATCCATAATCACAAGTGCATTAATATTCATTGTCCTACACAACATCTATCTCCATTAGTATCAGACAAATATAATTGTAAAAGTATGCAAAGACCTTCATAAAATAGTCCACTGACACTTATACTACCTATGAGTCCCATTCTATGGAAGCTACATATTTAAAAAGGTATTAAGAATTTCAAGAATTTACCAACACCCTAATAGAGGATATGGCTAAATGATCTATCACATACTATTTAAGAATACATGTTGATCTATAATCCTAGAACATAAACCACTAGAAAACTATCTCCCACAATCACCTCAACACTTTATATAGTTCTTTGCATAGCATAGGAAATAAATTTTAGGAATCCCAAATCATCCATTTGCCCTTATTACTAGATGTTTCCTTTTTAATGATCTCTTCCTTACTTGATGATTTGCATCCTCTATAAAGATATTCTTCCTAGCTTTGATGGAACCATTCTTTAAAGTTATATCTCCTTGGCATTAAAGGTGTTTATGCTTGATATGTATCTCTATCTTAATTAAGATATTAACATAGAAACATGGTGACATTTTAAGGGGCTATATGAGACCTCCTTTTTCATTGTCGTGTTCATTGATGTTCTCTTGAAGTATTGGTGTTGTGTTACATAATGCCTCCTAAGGATTGGTTATCAAGAGTGCTTCTTTGGTTTTCTTAACCCTCATGGTCATCTCTTGACTTCTCGTGAATGTGTTTCTCCTCCCTAGTAATATTCTAGCAAGTTCCCTCATCTCATATATACTACTTCATATGTTTTGTTTTTTTACATGTTATTGCCAAACCCCAATTGATGGAAGACACTTCTACTAGTTGAAATTGTATTCATGAAGAATCCATCTCCATTGATGTATGGGTTGAATATTATGATTTTGATCTCCCTCATGCTAATTTTTCTCTCATCATTTAGTGCCTTCATTTTCCTAATATTTAACTCAGCCCTTTTTTCAATATTTTCATCATAAATTTATACTTGATCCCACCTAAACATCACATATACTTCATTCACCACCCACCCTTTTAAAAATATTATAATATGATTTTTTTAATTAATAAGATTGACAACCAAAATTAAGTCAAATAACCACAATAAATTTACTATAGTAATCTAATTAGTAAAGTTGTACAAACTTTCTTTTCAACCCCTTTAATAGTTATGAAATAAAGATGCACAATAAGAAAATTAACCACAAAAAGAAACAATAAAACCTTAACATAATTCTTTAAATGGAGAAAGAAATTTGGGAGAAAATCCCCACACTCAAAAAGAAGAACTCATTTTTATTTCTAAGAATTGATTACAATAAATTTTATGAGGAAATATCTTTCAAGAGTATTCACACAATGATAAGATTCTATATTTATTCTCATATCAAGATAGTACCTACATAAAATATCATTCCAAATCATTCCACAATCCTCCAATTTATAGATAATATTTGAAATAAAAATATTCCACAATATGGATAACTAATATTTTGACATAGAATAAATCCAATCCAGGTACATTCTTCCAAGATATTTCCTTAACATACAAGATATTGTTATGCATTCCACACCCTTTCATGCATGGGATCCCCAATAATGGGGTTTGAACTATTTTTTTTTTTAATATTTCATACTCTTACACCTATCATGATCTATCATATATCAATCTACCATAATATATTATCATAATTAACTATAACTTATCATAAAATCTTGCATGGCATGACACATGCCCTAAACAATGCTTCATAGTGGGGTCGATATAGTGGGATTCTTGTCTCAATAGAATTAGCTTGCATGTCATCCTATTCATCTACCATGTAGGTCACCAAATCACTAGGGGGTCCCACAAAGTGACTTTATATGATGAGCATAAAAATAATACATAGGAATACAATAATTAGTTAAATAACCAAATGAATGTGAATATTACAAAGGTTTAGACAACCTTATTCAAATATAATTACACTGTATTTCTATGGAACACTTTAAGGATTATTTGTTAAAAATATATGTGATTGAATGATAAGTTCCATGTTGCAACTAGTTTTAGAGTATACTAAATGAGTACCATCATGATCATTTATATACAAAAGAAGTATTTTGTCATCTTTATCACAAATTTTCACACATGAAGATCAAATTAGTTAAAATAAGCATAGGAAATTTTCAAATGTTCATTGAAGAATACACATAAGAGGATAATGAGATTATTAATATGCATGACATTATCACTAGGCACTTTAATTTATTTGTTCTTAGTGAGGGTACACCATTTCAAAAAATTTAATTAATCTAAATTGTTGATGGACCCACAAAATGTTTATTTATAGACTTATTATTATCTTTTTAATAATATAAAAATAGGTCTTTTATCATGTTCATCAAAATAACTTGTGTGT
This sequence comes from Cryptomeria japonica, assembly GCF_030272615.1. Lineage (NCBI taxonomy): Eukaryota > Viridiplantae > Streptophyta > Pinopsida > Cupressales > Cupressaceae > Cryptomeria > Cryptomeria japonica. Next base: position 272,633,496 of record NC_081409.1, on the reverse strand, counting down.
GAAGATGAAATCAGTGATGTAAGATAAATAAAATTTGAATAGTTCCTTAAAGATCAAAATAGTGATGTAAGACCAAGAATCTTTGAATCATTCCTTAAAAATGAAATTAGTGATGTGAGACTAGGAAACTTTTAATAGTTCTCTTAAAAACACCACCAACTAGTTGCATGATGAAAGCATGTGTAGAGTGCACAAAATTAGGACTATCGTAATAATTAATATGAGAGGAAAGATTAGCAAGTTCCTTAGAGAAGGTACATGAAAGGATAATGAAATATAAGTGAGATGAATCCCATCATCACAAGATTTGCCATTATGCACTAAAAGGTATAATGGATATAGATAAGGTTCATAGAAAGGAGGTTTCTAAGAATAGGATTATCATGAAATATAATTTCATGTATAGAACAAGGTAGCATATAAATATATAACATGGCTAGATAATTGGATTCACAATTATCATTACATATATAAGTTTAAAATATCATCATAACATGCAACAATGTTACAATATGTGAGTTCATAAAATAAAGTCTATCTTCCATGGTAACAAGATGTGCTTTTAGATCCATGTTTGGGATAAGAAAATATTCATATCAAGAGGATTTTAGGAAATTAAATTATCTTATCTAAGAGTTTCATAGGTTCAATGTGTAGAGAATAAATGAAAATAAATGGGGAATTATCTCTAACTTCATAAACCTATATTATTACCCATATAATGTGGTTCTCTCCTCATTCGACAAGTACATCAACATTATATTCATGGATAGAAATGCCACAAAAATTATAATTCCTACATGTGCTAGATATATATTTTTTAGAATGATAAATTGTTACAAGATGATGTCCAAACAATTATGAATCAACCTTTAGATCCAACACACTATATTTTTTATGATCAATGACAAAGATGCTTTTTTAATGTAGTCCTCTTTTCCCTATTCGAAAGAGTGGGATATAAAAAAATGTTATTAGCACTTAAAATAATATGATGAGCATGACAATATTAGATATTTCTCTATTAGAAAGACAATCCATCATTTTACCTAAAGGTCAAATATTATCACGATTGAGTTTGATTTCATATATAAGGACATTGGCTAGAGAACACATTTTTTGTTTTTTAGATCTTTCTTTGTTGGATAACTATTTAACTAGTATTTAAGATTTGTTTGTTAAGTCTTGTCTTGCAAATTTGGGAGGCACATGAGTAATTTTTAGAGGCATCATGTTCATTCCTCATGCTTCCACCTTTTCCAACATATCTTGCATTGGAATTATACCCACACCTATACATGTTTTTGTTTGTTTGTAAGGTGTGACAAGTTTTTTGTTAGCATTGGATCTTGTTTTTACTTCAAACACTAACCATTTTTTAGGGAGATTATTCATTATAGGGGAGCTACATAGTCTTTCATTTTCCCTCCTACAGGAGGGCTATTGATTATACTTTCACAATGGATATATTTTTGGGAGGTTATTGATGTTGAGACCTCCATACATCAATTTAGTCCTCATTTGTATATTATTTTTAATATCATTTTTTTGGAGAGGACTTTTGTCCCACAGGGCTTTCTCCTTTTCTCCAGTTGGAAAGACTAATGTCCAATCATGAAGCTACAAACTTCAAGGGATCAACCAAGAAATAAACCAACCATAAGAGAATGTTGCAACATGAGAAATAATAAACAATGGGGATTGAAATGATATAAAAAAGAAGTTGATATGATATAATGTAAAAATGAGCCTTTCTTATATAGTCAAGAGATGATGACCTACTTGCAACTACCCTTGATACAAATTTAAATGCATGATACATAATAATAAATTCCTAAAGAAAATATTAAATAATGAAACATAACTCATATCTTCTAGAATGTCACTAAGATAACTAAAATGATCCTATGTACAATATCAAATGACAAGTTACATGAAGAATGTTAATGACAACTATCTATAGCATCGTAAATTGTAAACCCTTAATTAGGGTTGTCCAATTTCATACTTAGGTTAGCACTCGCCTTAGTGGGCTACATTTTGCATTCCAAAAATTCCTTTAAGAATTTAATTATTAATTTAATTAAATCTAAATTCCTCTATTATCACTCTGCACATTATAAAATTGGGCCCTTAACCCTACTTGTGCCCCCTTTTATTTTATCTTCTTTAATCAATCAATTAATTGAACTTTGATAAGGTCCTATTTCAACATTCAAGGCCCGATTTGGTATTTCCAAACACCTTGGATTGTCACACTAACCTAGGATTTGTAATCAAAATACCTTGCATCCCTAAAAATTTAGAAAAAGGTTGGTCGGATCATGGTGATTCACCATGGTCCCAAATTTTGGGAACGTATTTTGGTAGTATTATAATGTTTAAATCCCACTTCATGTTAAAATATATCAATTCTAATTCTTTTTTCAACACACACACATAACAATCATATGATATGCTTATGATCAGGTGGACTGGTAATTTCTTCTCAGAATACTAATGAAACTTGATTTGTTGAAGGCTTATGATTTGGTGGGCTGGTATTTTCTTCTCAGAATCCTTAAAGCTTTTGGATTTGGGGAGAGAGTGCTTCAACTGATATTCCAATTGATTTCTACCCCCTCTCTCTTGGTTATTGTCAATGGTTCTTCTACCCCCCTCTTCAAGTCTTCAAGGGGCATCAAATAAGGGCATCCTATATCCCCTATTTTGTTTGTTATTTTGGCTAAAAGTTTGGGCTGATATATTAGTAATCTCTTTTCTTAAGGTCATCTAAAAGGTGTCAGGCCATCGTTAGTTGATAGGGTCTATTCTCATCAATAATTTATCAATGACATGGTTCTGCTGAGATCATCGACTATAAAGGAAGCCAAAACCCTAAAATGGGCTCTGAATTACTATTGCCAAGCCTTGGGCCAACTGATAAACTGGATGAAAAGTGCCCTCTTCTTCCTCAACACTTCTGAAGATAGGCAAGGGAGAATTTCCATAATCTTTGGATGTTAGATCAGTTTTCTCCCTTCTATCTACTTGGGTCTCCCTCTATGCAGAAAACCTCCTGATTCATTTTGGAGCATTCTGGTGGATAGATTCCACAAAAAGATAGCTAGCTGGAAAGGAGCCCTACTTAGCCAAGCTGGGAAGATCCAATTATTAAAATCCTCCCTCCAAAGTTTACCTATGTATTCTTTGAGCCTATTTAGAATACTGATCAAGTTTGTTGATGCCAATTAAAATATTCAAAAGTCTTTTCTCTGGTCAGGGGTTGAGGAGAGGAAAAGGATTTCTCTGATTGCCTAGGATAAAGTTTGCAAACCTAAAAAAATGGGTCGACTTGGTCTGAGAAACATTAAAACCACTAATAGAGCCCTCCTCGCCAAACAAATATGGAGAACATTTGAGGAAATTGTTGAATGGAGTTCAATCTGGAAAGCTAAATACCTGCATCCTCAGCTATCTCTCATAGAGTTTATTATTTCCTTTGAAGCCCCTTCTGATTTTGCAATTTTGATTAATGTTGCTCGATCTAAAATTACTGTTGGAATTGGTAAAAGATGGACTATTGGTAATGGTAGAAAAGTCAATTTCTAGGAGAATATTTGGTTGTTGGAGACCCCTCTCTCTAGCAAGGATTGTTTTTCTCCTTTTATCCCTATTTGCAAGGCCACATTTGGAACTAAGTTGGCTGATTATGGGAATGATAACCAGTGGGTGAATATGAAATCCATAGACCCAACCCTTAACCCATTGATGCTGATGCTTAATTCTTTTTTGGTTGACCCTATCCTTGAGGATAGGATGATAGGATTATTTGGGTTGGTACCTATAATGGTAGTTTCTCAGTAGCTTATGTTCTTCTTTTGTTATCACATTCTAAATAGCTTTCCCATTGTTGGTCTAGAGCCTGGTTTCATGGTCTAATCCCTAAGATCAATATCTTCTTTTGGATCCTTCTAAAGAATAAAATTCTCATCACTGATAATCTTTGCAAAAGAGGATTTTATCTCCCCAATAGGTGTTACCTTTACCTAAATGAGGAAGATAATGTTAACCATATCTCTCTACACTGCTCCTTCACCCAATCTATTTGGTTGCAAATCTTGAAGTTGTGGAATCTGATCTGGGTCTTTCCTGCTTCTATTCAAGAGTATTTCATTGGTTAGAGATGCATCTCCATGAACAATTATATCAAACAATTATTGGATTTATTCTTCCTCATGTGGTATGGTGAATTTGGAGACAAAGGAAGAACAAAATCTTCAGAGATTCCTACTCCTCTCCGGAAATGATTTTTACTAAAATCAAGCAGGCTATTTTGGAAAATATGAATGCTGATAATAAGCCTCTTCTTTTTAGGAACAAGGATGAATTGAATTTGTTCAAGAATTGGAATGTTTATGCCTCTTTAGACAAGAATGAAAAAAAGGATAAGAGAGATAGTAGTAAGTGGTCTTTCCTTTCGACTAGTTGGATCTAAGTTAATTTTAATGGGGCGGCCAAGGGGAACCCAAGGTTGGTTGGGTGTGGGGGAGTGATAAGAAATGAAGCTGGCTATTGTATTACGGTGGTGGTGCTCCCCATGGGATCTCAAACTAACCACTTAGCCAAAGCCATGGCAGCTTACCAAACTCTTACCCTTGCTAAATATTTGGGTCTTAAAAAAGTTTGGCTCAAGGGAGATTCAATTAAAAGCATAAAATTCCTTAAGGGTCTTTCCTCCTCCATCTTGGACTATTAAAAATATTATACCTCTAGCCAAGGAGATAATTAAGTCCTTAGAGAAGTATGTTATTTCACATAGTTATAGAGAGACCAATGTCATGGCTGACTAGGTTGCCAACATGGTTGTTTATATTGATCAAATGATCAGTTGTAGAGGTGAGATGGATCTCTCTCATGATGTCCATGTCTGATGGGTTGGTGCTTAGGATAGACTAGCCTAGTCTATGCTCTTGGATCCTTTCCTTGGATCACCTAGTGTTCTCCTCACACCCTAGGGTCTCTACGACTGCCTTTGCTTGAGCAATCCCCTAACCTTGCCCAATCCACCAACCAATGAGTTGCTATACTGCTTCTAAGGTCTCACCTACTCATGAGACTCAAAAACCCCTTACTATGGCTAATAAGGGCTAGGCTTGTTCCACACCTTCCAAGGTCTTAGCAAGGTTAAATCAGGTCTTAAACCATGTTTTACATCCCTCCATGTGCCCCCAAGAAGTTTCTACCTTCATCCTTTCTACCGATTTCACTATTTTGTGTTTTTTCTTACAAAATAGGGCTACAAGGATTAGGACCAATTAGGCCTCCTACTCAGTCCTTTAGGGATTTCTCTCACAAATGATGCATACACAACCCAAACTCCCAAAATAGACCACCATTAAATTGGCAAGGGCTCAAGGATTTTCTAGGTTTTGGGCCTCCAAGTGGCCGTACAGTGCCTTGAGCAAATTTTGGGGTTTTTAAGGGTTTTGTGAGGGTTTTGTGGTCTGCCTGGGTCACAGTGAGTGTTTTGTGTTTTAGCCACCTTGTCTAGATTTGTGGAGGCTCCTCCTCCACACCAATGATGCTTCAAACACTCCTCTACACCTCCTCCAAAGGCTGTACTTTCCTCTATCCAACCTTTCTCTCCAAGACGTCTACAACTTAACCTCTCCTAAGCAGGCACTGTCCAGTCTTGCCTAGGAGTGGGTCTTTTCTTGGCCTTCCTGCATTTTTAAGAGCCCTTCTTGTTTTTCAACATGGCACAAGGTTTTCACTCTCATTCCCCATGGTTTCATGGTGGTTCCACAATGGGGAATGGGGTTATGCAGCCATTTACACAATCCTGTCCAAAACTGGACAGTAAGAAGACAATTTACAAACTATTTACAAACACACTCAATCTGCAAATAAACACCTAAAATAATTGTTTTAAATGAAATTATTTACACTATGAAAGACATTCCACATAGTTTTGGATGTATCTCAATCCATTAACTTGCTTGGTTACTTCATTCAAATTGATTGGTAACAATTTTACAGTATCAGTCTGGTCTTTTTTCTAGGGTCATACGATGTCTAACATCCAACCCATTAATTTAGGGTTTACAAATACTTATACTACCCATAGCTAGGTCGTTGTGCCAAAATTAGGGCTCTCCATGCACAACAAGGGTCTATGACCATTTTGGGTGGAAAAGTTGCTTGACAACTTTTAAAAGTTGTCATGCAACTTTTGCATCTTTTGAGAAACTTTTCCATTGTTACCTTTCATGACTCCTAAGCCTATTTTGGGCTATCCTAAGGAAATCAACATTCCAATAAGGCCTAACACACATTCCAGGCACACTCAACCTCTCCTGCATAAGAAATCACAACAAAAACACTAAGGGCCGAAAACTAGGACCTAGTCTAGCACACATGAGCTCATGGCTCTTATTCATGTACAATGGCTTCTAAAGAAGCATAACACCAACAAAAAAGGAAAGAGAAAGAGTTTGGAAGGGTGTTCTACACCATACTCCCCATCTACACATAACTAAGAAAAAGAAGAAGAAATGAGAGTCGGGTCTATTCCAAGTGTCTTGAACCTGCTCTCCTCCACCCATGTAGCTTCAGATACTAGTTGATCTACCCATTTCACTAAGTGCTCCATGTAGACCTGGTGTCTAGTAGAATTCTTCACCCTTGATTCCAAGATCTCCTTCGCTATAGGCTTCTTCACCTGAGGTAAGGTATTTACATCCAAGTCTTGTAATACCTTAGCTTGGTTCTCAGTCTGCCCTATTATCTCTCCCTTATACATTACCAGATCAACAAAATTAAAGACTAGTTAAATGGCTAAGTCTGAAGGTAAATCAACCTTATAGGCATTCTGACCATATTTTGCCAGAATTTGACAAGGTCCTACTCTCTTCATCTGTAGTTTGGTAGGCTTACCACTTTTCATCCTGGCTTTGCTCAAATGTACCATCACATAGTCACCCACCTTGAACTGAACTTCTCTCCTTCTCTCACCCACTTTGGCCTTCATTTTTTGAGTGGATTCAAGGATGGCCTTCTTAACTTGCTCTTGAACTTCCTTGATTGTTTGAGTGAAGTCCTCTGCTTGCCCTCTCTTCATCTCCAAAGTACTAAGGTCTCTCAACTCACATACTCCTCTTGGATGTTTTCCATACACAACCTCAAAAGGGCTTCTACCAGTGGTCCTATTCACACTATCATTATATGCATATTCTTCTTGAGGAATGATTAGGTCCCATGTCTAACCATATTCCTTAGTTAGACACCTCAACAAATTACCTAACACCCTGTTGATGACTTCAGTTTGACCATCTGTTTGTGGATGGTAAGCTGAGCTAAATGACAAGTTAGTTCCTAGTCTCCTCCATAATGTTTGCCAAAAATGACCCATGAACTTGTTGTCCCTATCTGAAACAATGCTTAAAGGGAGTCCATGAATCCTAACAATCTCTTTGAAGAAGAGATGTGCAACATAGCTAGCATCATGTGTAGTCCTACATGGAATGAAATGACTCATCTTGGAAAATCTATCTACTACTACATAGATGTTGTCCATACCTATTTTAGTCTTAGGAAGTCCTACTATAAAGTACATGCTTATACATTCCCAAGGTCTATTAGGGACCTGTAATGGTTGATAAAGACCAGCATTTCTTGATCCTCCTTTTGCTCTTTGACACACTCCACATTGCTCTACATACCTCTTTACATCTCTTGGCAACTTTGGCCAATAGTAGTACCTCTATACTAAATCCAAGGTTTTGTTGACTCCAAAGTGTCCACTTAAACTGCCATTATGTTTTTATGGATCCTCTAGGTACACACAACTGGGTACCCTTGAACAAGAGACCATTTTGGAGAGTGTAATCTACATACTCACCATGGAAATGGTTCTCAAACTCTTTGCAAACCTTGTAAGCTGATGAGAAGTCTTCATCTACTTCATAGAGGTCTTTGAAACCTTCTATGCCTATGCTCTACAACTGTAACTCTTGAACTATCAACAACTTCTTGCTTAATGCATCGACCACCTTATTAAGTTGCCCCTTCTTATGCTTGATGGTGAAGGTGAAGGATTGGAGGTATTCCATCCATTTCAGATGTCTATTGCTGAGCTTCTCTTGAGTGTTAATGTAACTCAATGTTTGCTTGTCTATGAACACTAAAAATTCCTTTGGGAGTAGGTAATGCCTCCATTTCTTTAGTGACTACACTAATGCATACAACTCTAGGTCATAGGCTGAGTACTTCTTCTTTTCTTCACTAAGCTTCTCATTGAAAAATGCCACAAGTCTTCCCTCATGACTCAACACACCACCCACTACAATTCCACTTGCATCACACTCCAAAGTGAATAGCTTATCAAACGTAGGTAGGAGAAGGATAGGTTTTATGGCTACTTCCTATTTCAACAATTGAAATGCTTTGTCAGCCTGCTCAGTCCATTTAAACTTAGTTTTAAGGCCTCTTTTGATGGTGTAAAGGACTGGTGTAGATATGCCACTGAAGTTCCTCACAAACCTCCTATAGAATTGAGCTAATCCATGGAAACTTCTAAACTCAGTCCTTGTTTTAGGTGCAGGCCAATTCAAGATTGCCTCCACTTTGCTTGGATCCATCTTCAAGGTTTCTTTAGACACCACAAATCCTAAGTAGACTAGTTCTTGCTTCAAGAAGTCACACTTCTCTAGGTTGATGGATAGCTTCTCCTCATGCAACCTCTCTAAGACTAACCTCAAATGCTCAAGGTGCTCCTCTTTGGTTCTACTATAGATGAGAATGTCATCTAGGTACACCACCACAAATCTGCCTGTGAAATCCTTCAACGCTTCATTCATCAACCTCATGAAGGTGCTCGAAGCATTGGTGAGTCCAAATGGCATCACAAGCCATTCATACAACCTTTCTGTGGTTTTAAAAGTAGTCTTCCACTCATCACCCTCCTTAATTCTTATCTGGTGATAACCACTTTTAAGGTCTAGCTTGGTGAAATACATAGCCCCTCCTAAATAGTCCATTAGATCCTCTATTCTAGGAATAGGAAACCTATACCTTATGGCAATCCTATTGATTTCTCTTGAGTCAGTGCAAAGTCTCCACTTACCTCCTTTTTTTGATGCTAGCACTATCGGGACTGCACATGGGCTGATGCTCTTCTTAATCAGTCCTTGTTCCAATAACTCCTGCACTTGCCTTGCTAGCTCCTTATTCTGATCAGGTGTGAGCTTATATGAATCCTTGTTAAGTAAGGATGCACTGAGAACAAAGCCTATTTGATGACTTATAGACCTTCTTGGTGGGAGTGTTGCAGGTGCTCCATTACTCACTATATCCTTATACTCTAGTAACATTTGCCTCACCTCCTTGGGTATCCCTACCTTCAACTTGTCTTCTTCCTCCTTTGGCTTCACAAAGATGGCACACTTCACTATCTCCTCCTCATGTAGCAAGTTTAAAAACTCTTTACCAGTAGCCAATAAAACACTAGGTCTTCTTGAAGTTCCCTCTTGATTCTTTATCAAAGACTGAATCTTGAAGGTCTTGTTGTCCTTCTTAAAGGAAATGGAGTTCTCCTCTCCATCATAGATCACCTTCATATCAAATCTCTAGGGTCTTCCTAGCAATAAGTCACATGCATTCATAGATAACACATCACAAAGGATCTTATCCTTGTATCCTCCAATAGAAAACTCTACCCAAGTTTTCTCATTAACTAGCACACTTTGCTCATGATTCAACCATGTCACCTTGTATGGGTTAGTGTGGGGTATCCTTGTGAGTTTCAACTTCTTGACTGCCTCTTCTAATATGATATTGTCAGTTGAACCTGAATCAACTATCACCTTCCAAACTTTACCAAGAATCTTGCACCTCACCCTAAACAATGCTCTCCTATGCTTGGGTTCATTCTTCTCTGGCTATCTTATGAAGACCCTATTAAACATCAGATTTTCTCCAATCTTTGATTCAATATGGTCCACCTCAGGTGTCTTGCTGCTTGAAGTGTCTTCATGTGCATATGCAAGCCTCTTTCCACTATTTGATGATGTAGGCTTGTTAGGGCATCTATATGTCGGGTGTCCCAATTGTCCATAATTGTAACACTTTATTGTTGCAAAATAGGAGTTACCTCTGCTGGTACCTCTACCCCTATTTGGACCACCCTGTGCACCTCTTCCTCTAGAATTCCCTCCTCTGAGATTGGCTTCACTGCCATGCTCAGTCAACTTGGTTTCTCCTTGGTTCCTTGGCTCATTTGCCTTGCTTTAGTAACCACCTTGGTGATTCACTTGATCTCTACCTCTGCCTCTACCCCTATTATTGGAGTCTCCTTTCCTTTTGTTCCTCTCTTCTACCTTGGTAGCAAGCTGATGACATTTTTGGACAGTAGTAGGAGTCCATAGGCTTATCTCCTCTTGAATGTTCCACTTTAGGCTACTTGGATACATAGCTACCTTAATAGATTCATCTTCTTGGACTTTGAATCTAAGACATACCTTTTGAAACTCCTCAGCGTAGGAGATCACATCAAGATCCTTCTTCTTCATTCCTTGTCTCTTCTTATGAAGTTGGACTTCATAATCCTCTGGTAAGAAGTTCTCCTTAATCTTACTCACCATATCTTTCCAATTTGCAATAGGTAGCTTTCCCATACTAACTCTTTTTTCTTGCAGGTACTTCCACCATGTCAAAGCTACTCCCCTTAATCTTGATTTGGCAACTTTAACCTTTTGAGCCTCTGTCACTGCTTCACACTCAAACTGGTTTTCCATGCCCTCAATTCATTCCATAACAATCTCTATGTCCATTCTTGCATTGAAATGTGGCAATCCTTCAAAGGCTTTGGTGTTCAAGGCCTTAATAGCCTTCACAAAAGGTTCTTCATTGAACAAGGGATCTAGTTCAGGGATAATGTCATCTATTTCTATAGTCTTCTTTCCTTTACCCTTAGTGTCTTCATCCCAAGGTCCTTGTGTCCTCTGATCCACCACTTCTTGCAGCTTATCCCTTATCTCACTCATAGCTTCTTCAAGGAGTCTATTCTTCTCCTTCTATTCTTCCACCTCTCTAGCTAGCTCTACATTAGTGACCATTCTTCTCTCCCCTATTGATTCACCAGTATATAGAGACATACATAGTCCAACAAGTCTTTTGCGAGCTCTCATACCAATCTGATGGGTTGGTGCTTGGGATAGACTAGCCTAGTCTATGCTCTTGGATCCTTTCCTTGGATCACCTGGTGTTCTCCTCACACCCTATGGTCTCTAGGACTTCCTTTGCTTGAGGAATCCCCTGACCTTGCCCAATCCACCCACCAATGAGTTGCTATGCTGCTTCTAAGGTCTCACCTACTCATGAGACTCAAAAACCCCTTACTATGGCTAATAAGGGCTAGGATTGTTCCACACCTTCCAAGGTCTTAGCAAGGTTAAATCAGGTCTTAAACCATGTTTTACATCCCTCCATGTGCCCCCAAGAAGTTTCTACCTTCATCCTTTCTACCTATTTCACTGTTTTGTGTTTTTGCTTACAAAACAGGGCTACAAGGATTAGGACCAATTAGGCCTCCTACTCAGTCCTTTAGGGCTTTCTCTCACAAACGATGCATACACAACCCAAACTCCCAAAATAGACCACCATTAAATTCACAAGGGCTCAAGGATTTTCTAGGTTTTGGGCCTCCAAGTGGTCGTACAATGCCTTGGGCAAATTTTGGGGTTTTTAAGGGTTTTGTGAGGGTTTTGTGGTCTGCCTGGGTCACAGTGAGTGTTTTGTGTTTTATCCATCTTGTCTAGATTGGTGGAGGCTCCTCCTTCACACCAATGATGCTTCAAACACTCCTCTACACCTCTTCCAAAGGGTGTACTTTCCTCTATCGAACCTTGCTCTCCAAGACCTCTGCAACTTAACCTCTCCTAACTGGGCACTGTTGAGTCTCACCTAGGAGTGGGTCTTTGCTTGGCCTTCTTGTATTTTTAAGGGCCCTTCTTGTTTTTCAGCATTTTACAAAGTCTGCACTCTCATTCCCCATGGTTTCATGGAGTTATGTAGCCATTTACACAATCTTGTCCAAAACTGGATAGTAGGAAGACAATTTACAAACTATTTACAAACACACTCAATCTGCAAATAAACACCTAAACTAATTGCTTGAAATGAAATTATTTACACCATGAAAGTCATTTCACATAGTTTTGGACGTATCTCAATCCATTAACTTGCTTGGTTGCTTCATTCAAACTGACTGGTAACAATTTTACAATCTTAGTCTGGTCTTTTTGCTAGGGTCGTACGATGTCTGACATCCAACCCATTAATTTAGGGTTTACAAATACTTATACTAACCATACCTCAGTTGGTGTGCCAAAATTAGGGCTCTCCATGCACAACAAGGGTCTATGACCATTTTGGGTGGAAAAGTTGCTTGACAACTTTTAAAAGTTGTCATGCAACTTTTACATCTTTTGAGCAACTTTACCATTGTTGTTTTTCATGACTCCTAAGCCTATTTTGGGCTATCCCAAGGACATCAACATGTCAATAAGGCCTAACACACATTCTAGGCACACTCAACCTCTCTTATACCAGAAATCAATAAAAGAACACTAAGGACCTAAAACTAGGACCTAGTCTAGCACACATGAGCTCATGGCTCTTATTCATGTACAATGGCTTCTAAAGAAGCATAACACCAAAAAAACAAAGAAAGAGAAAGAGTTTGGAAGGGTGCTCCTACACCAATGTCATCCTTATTTATGAGAGAGTAAATGGAAAAGAGGGAGGGATAAGTGATGATAGCAACATACTTATCAATAGAAATTGCAATAATGAATCATAAAGAGTAGCACTTGAAGGAAGAGCTAGCATTTAATGCGAACAAGACCCTGCACTCTTTCTGGATGTCCATTTATTTTTTGAGGGTTGTCATTCTCTTCACTTTGGCCCCTATTTTTTCTTTGTTCTGCATTGTGAAGGGTGTGAGAAATTTTGTCGTGGATGCATTGGGAGGCAACAAGAAAAGGATTGAACCACTTACCTATGATGAATGGAAGAAGAAGCCAAAAGTGTGGGCTATCTTGGAAGCTGCTAAAATGATGGGGTATATGGAGCAAATCCTAGGGAAAAACTCTACTGTTACCATATTATTCAAGATTAACTGGAAGGAGGGCATAATTACCATAAGCTGGAGAAAGGTGTAAATTGATGAAGGGATGATTGTTGAAGTTATCAGGGTGAAAATGGAGGGCAGAAAATTCTATAGGGATAGAAATCTCACAAAGGATTCTATAAAGCAATTCTCGTAGGAAGACTCTGAGAAAGCCAAACTAGTGAAATCCACCAAGACCTACTACTCACCGAAGGTGATAAAAAGGGTATGGAGATGGGTTTTGTTTGCTGTGATGCAATATTTTACGCTTGATGGTAGATAATCTAATGTTTATGGCTATCATTTTGTGCTCTTGAACCACTTCTGCCATAAAGATATGGTGTTTATTCCTTTCTACTTGTATAGTTCCTTAAATACTAGTATAAAGGATTTCAGGGCTAACAAGGATAGCAATCCACCCATGCATGAAGGGTTAATGTTGCTTTAATACACCCATATCAAGGTCACCTCTATTTAGCACTCTATCACTGAGCTATCAGACTCAAAAGAGAAGTATGATAACTCAGATGATAGTGAAGATGACAGGTCTAATACAGAGTTGGAAGATGATTTTAATAGGGAGACCCCCACCAAAAGAACCAGAAAGGGGAAGGATAAAGATATGGCTTTTGGGTCGAGCAAATAGACTTCCAAAAAATGGGTTAAAGCTAGTAGGAATAAGGTGTAGGAGGAGGACAACTGGTTTGAAGAAGATATGAAGATGATGATGATATGGAGACTGAAAGTGAAAATGCTACCCCACCGCCCTAGTAGAAAACCAAGAGTAGTCCCGTTATCACTGAAATTAGCTCGGAGAAGGAGGATGATACCTCAAAGACCCCTTCTACTCCTTTGGATCCCAATAGATGGACTTGTGGTGTTGAGAAAGAGGGAAGAATGTGGTGGAAGATGTGACTCTGCCTCCTAAAGACAAAATCACAATTGCTGATGTGGAGACCCTAGAGAATAATGTTGTTTTTTAAGAATTTAATAAAGATAGAAGTGATTCTCCTATTTCCATGCTTCATATTGCGAAGAATAGAATGATGGATTTTTATAAGATTATAGAATGGGTCTACTCGGAGATTAAAAGTCTGAAGACAAAATAGGAGGATTCTTCTAAGAAAGTGGACACTCTAGAAGCTGTCGGGACAGGTAACCTCAGTTCTTTGTGTAATTATCTGAAGGAATTAACGAAAGCCATCAGCGATGTAGAGGCTATTACCAAAGCTTATGGTTCCCAATTTAAGGAGATGGAGGTTAGGTTCAATGAGCTGGAAAAGAGTATTCATAGACATGAGAATACCATGAAGAAAACTGGAGAACAAAGACAAAAAATTTCGAAAGCCTCAAATGATAACTTCAAAGTGATGATTAGTAAATTGGAATAGTTCCGGCTGGAAAAGAACACAATAGATATTTTTGAGGATAAGGACTTGACCCTTGAAGGTGTGGCTACTGGATCTAGTAAAAGAACCCATGTGAGTACGAGGAATATGGCTCAACAAGCCAAGGATATGGATAATCTTAAGAGTGTTGTTTCCTCAATGGTCCAACTAGAGAAAGAAGTAGTGGAGTTTCTCAAGAATTTTTCTTAGTTCTATTGTTCTATTCTCTTGGCTGTCCCTTAGGAGTTGTTGTGTTGTCCCTATGTTACTTTTGGCTCTCTTGCTATCTTTTTGTATCTGCCAACTCTTTCAGTTTGTTGTTATGTTATATCTAGCTAGACCTATCATGTTTTATCTATTTTCTATCTTGTTGTAAAGGGTTTAAGAGCCACTCCAAAACCTTCTTTTTTATGTTTAATAAAAAACAATCATATCATATGCAAGCATTATCATCAATTCAAGAGCAAATTTGATTCAAGGAGCAATGAACTACATCAAGGCATCTTAAACATATGTTTTAATTATGTTTTCATGATGGATTTTGTGTGATTTATCATGTTATTGCATCAACATATGAAGGACTTATCCTAAGAGCATTGCATCACCTATTGAAGGTATAATCATCTACATTCAAGCATTCAATCTCTTGCCCTCAAAAGGCAAGATTCTTCATTACATTTCAATTCTATGTCTATTTCAATTTCAATTTCAATTTCAATTTCAATTATTATTGATTCCAAACTTGGGATTTGAACTAAGGCAAACCCCTATCCACAACACAATTTCCCTTCTCTTAGTGTGTAGGTGGTAGATTTAGGAGCCACATAAGTGGGAAAGTACAAAGAAGACTAAGACAAAGTGAACTGCCTTTTACAGAAGTTATAGAGACACCTTAGGAATAGGGTACTACAGAGGGACGAGGGCACTCATAAAGGAATAGGGAACTACATCCTGGTCCGGCCTGGACCAGGGCACTAGACATCCTAGTCTCGACAATTTTTCCTAAACTTTCGGGTACGAGCTTCGAGCCTCTTCTCTGGCTCAGATCTTATCTTATAGCTTTGTTTTATTTCTACAACAATTTATTTTCATTATTTCATTTGAATAGATTTAGCATTCACAATTCCAAACCTAATTCAAGTTACATAATTTCAACTCAAACAAAAGGGGAAATATGACCTCAATCAACATTCAACCCTCTTCTTCATATAATTGAGGGTGAATCTATGGAGGGTTCATCCTCCTTTTAATGTATTGGTTAATTTGGCTAATTGGTGGTCTTATCCTACTTGGTGAAACCCTTGTTCCAAATTACACCATTACACTATCTTATGCCAGCTAAGAATAAGTAAGCTTAACATGTAAATAACATTTTCTCTAATGTGTAAATGATATTTGTCTAATAGCCCTGCTTAAGAATAAATTATGGAGAAAAAATATTATGAAAATGATATAAGACTAATATGTGAATGCTATATATGAGTCTTGACAACTAGGCCATGTTAGGTACCCATGCACAACTAATCATACAACTAATCTCTCATAAATAGAGAAAAGGAGTAAACCATGTGGGATGAACCTCCTCTCCAAAAAAGAGAGAATGCAAATCAGGAAGAAGTGAGGAATGAAGTGATGTATGTAGGTCTCAACATCAATGCCCCCAAGAACTATGTCCATCACAAGAATCCATTTGATGTCTCCCCATATGAAGGAAAGTGAGAGACTATATAGCACTCCATAATGAATAATCTCTTGTAAAAATGGTAAGTTTCTGAAGGAATTACACATTGTAATGCTTACAAAATACATGTCTACCCTTAGTTTTACAGAAAAAAATGAGATGTATGCTCTCCATTCTAGATATACAATGAAAGATAGAAGCACAAAGAATGAAGGTGATGTCTCAAAAAACTATTCATGTGTCTCCTTGTCCATGAAAGATGATGATGCCACAAGCCAATCAAGTAAATTCCCAGACAAAGAAGAAAGTTAAAAAGTAACTATGTGAAATTTGATTTAGAAAAAGATCCAAATATGGATATGCTAAAATGCATCCTCTAGAAAAATGTAAAATAAAATGATACTGTTGCTAATCAACTATCTCTTAACAAGAATCATGAACCTTTGAAGAAAGATTGACTAAAGTGTCAAAAACCTCCAAATGATCATAGTCATAGGGTATCTTCTTTGAAGAATGAAGAGGGACACTAGAATCATCTATGAATGGTTGAGTATCAAGATCTCCATATAACTCAAAATCAACAATAGAGTCAAAGTTACCATCATCAACATTATTTGAGAATGGGTGTCTCAAACTTAATGGTTGACATCTGGAACAGATGACACTTGGCCTTTGAAATGAGTACTTCAGTATGAATAAATTTCATGTTATTGACCTTCTTCAAAGAGGAATGAATAACCTTCATGTTATTAAATCAGTAGTTGAGAACCTGTGTTATGCTCTCGCTTGGAGAAGTAGTGATTTCGGTATAGCATCCAATTTTGATAAGATTGTTTGAAGGAAGTAACTAAAGCCTCATTTTGTGGTGATAAAGACTATATCGGTATTTTGGTTGTGTTGGAGTTTTGTTTTGTTTAGTATCACACAAAAGTATTATCGGTCGAACTTGAGTTTTTGGTAGCTGAAATTACCTTTCTGACAATGTGCGATCAACTGATAAGAGACTTGTGATGGGGCCCACTATCGGGGATCGAAGATCAGGTGGAACTAATCTTGGAGAACAAATGAATTCACTTCCATTAGGTGGTGATCAACTGATAAGAGACTTGTGAGAGGCCCACTAACGAGTATCAAAGATCATGTGGAACATAGGCTAGAGAACTAGTGAGTTATTCTTCCATCAGGTAGCGATATGTCGATATGCTTTGAAATGGTCTTCCTGGGGACCATGATGAGCTTTTTTTGACCTATCTAGTTGTTTGATGATGATTGGTAGAAACTAGAATGACTCAGAGGAATCAATGTAGATAATGTGCATGTTATTAAAAATCTGGGAAGTTCAATAGTTGGCCAATTGAAATAACTATTTTTCAACAATGACATATTTAAAATGTTTGGAAAATAGTTGTAGGTGGTTGGGATATTGTGAGGATGATTTCTATCATTATGTAAAGAGGATTGTTGTAATTGATTGGTAATTTTATAAATCTAAATTGAAAAGTCGATTATGATTGTAATCTTTTGTACTGCTCCTTGAGTAGAGATTAGATCAAAGGTCTAGAACTTGTCTGTAATTGTTTTACTGTAATACAAGGGATTACTTTGGTGTGTGGGTTTTTCACCCACAATGGTTTTCCCACGTGAAATCTGGTGCACGTCTCTGTGTTTGTGTTTTTCATGTTGCTCTATTTATCTTGGATTGTGTATCTTAGTTATTGTAATTTTGAATTGAAACACTCATATGCTTTACTTGTCTAATAAATTGACATTGGGAAGACATTTTATGCACTATGTTTTCCTTATAAGTGGTATCAGAGCCTGGCCAGTTTTGTTATCCTTGTGGGTAGGATGAGTTTTTTGTGTTAATTTTGCAGTGGGAGTTTTGTAGAGGTTTGTTTGAAATTTCAAACTGAGATGGTAACCACATTAGGAAGAGTGGACATTGAGAAATTCAATGGAATGAGCTATGAATTATGGAAACTCAAGATGGAAGACCTTTTGGTTGATAGAGACCTCTAGGTTGTACTATTTGGATCAAAACCAATAGGCATGAAACAAGAAGATTGGGATCTCCCAGATAGGAAGGCCAAATGGCTGATTAGATGATGCCTTGTGGATTTGGTTCTCTTGAATGTTAATGAAGAGAAGACAACAACTTCTTTGTCGAAAAAACTTGGTGATATTTATTAGGGAAAGTCTTTGGTAAATAAGTTGTTCTTGAGGAAGATGTTATACTGCTTGAAGATTGGCAAAGGGACATCTGTGGCAAATCATTTAAATGTTTTCAACATGATCATTGCACTATTAACTTCTATGGGAGATATGATTAAGGATGAGGATCATTGTATTATTTTGTTATGTTCCTTGCCGGACACATGGACCCATCTAGTGATGGCTATTGTGAGTACAACAACCACTTTCAAAATGGAGGATGTGGTTTCTTCACTGTTCTTAGAAGAAGTATGAAGAAATTCTTTTGAAATGGCCAAGGATGCCTTTGTTGTTCGAGGAAGATCAAAAGAGAAAGGCAAATATAAGGACAAGAAGTCCAAATCCAAATCAAAAGAGAGATCAAAGTCTCCTAGGAAGAAGTCCAAGGTGAAATGTTGGAATTGTGGGCAAACTCACCATATCCGAAAGGATTGTAAAGAGGAGAAAAAGAAGAAGAAGAAGAACTATTTTGATACCAAATCTTCTAATAGATATGAGGATGCCTTCATTGTTATCTTGGAAACATAGATATATGACTATGTCTAGTTGATCAATTCTAGTGCATCTTTCCACATGACATCTCATAGAGAATAGTTTTTCAAGTATAAAGATTTTGGTGGTGGAAAGGTTTACCTAGCTAGTGATTCATCTCTTGAAATTGTTGGTCGAGGAAGAGGTAGAATTCAGTTTCATGATAGAAGAATGAAGGGAATTGATGGTGTAATGTACCTACCAGGTCTGTCTCATAATCTACTTTCTGTTAGTAAGCTGAATGATGTTGGTGTACAAATATTATTCTCAGGTGGTGGCTATAAGATGACTAGAGTTTGTTGGTATTTTGGTATGGTTTTGTCATTGATGTCAACACCTACTGAAACACTAGCACTTTGGAGATCCAACAACATTCATCGACAAGCAAGTAACTATTGCACAGTTACTAGTATATGGTTCATCGGTAGGATATAATGTTCATGGGTACCTGGAATGATATGGATGACACTTGATAATGTTGAAGACATCGTATGGACACTTCATTTTAAAGAATTGATCATTGGTATATTCATATTTGCATATTTTCTTTTATCGGCAAATAGGTCTAGGGTTATCTAGGGTTACACTGATAGGTTTATCTTTTCCAGATCAGCATGGCACGCTATGGAGATGATTTATTATTGTTGTAAATGCATTAAGCTGACATGTTTAATCGGTTATTGCATTGGATATTATATTGTATGTAAAATGTTTTTATTGTAATATCTTGTAGAGCTGACCTACTAAAATTGGTCTTAGGGTATGGTATAAATGTAAGATCTTATTTGTAAGATCGAATGTCAAATATGGAAAAGAATTGTGTGAAGGTATATGTGAGATTAAGTAGAGGAATACACGAAGACATCATTTGAAGGTGAAGCTAGGTTTTTGTAGAAGCATATCAGCATTACACTGGTACTGAATCCAGCATATGAAGATGCTATTTTGTGCAATACATTCTTATTGGATTTAACCATCCAAAAGTAGTTAGTGTGACTCCCATTTTATGATTGAGTAGTGAGCTCTAGGCTGTTGGCCTTTCTGCATGTGCAAACCCCATTTATGTACACTTACTATCTGCAGTAGTATCATCTGATTGTGCGTAAGTTTTCCCACCGTGGTTTTTCCCCTTACATGGTTTCCACATACAAATATTGGTGTTATGTGTTGTGGTTGACTCTATGTTTATCTTTCATGCATTGATCTCTACCGGTATAGCAATTTACTATTGACACTGTCTACTGGCACACTTAATTGGTTTACTAGTATTAAGCATTAAGTTGGTTAATTGGTTTTTGGTTTTGAACTCATTAGACAACTGATTCACCCCCCCTCTCAGTTGTCTCCAGGACCTAACAATTGGTATCAGAGCTTAGTCCTCTTTTGCAAAAGTTTAACAACTTGAGGAGATCCAATACTTGATGGAACCAACTATGGGATATGGAAGATCGGGATGGAGACACATATGAATTGCATCGGTAAAGACATCTGGGAAGTTACAAAGAATGGTTATACTGCTATTGTAGCTAGTCAGACTACTCCAAATACATTAGCTAAAGATGAAGAGAATGATTGCAAAGCAAGAGAAGCACTTTTGAGTGCATTATCAGATCAACAAATCATGGGATTATCAGATAGGTCTACTACTAAAGCTATTTGGGATCATTTGGAAACACTAAATGAAGGAGATTGCATAATCAATATTGCAAAACTTGAAAGCTTCCGATTCAAGTATGAACATCTGAAAATGGAAGAAGATGAAAGGATTTCTACTTTTATGGAAAGAGTCAATAAAATTGTTTTAGGTATTAAATGTTGTGGAGGAACCTTGAGTGAGGATGAAATTGTTTCAAAAATCTTAAGAGGATTTCCACTAGCATATAAAATGAAGGTTGCTACTATAAATGAGTTGAGAACAATGCCTAATACATCAGTAACTAGGGATACATTGATTGGAAAACTTTTAGCCTTCGAAATTGGTGAATTTGGTCTTGTTGCTACTATAAAAACTAATTTGGCCTTTAAAGCATCAACATCATCTACTCCATCATTTGACAAATCAGACTGGAAAGCCTTTTATGCAAGAGAACTTGAAGAAACCAGGAAGGAGAATAAAGAGCTTGAAGAACTTGAAGCACTATTTGCAAGAAAAATGCCAAAAGGTCTAGTTTGAAGTAAGTATGAAGGTAAAGCACCCTTTAAATGTTTTAACTGCAATAAGATTGGTCATATGGCTTTGAGATGCCTTGATAGACATGCTAGACTAAGAGAAGAAGCTCGAAGAACATACAAGCCTAATCCTAAATATCAGAGATACAGATTTAAGAAGAACAAAGACAAATCCTATTACATTGCTAATGAAGGTGTGACTAATGATTCTGATGAGGATCCAACAGATAATGAATGGGTTTTTGTTGCTATAACAGAAGATCAACCAACACCTACTGCTCAATCGGTAGAACAAGCCCTAGTAGCCAAAGTTGAAGCAAAGGATGAATGGATCATTGACTCAGGATGCTCACATCACATGATAGGAGACAAAGGTAAATTCTTGAACTTTCATGAATACAATGGAGGTTTAGTAAGATTTGGAGATGACAAAGCCTGTTCAATCAAAAGTAAGAGTTCAATATCTCTTGATGGTAAGCATAACACTGACAATGTCTACTATGTTGAAGGATTAAAGCATAATCTTTTAAGTGTTGGTCAATTAGTTGAGAAAGGATTTCAACTAAAATTTAAAAATAGAAAATGCAAAATCATGAATAGAACTGGTTTGGAAATTGCAACCGGTAATCAGACTAGAGGTAATATCTTTCATTTAAATAACAGTGGAAAGGCATGCTTGATTGCACATATGGTGAAAGTTGGTTATGGCATAAGAGACTATGTCATGTAAACTTTGATTGCATGGTAAAGATCAGTACTTCTAAGGTAGTTAGAGATCTACCTAAAATTATGAAAC
The DNA here is from genome assembly GCF_030272615.1 of Cryptomeria japonica. Lineage (NCBI taxonomy): Eukaryota > Viridiplantae > Streptophyta > Pinopsida > Cupressales > Cupressaceae > Cryptomeria > Cryptomeria japonica. The sequence goes on along the minus strand of NC_081409.1, from coordinate 272,611,570 downwards.
CTTAGAATACAATTTGTAAGGAATGTCAATTTGGAAAACAATTTAGAGCTAGTTTCAAAAGTATTCCAGAAAAATCCAATAATGCTCTTGATTTGGTTCACACTGATTTATGTGGTCTAGCTAGAACTAAAAGCGTACAAGGTGATAGATATTTCATGCTAATTATTGATGATTATTCTACAATGTGCTGTGTTACTTTTCTCAGAGAAAAAATAGAAGCACTTGGAAAGTTTAAACTATTCAAAGCAATGGTTGAGAATGAAACTAGTAAGAAAATCAAATGTTTAAGATCGGTTCAAGGAGGAGAATTCACATCTAAGGACTTTAATACATTCTATGAAGTGAATGGAATTAGAAGATAGTTATCAGCACCTCAGACACCACAACAGAATGGAGTTGCTATAAGGAAAAACATAACTATCTTGGATGCAGCAAGAAGTATGTTATCTGAAGCAAATCTACCACATGTGTATTGGAGAGAAGTAGTTAGCACTATTGTCTATACATTCAACAAAGTTCACATCAAAGGTGAAACTACTAAGACCCCTCATGAACTATGGTTTGGTAATACTCCTACTCTTAAGTATTTCAGAATTTTTGGAAGTAAATGTTATATTAGAAGAGATGAGTATATTGGCAAATTTGATCCTAGAAGTGATGAAGGAATATTTCGTGGTTATTCATCTAAGAGAAAAACATATAGATGTTTTAATAAGAGATTGCAGAAAATCATTGAGAGTACAAATGTAAAGATTGATGAACAATTCAGAGGAACTTCAAGGTATATAGACTCTAAACCGGCAACAGAAATTGTGACAAATGAACCTACACCAAATCCACTGGTACAGAATGAAGTTACCCAGGTATCATTAGAGGATTCCACAATAATTGAAGAACAACAACAAACTAAGACACCTCAGTATGTAAGATTGAATCATTCTAAAGATCAGATAATTGGAAACAAATTTAAAGGAGTTATGACAAGAGGAAGATTGGCAAATGAAGAGGTATGTCTTATTTCTCAAATTGAACCATCATCTATCAATGAGGCATGTGAAGATAAATTTTGGATTAAAGCTATGGAAGAAGAATTAGGACAAATTGAGAAAAATAATACTTGGACATTAGTTCCCCAGCCTAAAGATAAAAATGTAATTGGAACCAAATGGGTATTTAGAAACAAACTTAATGAAGATGGTAAGGTTGTTAGAAATAAAGAAAGACTAGTGTGTAAGTGATATTCTCATAAAGGAGTTGATTACAATGAAACCTTTGCACCGGTAGCCAGAATTGAGGTAGTCAGATTATTCTTGGCTTTTGCAGCTCACAAGGACTACAAAGTTTATCAAATGGATATTAAATGTGCATTTTTGAATGGAGATCTTGAAGAGGAAGTATATATTGAACAACCTGATGGATTTTATTTGACAAATGGCAATGATATGGTTTGCAGTTTAAGAAAAGCTTTGTATGGATTAAAACAAGCCCTAAGAGCTTGGTATGCAAGGTTGGATAAGTATCTTTTAAAGATTGGTTTTACTAAAAGAAATGCAGATAGCAATTTATATTACAAAAATAACTAATGATGACATCTTGATTATTGAATTATTTGTTGATGATATAATATTTGGAGGAGAAGATGGATTATGTAAGGAATTTTCTATTAAAATGCAGCAAGAATTTGAAATGTCTATGATTGGAGAAATAAAATTCTTTTTAGGATTGCAGATTTCACAGGCTAATAAAGGTATATTTTTGAGTCAATCCAAGTACTTGAAAGAATTACTAAAGAAATTTGGGATGGAGAACTCTAAATCAGTAAGCACACCTATGACTACAAATGACATATTATCTCAAAGGGATGAATCTACACCTATTAATCCAACTAGATACAAATCTATGATAGGAGGTTTACTGTATTTAACACAAACCAGGCCTGATATTATGATTGCAGTATGTATTGTTTCTAGATTTTAAAGTAATCCTAGGGAAAATCATGAATCAACTATAAAAAGGATTTTACGGTACTTACAAGGCACAAAAAATCTTGGATTATGGTATCCTAGAGATGAAAATTTTGACCTATGTGCATACACAGATGCAAATTGGGGAGAAGATGTGGATGATAGAAAAAGCACCACTAGAGGACCATTTTTTCTTGGAAAAAGATTAGTTTCTTGGTTGAGTAAAAAAAAAAGTTGTACATCTTTATCAATAGTAGAATCAGAATATGTTGCAGTAGCAACTAACTATACACAAGTACTATGGCTTAAGCAAATGTTGAAAGACATAAAGGTAAAATGCAAAGAACCCATTACTATATATTGTGATAACACTGCAGCAATTGATATATCTAAGAATACGGTATTACATTCTAAAACAAAACATGTTTCTATCAAATTGAATTTTCTAAGGGAAAAAGTTGAAGAAAAGGAGATAAAACTGGTTTATGTGAATACTAAAGAACAACTTGCAGATATTTTCACAAAACCTTTACCTAAGGAGACCTTTGAATATCTCAGAGATCAACTTGTAATCATACCACCATCGGTAGAGACTTAGACAGTTGATGATTGTCATCAACTGGCAGAATTAAAAGACAAATCTTTTACTCTGGTCTTTGATGAGGAAGCTACTTCTCAGTGGGAGTAGTTGGTATTTTGTATGAACTTGATTTTTGTAACTTTGGCATTTGATGTCAAAGGGGGAGAGATATCTATGGAAAAACACACATTATCTTTTGAGGAGAGATTGGTATTAAAGATTAATATTTGGATAAACACATGATGCTCCCAGGGGGAGAAATTGTTGTTTAAAGGAGATTGTTGGTTTTTGGTATTTGGCATTTCTATTTTGGCACTTTGATGGTTTTTCCATCTTGTGTTGCCATTAATGCCAAAGGGGGAGATTGTTGGTATTTTGGTATGGTTTTGCCATTGATGTCAACACCTACTGAAGCACTAGCACTTTGGAGATCCACCAACATTCACCGACAAGCAAGTAACTATTGTACAATTACTAGTATATGGTTCACCAGTAGGATATAATGTTCACCGGTATCTAGAATTATATGGAAGATATTTTATAATATCGAAGACATCGTATTGACACTTAATTTTGAAGAATTGATCATTGGTATATTCATATTTGCATATTTGCTTTTACCGACAAATAGGTACAGGGTTATCTAGGGTTACACTGGTAGGTTTATCTTTTCCAGATCAGCATAGCACGCTATGGAGATGATTTATTATTGTTGTAAATGCATTAAGCTGACATGTTTAATGAGTTATTGCATCGGATATTATATTGTATGTAAAATGTTTTTATTGTAATGTATTGTAGAGCTGACCTACTAAAATTGGTCTTAGGGTATGGTATAAATGTAAGATCTTATTTGTAAGATTGAATGTCGAATGTGGAAAATAATTGTGTGAAGGTATATGTGAGATTAAGCAAAGGAATACACAAAGACATCTTTTGAACGTGAAGCTAGGTTTTTGTAGAAGCATATCAACATTACATTGGTATCGAATCTAGCATATGAAGATGCTATTTTGTGCAATACATTCTTATTGGATTTAACCATCCAACTGTAGTCAGTGTGACTCCCATTTTGTGATTGAGCAGTGAGCTCTAAGCTATTGGCCTTTCTGCATGTGCAGACCCCATTTATGTACACTTACTATCTACAGTAGTATCATCTAATTGTGGGTAAGGTTTCCCACCATGGTTTCTCCCCTTAAAGGTTTTCCACGTACAAATATTGGTGTCATGTGTTGTGGTTGACTCTATGTTTATGTTTCATGCATTAATCTCTACCGGTATAGCAATTTACTATTGACACTGTCTATCGGCACACTTAACTGGTTTACCAGTATTAAGCATTAAGTTGGTTAATTGGTTTTCGGTTTAAACTCATTAGACAACTGATTCACCCCCCCCCCCCTCACCACCTCTCATTTGTCTCAAGGACCTAACAAAGTTTTTATAGTGTTGGCTAAGGGTGTAAGGATTGGTACTTTGTTGAAGCTAAATGCACAATTTTTTCAATGTAATAGTGTCTCTGCAAAGTCATACAAGGTTGCTTCGAAGAAGAATGTTGCAAGTTCAATGGAGGTTAAACTTCTGATTGATAAAACTATGCTTTGGCATCATCAACTTGGTCACATAGGAGAGAAGGGATTAAAAACTCTAAAAAATAAAAAACTAGTAGAGGGGCTTGATGATTGTAACTTTGAATTTGAGTTTTGTTAACACTATTTATGGAAAGTAACATCGTATTTCATTTTATTCTAGTCCTTATAAATCTTTGGTTTTGTTGGATTATATTCAATCTTATGTATTTGGTGCAGTTAATACTCCTTTGTTATCCAATTCTAGATATTATGTTTCTTTTATAAATGATTATTCGAGAAGCCCATGTTTGTGTATTTTCTGAAAAACAAATCAGAAGTGTTTAGTCAGTTTAAGGAATTTAAAACATTATTTGAAAATCAGAGTTGTAGGAAAATTAAATGCTTAAGGACTGATAATGGCGATGAGTATTGTTCAATAGAATTTGATAAATTTTGCAAAGAGCATGGAATTAAAAGGCATAAGACCACACCTTACACTCCACAACAAAATGGAGTTGCTAAAAGGTTGAATAGAATGTTGATGGAAAAAGGTGAAATTCATGTTGAGTAGTGTTGGTCTGGAGCAAAAGTTCCAAGCTAAGGCTATGTCTACAACATGTTATTTACAAAATAGATCTCCCACTTTAGCGTTGGTGGATAAAATTCCCATGGAAGCATGGTCTGGTAAGAAGCCCTCTCTTATTCGTGTCTTTAGCTGTGAGGCATATGTGTATATATCTGATGTAAGTAGATTTAAGTTGGATAACAAGGCTGTTAAGTGTGTCTTTATTAGCTATAATTTGGGAGTGAAAAGATACAATCTTTGGAATCTTGTAACTGAGAAGGTATTGTATAGAAGAAGTGTTATCTTCCATGAGCTAAAGACCACCTGAATTGATATGTAGTCTGAAAAGACAGAGAAAGGTGAAGAAGAAGTTGAAATTTCTCTAACTCTAAAAAATGAGGAACTTTGAACTCCATGTAGCTCTGATAGTTCTAGTCAAGAAGAAGAACAAGAACCTCCACCTCATCCATTGAGGAGGTCTACACGGGAGAGAAGACAACCTGATAGGTATGGTTTCTCATTGTTGGATACAAATTGTACCTATGTTTTGGCTACTAACACTGATGAGTATAGGAATGTGAAAGAGGAAATACAAATTCTTGATTTATATTCCTTGTTGGAGGCCATGAATGAATAAATGGTTTCACTAAAGAAGAATGAAACCTGGGATCTAGTGTCCTTTCCTAAAGGTAGAAAACCTATTGATCGCAAATGGGTATTTAAAAATAAAATTGGTCTGGATGGTAGTGTGGAAAATTATAAAGCTAGATTGGTTGCAAAGGGCTATTCCCAAGTTGAGGGAAATGATTACAGAGAAATCTTTTCTCCTATAGAAAAGTTGACATCTATCAGATTTCTTTTGTCACTTGCAGTAGCATATGACTTTGAGATCAAGCAGATGGATGTGAAGATAGGGTTCCTTGATGGCAATTTAGAGGAAGATATTTATGTCCTAGCCTGAGTATTTTGTGGTAAAGGTAAAGAATCCTTGGTTTGCAAGTTGAAAAAGTCTCTATATGGTTTGAAATAGTCACCTAGAAAGTGGTACTAGAATTCTAATACCTTTGTGTTGTCTTTGGGATTTGTAAGGTCAAATTCTAGTCATTGTATGTACTACAAGACTGAAAATGATCATTTACATATCATTTCTCTGTATTTGGATGATATGTTGTTCATTGGGAATGATAAGGGTATGATTGCTAACTTAAATCTCAATTGCCAACATGTTTTGAAATCCAAGATTTAGGTGTAGCTAGGTATATTTTGGGGATGGAAATCAATGAGGATAGGAAGAATAGAAAGCTTTAGCTTAGTCAAAGAAAGTACTTTAATATTGTCCTGGAGAGATTTAACATGTCATATTGCAAGCAGTTAGTTATTCTACTAAGAAGGAGGACATGGCCAAGGTACCTTATGCAAGTGCAGTTGGCAGCCTAATGTATGCATTGGTCTGTACAAGGCCAAACATTGCCTAAGTAGTGGGAGTATTTAGTCGATTTACAATAAATCCAAGAAGACTTCATTGGGATGCTATGAAGAGATTGTTTAGATACCTAAAAGGTACCTCTCAATATGTGTTATCATGGAAATTTGGTTGGATCGCAAAGGACTGTAATCATTTAGGGACATGTGGATTTTGATTGGACAAGAGACATCGAAAGCATAAGATCGACCAGTGGATACATATTCATGTTGAATGGTGGTACAATTAGTTCCAAATGAGCAAGTGACAAGCTATAGTCATTTTGTCCATTATAGAGGCAAAGTACATGGTAGAAACTCGTGCCTATCAAGATGTTGTTTGGCTTAAGCATTTGTTAACTAATGTTGGGTTTAATGCAGGGTAGATTTAAATTTGTTGTGACAGTCAGAGTTCCATTTGTTTGGCAAAAAATCCCCCTTTCTATGTTCGGTCAAAACATGTTGATGTACAATATCACTTTGTTCATGACATGGTGGAAGATAGAAAGGTTAAACTGGAAAAGGTGGATACTCCAAATAATGTTGCAAATACGTTGACAAAACCTATGAACATAGAAAAATTCAAATGGTGTGCCAATTTGATGGGTCTAGGAGCCCATGAATCTTATTAATTTCCAATTTTTTTGGAGATACCAGTAAGTTCTTCATCAAGTGGGAGAATGTTGAGAATGGTTGTCTCAAACTTACTAGTATAAATCTCAAACAGATGGCACTTGGTCTCTTAAATGAGCAATTCTGTATGAATAACTTTCATGTTATTGATCATCTTCAAAGAGAATTGAATAACCTTCATGTTAATGAATTAGTAGTTGATAATCTGTGTTATTCTCTCGCTTGGAGAAGTAGTGATTTTAATATAGCATCTAAATTTAAATTGTTGTTCTGATGTTCGGTTTAATACATGGTAGGTTTAATGGAGAAGTTGTTCTGATGTTGGGTTTAATGCAGGGTAGATTTAAATTTGTTGTGATAATAAGAGTTCCATTTGCTTGACAAAAAATCCCCCTTTCCATGTTAGGTCAAAACATATTGATGTACAATATCACTTTGTTCATGACATCGTGGAAGATTGAAAGGTTAAAATGGAAAAGATGGATACTCTGAATAATGTTGCAGATACATTGACAAAACCCGTGAACATAGAAAAATTCAAATGGTGTGCCAATTTGATGGACCTAGGAGCCCATGAATCTTATTAATTTTCAATTATTTTGGAGATACCAGTAAGTTCTTCATGAAGTGCGAGAATGTTGAGAATGGTTGTCTCAAACTTATTAGTTGAAATATCGAATAGATGGCACTTGGTCTCTGAAATAAGCAGTTCGGTATGAATAACTTTCATGCTATTGTTCATCTTCAAAGAGAGTTGAATAACCTTCTAGTTATTAAATCAGTAGTTGATAACCTATGTTATTCTCTCGCTTGGAGAAGTAGTGATTTAAATATAGCATCTTGGTTCAGTAAGATTGTCTAAAGGAAGTAACTAAAGCCTCATTCTGTGGTGATAAAGACTATATTGATATTTTAGTTTGGTTGTAGTTTTTTTTTGGTTCAGTATCGCGTAAAAGTGTTATCAGTCGAGCTTGAGTTTCTGGTAGCCAATGTTACTTTGACAATGTGTGATCAACCGATAAGAGACTTGTGAGGGGTTCCACTCTTGGGGGTCAGAGATCAGGTGGAACAAAGTTTGGAGAACAAATGAATTCACTTCCATTAGGTGGTGATCAATCAATAAGACACTTGTGAGGGGCCCACTATTGGGGATTGAAGATTGGGTGGAACATAGCTTGGAGATCTAGTGAGTTATACTTCCACTAGGTAGCGATATACCAATATTATTTAAAATGGTCTTCATGGGGACCACAATGGGCTCATTTTGACTTGCCAAGTTGTTTACTAATGACTGGTAGAAACTGGAATGACTCAGAGGAAGTAATATAGACAAAGTGCATGTTATTGACAATCTGGGAAGTTCAATAGTTGGGCAACTAAAAAAAACTATTTTCAATGGAGATATATTTTAAATGTCTGGAAAATAGTTGTAGGTGGTTGGGATCTTGTGAGGATGACTTCTATCATTGTGCAAAAAGGATTGTAGGAATCGACTAGTAATTCTATAAATCTGAATTGAAAAGCTGATTAAGATTGTAATCTTTTGTACTACTCCCTAAATAGAGATCACATCAAAGGTCTAGAACTTCTATATAATTGTTTTACTGTAATATAAGGGATTACTTTGGTGTGTGGTTTTTTCGCCTGTAAGGGTTTTCCAACATGAAATCTGGTGTACATCTCCATGTTTGTGTTTTTCATGTTTCTCTATTTATCTTGTATTCTGTGTCTTAGTTGATTTAATTTTGAATTGAAACACTCTTTAATATGATCAAACAAGAATGAAATAGTACACATGGGAAACTAGGAAAATCCTTCAAAAATACTAAGATTAAACCAAAACCTCGAAATATGACGTTACAATGAAAATTAAATAATCTAATATGGTGATAATGGATGGTAAGCAGGGCATGCAAGTGAGGTCAATTGCGATTGAATAAAGTCATAAGTTGTTGATGAAAAATCTCTTTACCTACTAGATTTCATCAAAAGCATTACACCATGAATTCACAACCACATAGAAAAATAATGGAACCAAATGATATCTATTGAAAATGAGTGAATTCAACTCAAAAAAATTCTTCACAACTTTAATAATATCATAGTGCAATGATATTGAGAATGTATATTTACCATTGCTACTAAGATCAAGAGAGGTAGCTAGTGAAAACCTCAAACTCAAAAAATATAGCCTCAATAATAATGTATACAATATTAAATATTATACATTCTCAAAAAATACTTGTGTAGACCTATGAATAGACTGAAAGAAAAAACTAAATAATGTCACCATAGAGAGATATAATAGCATCTCAAATTGAGGTGATTTCAAAAAATTCAAGAAATTTTCAACATCAAAATGATGCTCGATCTGTGTACTAGCTGTAGGAATGGAGTAAATAATGAATCCCTATCAAATAATCAATTTGCTAGTACAGAAAAGAGATTTACTTGGACAAATCTCTAATACCATGTTGAAAAGATTAATATGCCATCATGAAGTTACAAATTTCAAGGGATTGACTAAGAAACAAACCAACCACAAGAGAATGTTGCAACATGCGAAATAATGAATAATGAAGATCGAAATGATATAAGATTAAATTTATATGATACAATGTACAAATGAGCCTTTCTTATATAGGCAAGAGATGATGAGGTAGTTACAAGTATGCTTGATACAAAATTAAATGCATGATGCGTAAAGATAAATGCCTAAAGAAAATATTAAATAATGAGATATGACTCATATTTTGTAGAATGCCACCTAGGATAACTAACATGATCCTATGAACAATATTAAATGACAAGTTACATAAAACAACTTTATGACAACTAACTTACGCCATCTAAGTCTAAGTAAGCTTAACGAGTAATGAACATTTACTCTAACGTGTAAATGATATTTACTATAATACATAATATGAATAGATAAGAATACCACAAAAATTATAATTCTTACAATGTGCTAGATATGTATTTGTTAGAATAATAACTTGTTACAAGATGAGGTCAAAATAATGGTGAATCAACCATTAGATCCAAGACAATATAACATTTGTGATTGATGACAAAGATGCTATTTTAATTTAGTTCCCTTCTCTCTATTCCAAAGAGTAGGGTATAAATGAACAAACAATATAAGCACTTAAAATATTATGACGGGTGAGACAAAATTAAATTTTCCTCTATTTGAAAGACCATCCATCATTTTACTGGAAGGTCAAATATGATCACCATTGAAGTTGATTTCATATACAAGGACATTGACTATAATGTGACCTTGGGATGCCATTGAATTCACAAGATGAACGTCCATCCTATCCAACCTCTTTCAATATCTTTAGTTTTTTAATTAAAAACGTGTGTATGTTGGTAAGGGGGGTCCTCATCATCATAAACTCTATTAATCTAATGCCCCTATCATGTTTTCTAGTCATTTGTTTTCAAGGATTAACTTATTGCTTACAAAAGTATACACGAGATTGATTGCAAAAAAAACAGCTTTAGCAAATTATAAGATTTATCTCACACAAGCCAGTTTCTCTTCATTATACACCCAAGTGGTTTCTCATAGGTAGGTGGATCCACTTAAAAATATGAGACATTATAATCTTTTCTATTAAAATGATACCTCTTTTTTATTAAGATGATATTTAGTAGCACCACGAGGAATATAATTGATGATCCAAAATCATCTTCAATTTTAATTTATCGCCATTACATGAATAATTTAATTATGTAAGTTCATCCTTATTTTTATGCAATAGCCTTTAGAATTATTGATCATATGAAAAAGATTATATGATTAAAGATCTAAAATTTTGTTTTTATGAATATACCCAAAATTAAGGAGGTGTGACTTATTTTCATTATGATCGTTATAATGAAAAAATTATATCAATTAAGTCTCTAAATATGAAACAGAATCAAAATTGATCTGAATATTTTATACTTTTTCAAGATTATATTCTTATATAACAATAACATGAATAATAGACCCTAAATATGACTTCCATCTTATGTCGTTTTGGAATTATTAGATTACAACAGAGTGGTAAGACTATCGAAGATTGCTTTACCATCAACAATTCTACTCCGGAGAAATGGAGAAAGCTTACTGGAATTCTTGAAAGATCTTTTCTACTAAGAGAACGTTTCTGTTACCTGAAATTCATTTGATTGGCCCACACGAACAAAAACTCAGAATTAGTTTCAATGGCATCTAAGTGCTTCATGCTCATTTGCGGATTGCTTGAATCTCATACATTAAGATTTAATTTCAAAACTTAAAATATTAAAAATTGACTGACATTTTTTATATTTTTACTTAATGTGTAGTTTAAGACTGCCCTGCCATGCGCATATAGACCACCATATTCAGCTATCAAGACTTTGAATTCATGTCCGAATACATAGAACGAAGAAAACGCAACATTTAAAAGTCATGGTCGCAAATGGCGAAGAAGACCAAGGAATTCAAAGGAGATTAGCGAATCCAGTGAAGGCCCACTCAGAGAAAGTACGCAAAAAGTTGTATTGGTGCGGTATAATCGCAAACGTTTGGACTAAGCTTATGTGTAGACACTAGACAGAGAAAAGTCTAACTGGAAAATTAGGAAAGTAGTTGATTTTCCAATATCCAGTCACAATATATCTACAGTAACGGCCCAACGGGTAGACTATATACTCAGAAAGGGATCCCTCTAACAAGACTTTTGACCTTGACTTCATTCATTATTGGAATATATTTAAATATATCCAAATCTGGTCATTAGCTTGCGCACATATGAATTGATTCTCTTTCTCGACCTTTTAAACTCTGCCTGTAATTTAAATTGACAACTATTTGAAACCCTTCTATTTCTAAGATTCTGTGGGTCTATTTTTTTACATTTGTTCTTATTAAATTTAGTCTTTTTATATATTTATATTATGTATTAAAAATAAATGATCTATATGTAAATCAGAAAATAATCAAATGTTAGTTAAAAAGGACACATACTTGAATACATGAATATCTATAAATATTATATAAAAAAACATAAATGCATTCAATAACAAGTGAACTAAATCATATTAATTTACATGTGCAAGAGCGGAGGAGGGGTTTGGGTTTCTGGAGATAGTCAAGATGTAGAAGAGGATGGGGATTCAGACGATGAGGGAGATGTTGCTTGTCCTAATCGATCCCTACTTGTCTGTTGTGATGGGAGCCATGTTCTGGGTTCCTGTGGTGTGGGGAAAGTTCTTTCTATTTCCCTATTTTTTCTTCTCTACTTTGTGGTGGGCTCTTTGGGCCTCTTTCCTCCCCTATTGTTTTTGGTTGGGGGGCCTTTTGTGGGTCCTTTGCCATTAAATGCACCTGCTTGTTTTGTGCTCCTTCCTTTCCTTCTAGGATGGTCCACCGTGGGGGTTCCCCTCACTCAGAGGTTTTTGCAGCGTCTTTTCTAGGACATTGCGGCTCTTAATTTGTTATGTGCGTACTGTGTTGTGTGCCGGTTGGAGGACCTTTGGGCTTTGTCCTACATGGCTTGTCCTCTTCTTTCTCATTCTAGGATTTGCTGCTACATTTTCAGGTGCCTGGACTATTCCTTATGGCGTGACTATCTCTGCTCAGCTCTCTGTCTTTATTGGTCTCCATTTTGCAGCTGTGCTCGGTGATGAGAAGTCCTCTTGTTGGGACATCACGTTGTCTTCTCTGCTTTACGCCCTTGTTTCTTGCGGATGGTAGCTGTTGCGTGTTATTTGGTGGCTTGGTCTACTCTCTCGGGCTTCATGCTATCATGGTCTCAGTTTAGTCTGTAGGGACTATGTGTGGTCTGACGTGGCTTCTCATTGCACTCTTGTCCTACGTCCTAAGGTGACCTACATGTGCGCCATTGTGGAGTGCTCTATTTTTCTATTGACTTGGGCAGTCGGGGCTCCGGTTGGGGGAGAGTGTGGAATGCTGTTGTTTGTGCCCTCTATTGCTTTAGGTCTATATTCCTACTTTATTTTCAATCGCTGGTGGAGTTGCTTCACTTGGGGATGGATCCTGATGGTGGATTTGGTGCAACATTGGGCCCTTTGCTCAGTATTGGTCCTATGGAGGTGCTCTTTTGTTTAGAGCAAGGTGGTTCTCTCAGATGTTGTGGGTCTCTGGAGTGGGGTAACTTTGCCTTAGTCTATATGAGGCTGTCTTTCAGTAATGCTTTCCTCGCTAGGAAGGGTAATGGGAGTGATGTTTATTTGCTTCTTCCAATGTCCATATGGAGGTGGGCCTTGAAGGTGCTTTGATCTTTAAAGTTTATTCTGTTAATGGGTATTTGTGGGGTTTGGATTTGGTCTTTTTTGAGGGTTGATAGGGTAAAAACACATAGTTGTGTCATATTTTTATAAAGGAAATGGTCAATGCTAATTCAACTTTTTAAATTGAATCAATAGAAAGTGAAATATATGTTTTGAATTTGAAAATGATGTAAACTAATTAGATGGATTATTTTTTATTTATTTTATGTTTGTAATTTCAAAATAAAAATAAAAAATTATTTGAATATACTTTCGTATAAAGTAAACACCATAATTTAGCTACTAATAAAATGTTGAAATTGAAGTTACATGAGGCGTCACACTTTATATATTAAATTTTATCTTTTTCTGTTCAATTTTTTTTTTGTATATTGATAACTTGAAACGTTAGTGCAAAAATATATTTTTAACTATTTTTTATGTATATACATTTTTTAATAAATTTAAAAAATTGTGTGTACTGAAACATAACTCTTTCCATTTGGTGTCACCTTTTTTCTTAATTATATATCCAAATTAGAAAATAATTATATCATCTTGACATAAACTCTTTTTTCTAGTGCCTTTAATTTTTTTGAAATTCTTAAATAAATTTTATTACTTTTTCTTTACAAGATAATCAACCTTATATTTTAGTGCTGATGACCTACTTTCAATAAAAATAAAATATAAAATATAAAAATTAATTAAAATATTAAAAGATATATATTTTGAAAATTCACCTATAGATTTATAAAAGGGAATTTTTACATTTCGAAAAAAATATTATTTATAAGAGTAGGAGTTGTTAAAACATCAAATTTAAAATTTTAAAAAAATAAAATTGGTAGTTAGATCCAGAGTGGTATAAAATATAAATTTAGTAGACAATTCCAATTGGAAAAGATGTGGCCCATATATAATATAGCTATAATGAATCTCTATAAACCATATATTTGACTAAAATTAGTTTTTAGTTAGAATTACTTAAATTCACTTGTGCTGATAAGTTGGCCTGAAATGTGACCTACCTTTTTGCACTCCCTCAATAGTATTTTTGGAGGGATTTTTCTTTATGTTGTGGTAGGTGGTTTCTAGAGGAATGTTAAGGGTTGGTTACCCTATGGATGTTTAATTAGAGAGGGCTCTATTTCCTTTATTCCTACTGCAGTGCTAGACTTGTGCTTCTATTGGAGGTTGTTGTCATTTTTGAGGATTTCCTCTTTGGTCCCTACTACTACTATCGTGTGGTGGGCCTATTTGGATCGATACGCTTAGGACTTCTTGGTTGTATTTTGAGTTGGGATCTTCTTGTCTTTGAGTTGAAGGTTGGGATGTCTACCCTTATGTTTTTTCCTCCTAAGGCTTTGATTCCCAGTGTTTTTGCTAACAACTGGTCTATTGAGGTAGTCCTTGATGGTTAGTTAACCAGTTTGTCATCAAGACAAAGGTTCTAGCATGCCTTTCAAAATCCCTTATATTTGTTTGTGCTAGTTCATTCTATGGTCTCTTTGTTTGTTGTTGTTATCACTAGGAGTTTCTTCTTTTGCTAGATCTTTGAGTGTCTCCAAAGTCTTATGTATGTTCTCTGGTAGACCTATTAACAAAAGGTTACAAAATGCCTTTCAAAATCTTCTTTTGGTTATTTGTTCCCTTGCCTTGTTTATTCTTAGTATAAGGGGGTTTATCAAGATAATCATTTGGGGTGTGTCCCTTAAGCCCTATATTCTGATTAGGTGATTTTGTGTGTATGGGACTATGTTCCCACACATTGTGGTTCCAATCAAAAGCCTATTTTCAATTGTGGTTTTGGTCTTGGTGGTCTCACTACTTGTGAGCTCCCTTCTTGTGTACACCTTTATGGAAGTTATGTAAATGTTCAGGCCTAACTCAATTTAATCTAATCAAAACAAGTGAACTAAATCATTTTTTTTTCAAATTAAATATCATGGCTATCTACTACAAGTGTCATTTATAAAGAAATATTTTCATTTAATAAAGTAGAATTATCACTTAAAACACGTATTTTTTGTAACAGTAAGAAAATATTGTTCCTATGTGTACAATTATTGATGTAGCAATGTATATGCATTGGAATATTTGATATTGATATTTTTTCCTATCACAAATATAAAAGGTGAACATAATAAATACCTAATAATTTTACTTGAATTTTGAAGCATTATTAAAAAAATATAGTGTTCAATTATTAATCCATTTGTGTTGGATATAAGCTAGATGTTATATAATACCTTGTTATTTTTAAAACAACAAATAGTTCTTTGTGTTCAACTATTGGTATATTTATATTCGATATTAGAGATAATGATAAGTTATATTTTACATAGAAATGGTATTCTACTAACAACAAATAATATTATTTTATTCAACTACTAGGGATTTTTTTATTAAGTTTTGGTTGAATCTTTAAAAAGTCCTTTTTTTCATTACTGGAGTTCAATTTTGATGAGTTAGATGATTATCCACACCCCCAAACCTTAGTTGTAGATAGAATAGTGTATACTTTAAATTTCTAAAACATTGAGCTACATGTTGACAAAGTTAGCATGCACAATTATTGGTCCCTCTCCCCTACATGTTGAGGAATTCATAGTAGTTAGTTTTTCTCTTGAATTATATATTTAAAGTTACATAAGATTTAAAATATTTGAATTCAATAAAAGAGAAAATAATTAATTTTAAAATATGAAGGAATTTATTTAATTATAATTTAAAAATTATATATTTTTGTAAAAAAACCTCTATTTTTTTGTAAAAAGCCTCATTAGTGGGAGGGACATTACTTTTAGTAATGATATCTTAAATACATCTAGCTAAAATATTGTACACAAATATTGATTTGGAATTATTTTATTTTATTTTGGAAATATTTTATTTAGTACATATGTGAAAATGGCTATTGAACACAAACACACACACACACACACACACACACACACACACACACACACACACACACACACACACACAAACACACACACACACACACACACACACACACACACACACACACACACACACACACACACACACACACACACACACACACACACACACACACACACACACACATTTTCAACTTCTAACAATCACATACATGAATAGAATGTTTATTTAGGCACATAGAAAACAAACTATAATACTAGCAACAAATTAAAAATTACTCTAGCAAACATAAGTAGGAAATAGAGATATTTTAGTTTTCTCCAACAAGTGCATTGTCCACCATGAGCTTCCAAAAAATGTCAGTGATGAAGTGGTTGAAACAAAAAGATGTGTCCTTTAATGATATTGAATGCCAATGTGACCATTGGTAGAATCCATGAATTAAAAACAGTTTGAGTAAAAATAGAGATTGGAGTATTTTTTGTTTTCTCTAGTTAGGAAGCATGTCATTTACCACAAACTAATGCTTGCAATTTTCTCCTCCAATAGCTATGTGATCACCTCCTTTATTATACGTTAACCTAAGAGCCCACTAACACCATCATGGAGGCAGATGTCATCCTTTGAAAAATTGACAGTGGTATTTGTTGATAAAAAAGTGATGAACAAAATTTTCTAACCAAAAAGTGATAGGAAGGTCTAGATACTGCAAGCTATATTTTCCAAGTCTTGAAATCATGATTATTTTTAGTAACGACAAGGTCAATAATTAATTTTTATATATTTATCCAAAATTAAATTAAATATCGCTTATTTATATTTAATCATGCGCAATGTAAATGGTACAATGAGATGAAAATAGAATGGAAATGGAATATAGAAATGGATATGAACATATATTAAAATGGCATAAAATGTACCATAAAATGAGACACAAATAGCTCTCATCAACTAGTACAATAGATGGAGCTATGTCTAGTGGCAATGAGTGGGTTATCACTATTCCACTATACAAAGTTCCTTGAAGCTCTTGGAATAACCACAAATATATGCACTTAAATTTATTTTGCATTAGGTCTAGTTGTTCTCTGTTGGGTGACCATTACTAGAGGTGCTCGCAAAAATTGATGATTTTTCATTGATTATGACCTGGTAATAGGTCCTTGGCTTATGTAACCCATGGGAGATTCACTTAGTGAGCTTGGGTAATAGAACATGCATTCATGTCATACTAAATAATCCCCCTATTTTCAAAAAATATTTCCCTACAATCCTTTCTTGTCACCCCCATCCAATATATAACCCAAATTAAACGCCCCCTATTTTGACCATATATTGCATTTTTTATAACCTGAATTAAAAAACCCTCTATTTTCACCAAATAGGCAATATATTGAGCTTATTTTTTGAGTTGTAAAACCCCCCAATATGAATACATGTGATATAATATTTCCTAGCCAATAAAGCCCCCATGATGTAACCAAACTTCTAATCAATAAGTAAAATATATTTTACTAGGCATGCTTGAAAAAACTATTTATCTCTAAAGATAACATTAAGAATCCATAAGTTTCACAGACATGGGACTATGACCTATGAAACAACGTATAGGTTTTAAAGAAGCCGACTCTTTTTAATTTAGCAGGTGTTTAAAAGGGAGATAAATTCTTTGAAAAGAAACTACAGTTTACTTATATCAGTGACTACTTTAGAGGATATGTAACAAATTTTAAAATAGTTTAGCATTCCAGTAAGCATAATATTATGCATAATGACCAAATGAACCCACATAAATTTGAAAAGAGTAAGTGCATTATTTAAAATTTAAAATTAGAGTGCAACATTAAGAATTACAAAAGCTTCTTCACAACTAGTGGGAGAATAGATTACAAAAGGTCATTTAGGAATAATATAAAATATATGGATCCCTCCATAAGAAGCACCCACTAAGGCTAACTACAAATACTAATCTTATCAACCAAGCCAAAAACTAAAGATATTAAATGCCCATTACAAAGAAAATGATCATTTTATAGACCAAATAAATATATGCTCAAGGCAAAAAATATGGCTAAAATTAGAACTCACTAGAAGCACTATTAATTTCACATGAAAATAGTAGGGATGTAGATTTCCCCACTAACTAGAGGTATTAGTTGTTCTCTCCTGAAGTTGGAATGTACTTATTTAAAATCATAACCAAAATAGACCAATGAAACACCTTTAGAATGTGCCAGATCCTCCTTCAGTCCTAAGGATCATTGTGTCACCACATGTAGTACTTATCTCCTTTTCATGGTTGCCACACTTATAGGTTAACATGGTTTCTTTGAACAATGACACAACTTTAAATTATAAAATGTATAAGTGTCTCTCAAGACTCAGGTCTTTGCAACAAGTGTTGAACTATGGATTTACTTTTACTTTTATAGTTGGCATGTGAAGTAGCCATATGGATTTCTAGTGCTACTTGAAGGAAATATGAGCACTCCTATTGAAAATAACCTATGGGTAAGCAACATATGTCTCACTTTTAAAACAACTTTACCTTTGTTGATTTTAATATCAAAGCCACTCATAGAAAAAAATAACTTCCCTCCTTGTTATTTTTTCATCATCTCTATCAATACCTTTAAGAATAGACTTGCAAAATGTAGATTCATCTATAGCTATAGTGATTCATAGGGAACCTTCACTTGTAGAGGTGAAACCCAAAAATGTAAATTCAAAACTAAGGTTTTTGAAGGGTGAGCTATAGGGATGCCCACTCACCTTTAGAGAGTTTTAGGCTTCCTTCAAGTCATGGTTTTGAAGACTCTATCTAGGTTAATTATCTCCTTAAAGGAGAAGTTGTTCAATCTTTGCACCATGGCCTACATTTGAAACTTGAGCTATGAAAGTAGATGAGGATCACTTCTACTTCTTGTACACTTGGCACTTGAATTAAGCCATGGAAATTAGGTCTCTTGAAATGAAATACCAAAATTTATGTTGGACACATAATTGAGCTATAGAAAGGAATTACACATGTTGGTGTGTGTTTTGACACATCAAAGAGCATCTTATATTGGAGATAAGTTGGGTACCACTTTTTGGGTTGTTTTAGCTCATTATTTAGTAATACAATTTGAAAATTTCATGTATTGGAGATCTCCTATAAATGAGGTTTGTGAGTTGGAGGATGTGTACAAGACTCTTATAGACATTGAGTTACCCTCAATTATTTGGTTGGTGATATATTCTTGTGATAACCTTCCTCTACAAGTATATTGTAATCTATTATCATTTTTTAAATAATATATTAGGCAACTCTTGGAGTGTGAGGCTTCTCCCCTAAAAGAGTTTTCCCCATGTAAACCATTATGTTTTGATATACATGCTATTTAAGTTTATTTTTGTTAAAC
Organism: Cryptomeria japonica; assembly: GCF_030272615.1. NCBI lineage: Eukaryota > Viridiplantae > Streptophyta > Pinopsida > Cupressales > Cupressaceae > Cryptomeria > Cryptomeria japonica. The sequence goes on along the minus strand of NC_081409.1, from coordinate 272,592,212 downwards.
TTATGTAACTATTGTTAGGATCTAAAAAATTTAACAAACCCTTTTCTCAAGATTAGTGTAGGAAGTTGTTTCACTACCTTAACTTCCTCACAAATAATTGAGCATCTAATTAACAAAGTAATGTCAACTTTACAAAAGCATATAAATCAACAACTACTTAAGTAAGAAATTAAAAGTTAAAAATCAAATAACCTACTAAAGTGTGAACCATGGCTAACTATTTGATAAACTATCTCAGGTTATCATTATGAATACTTAAGAAATAATATCATAAATATAATATTGTGTGCAATCTATACATTGCATAAATTTCATTAGTACGCATATTACTTTTACTTGGGAAATTATTCACTATATATTGCTATGATTGGGAACTTAACCATGAAGTACATTAAAGTAAATTTATAGCTAATTATAAAAGTAATCTGACTATGAAAAAGACTAATATTTTCATCGAAAATCACAAATCAAAAGGGGATATGTGTGTGTGTGTGTGTGTGTGTATGCATTCGTGTATGTATGCATATGCCATATCAATATAAGTGTCCCATTTAGTTATGATCATGTCACCTAAATGAGAGGTTAAACATAAACATTCACATAAGATTTTTCAACATTCATTTAAATATGTTAACATAGATTAAGACATCATTGTCAATCTAGTCAATATTTAAATGAAATGTCATTTCAATACCTTACATAGATTAAGACATAATTGTCAATATATTCAATTTCGGGGCTAGTTTGTGGAAGATATTGCTTATGAAGATAGCAATGTGCATGAGCTAGGTGCTTACTCATATGTCAAAGATAATGTTAAGATCACAATCTAGTTCATTCACTATTAATTTAATTTATCTATCTATGGAAAGGGACTTGAATTTAATTGACCCTCCTAATTTAGATTGTCCTAGCTATCTCAATTTGTTTTTAGAGCTTTACAGATCCTATTAAATATTACAACTTAATGTATTTGTTTTTAAATATATTTTCTCAACTTTAGACTTTTGAACTCATATTGATTCTTGAATCAAATTAAACAAAAAAAGAACACTATTTAATAAAGATAAACTAATAGATTAACAATTTAAAATTAAGTTTATGAAAATTTCTTATTTGTTCGTATTTGCAAAAATAATAATTAATTAAAAATAATAACAACAATAAGATTCTTTCCATAAATAAAGATTAGAAGAGTATGTATAAAATCATTAATTTTGCGAGCTAGCCATACATCATTTATTTGACGAGATGACAGCTAGAAAAAATATGGATAGTATGCATACACAAACATTAAACAATAATTTTTTTAACATGTAATTTGATATCAAGACTTTATTATTTTCTTTTCTTTTTTATTAAAAAAATCTAATAATAAAACTAGCATCGAACCAACTAAGAAATTAACTAAAACTAAATAATAATAATAATAAAGTATATTAACACTGAGACGTAAATGCCCATACTTCAAATGATAAATTGATTTCTAATGATAAATAAAATAAACACAATATTACAACTATAAGAAGTTAAAATCTACCCATGTTACAAATGAATTAATCTTTTTAAAATATGCTACTTAGTTTATTAAAACGAGAATGTTTTCAGTCGAATTAAAATAAAAGCTTGTTCGACAAGTTATATGCTATCAACATTACCTCTAGATTGGACTTTCGAGTAATCGACGTCACATGAAAACTGGTTGATGACATAAGATTGGTAGAAAATATCAGCAGTCAAGATGACGTCACTTCTGATAATTATTATTAGAATTCATTATATTTCTGCAATCCTGTTGATTTGGATCGGCTGCCAAAATGTATTACAACACAGAGGGATTTATGCTTACGGGGGATGACATATACATGTATATAGTCGGAAGTTATCCAGTCAAAACAATAAAACAATTTAAAGTCTTCTTTTTGCTCGGCCCACATTAAATTACAAAGCCAAGGAATTCAAAGGAGGATAATGAGAAGTGCAGATTTTTTCAGATCTAGGGTACAGAAAATTGGCGTGGACGTTGAATGGTTTTAGTGATGACGAAACTGGACTTCTTTGTAGCTGTTGAGTGGTTTTAATGATGAGGAAATTGGATTTTTTGGTTTTAATGATGATGAAACTGGTTTTAAGAGCCATGAATTCCTTAACCAGAGCTGTAAGCTTAATCATTCTACGAGGGGTTAACTAGGGGTGGCGATCACTTGTGAGAGATACTATTGTACTGTCGGTAAATGAGGGTACAAATCATGTGAAATGTTTTTGATTTGGAGCTATGAACCAGTGGAGTCTACAAATGGAGGTCTCATCTTCATTTATCAAAGTTGAGGCTCAAAAGGATCACAGTGGCCCAGCAAAGGTTTGAACCTCAATGACCACAACAATAACACACTACGAAAAGAATCTCTTTATTTCTAAACAATTCTCTATTCTTGTATCTCTTTATTTATTCTATGGGTGTCTTATATTTGAAGAGGCCATTTTCCTGATTAATGTCAACCAATTTGTGCCCCATTAGAGGGTAAAACCATAATTCTAGGGTTTCACGAAAGGATACAAGCCTCTTAAGAATTCATACAACCATCAGTAAAAGTTGGAGGCATTGATGAAGTGTAAGTAGTTATTCACACTTAGATTTGTTTCCCTTCAACTGTATTTGTTTATTTGTGACTATTTACATAAATCAAGTTGCTTTTCAATTGTATTTGTGAATGTGTTATCATTTATGATATGAATTAGCTTTCAAGGTAGCAATTTTTCTTATGTTGTGTTCAGTCCTCTCTTGCTTAGCTTTCTTTGTTTTCATTAGTGGTGGTTCTTTTTTTAAGCTTCTTTAAGCTACATTATGTCAAATGCTTTTTCATTCTTGCGGTATTTATTAAACATACACACTACAAGGGGATGTCAATTTTTGAGTAAATATTATGAGTATCATAGACACAAGAAACACAAATTATTTTGGCAAGACCTTGCTGCCTTTCGTAGGAAATTTATTAATGAAAACTAGGTTGTCATGGGAGATTGCAATTCCCCTCTCTAGGATAATGAGAAGTTCGGAGGATCACACATGAGTCTGGAAAGTAGAATGGATCTTCTAGACTTCATTAATAACCAAGCATTGATTGATTTAGAGCTACAAGGAGCCTCATATACATAGTCAAATCAAAGAATTGGCAAGGATTTGTTTCAAGTCAGACTAGATAGAACTTTAATTTGTGATCAATGGTTTTAAAATTATTTATGTTCCTTAAAGGCTCTCTCTAGGGTGGGATCTAATCACTTTCCAATTAGTTTTGTGGCAGATCCTATCTTGGCTAAGAGGAATTTCCCCTTTAGATTTGAATGCATGTGGCTTTCCCACCCCCAAATCCCAGAGGAAGTTAGGAAATGGTGGAATATCTTTGTCTCTAGGATAGCTATGTTCAAGGTTTCCAAGAAATTGAGGGAAGTCAAAAACAAGGTTAGAAGATTGAATAAAGAAACCTTTGGTAATATTTTTGGTATCAAGTCTGAGTTACAACTTGAAATTAAGGATATATAAGAAAAAATCTAGCTGGAGGGATACATTGCTGGTTACAAGATGAAGGAAAATGAGTTGCTTGTGAAGATGCATGATATAATCTCTAAAGAGGAAGAATTTTGGAAGAAAAGATCTAGGGCTCTTTGGATTTCAATTGGATATAAAATATACCAGATATTTTCACATGATTGCGCTAAAGCACAAGGTTGCAAATAGAATTTCTCACATAGAGCACAATGGTAGCCATTTTGAGAAGGATGAAGATATAAGAACATAAGTTGTCCTTTTTTTCAGCAATCTTCTCTCGACGAATGATGGAGTTAATCATGGGTAAGTGCAAGAAGTTGTGTCCACTTAATGTGGAAGTTTTGGACTTAGTTAAAAAGTGGAAATCAGGCAGAAAGAATAGGAGACGAATTGGGATCTCATTTACTCTTGGCATCTAGAGCCTAAAACCAAACAGGATCTCGTGGGCCCTGGGATCCCGTGTTGAAAACGAAATGGGATCCCATGTGCAAATGAAATGGGATCCCATGTTGAAATGAAACGGTATCCCATTTCATTTCAACACAGGATCCGTTTCATTTCAACACGGAAACTCATTTCGAATATATAATTTTTTTTTTAAAACAAAATGGGGTTCATTTTTGCCATATGGGATCCCGATTGAAGGAGTGGAGCCCTCCTAGAAATTGCCAGCAACCTGCCTTCAAGTCTTCCAGGTATGCCCAACACCCATTTTTATTCAATAATTCATATTTAGATTAATTTTTTAGTTAAAAATTTAGATTTTTAGTTTTTTTTTTTTTGTTATTGATTTTTAGTTTTAAATTTATTTTTTTTGTTAGAAAAAAATGTTTTTTAGCTTAATAATTATTTTTTTCATTAGAAAAGTATGTTTTTAGTTTAAAAATTAGTTAAATTTAGTTTGAATTTTTTTTATGAATTGATTAGATTAGGATTTTTCTTAAACAAATAAATTTAATAAAAATGTTGAAAACCTTGAAACGAAACCAAAACCCCCAAAAAATTCAAAACCAAAACATTTAATTTACAAGATCAAAACAAAAATGAAAATGAAAACCAAAACCAAAAAATTACAACAAAAATGAAACTATTTAAAACATCTAAATTGTATACAACATACCCCTATGACCACATAGGATCACATCACGTCCAACCCCTAACGACCACATTTGACCCCATAGGATCAGCCATAGTGTCCAAAGGGGTCATGTATGTTGTCCTAAGGGGTCATGCATGCACATTCTAATGTACATGTGTGATCCCTTAGGACCACATACATGACCCCTTAGGACACAATGCACAATCCCATGGGGTCATACATGTACATGGTCCTAAGGGGTTGAACGCATGTGTGATGGGCCTTTACGATCACATTGTGTTCTAAGGAGTCATATATGTGATCCTAAGGGATCACACATGTGTTGGATCACACATATGTTAGAACACATGCATGACTCCTTTCAATCTATTCAATAATCTTTTTAAAATCCCATCTAAATTTGTGGAGGCAATTGAAAAAATCCCCCAAAAAAATCTTTGTTCTAGTCTGGAAGAAAGAAAAATAATGTCACTTATTGGATGGGATGCTGCTTGTAGACCTAAAATTTGGGACGTCTAGGTCTTAGGAGGATTAAAACCATGAATAGGGCTCTCCTTTCCTAGCAAATTTGGAGAACTTTCTCTTTTAATGGAGAATGGAACAATAGTTTTAGGAGCAAGTATATGGCCAATTTTAGATCTGTTAAGACCTTTCTTGAATGCACAATTTTGCCTCGTGGTTTGGTTCTCTGGAATGATATGGTCAGAGGAAGGAAAATTATTGATATGGGAGTCAGCTGGAGCATAAGAAAAGGTAATCAAACTAGGTTTTGGGAAGATTGAGGGATAATGCAGGAGCCCTTAAATTCTTATGAGAGCTTCAATGGATGGGTTGATACTTGCAAGGCTTTATATGGGACTCATGTTAATGACTATTGGAGGGATGGTGGCTAGGTGGATCTCTGCCAGATAAGAATGGACCTAGCTCTGATTCAATCTTCCCCAATGGTAGTTAAAATGGGGTCAAATTAGTAGGATGATCTATTAGTTTGGATGCCTAACCCATCTGGCAGCTACTCGGTCTCTTCGACTATCTCATTGGTGTTTTTTCTCCCACCTCCCCTCCCTTTTGGGCTAAATATTGGATCAAACACCTTATTCCTAAGGTCAACATATTCTTTTGGATCCTTCTCCAGAATAAAAGGCTCATGGTTGATAATGTTTGCAAGCGTGGTTTTCAGATCCCGAAACAATGCTACTTGTGTAAGGAAGAAGCGGAAACGACTAATCATCTATTCCTTCATTGTTCATATGTGGCTTCTATTTGGGGAAGATTTCTATCCCTCTATAACTTCACTTGGGTGTTTTGCGGCTCTATAGAGGACCTTTTTAATCATTGGAATACTCCCTCTTTGAATCCCACTATCCATAGGTTGTGGTCTTTTACCTCCCCCCATATTGCGTGGGGTCTGTGGGGGGAGCAAAAAAATAGAATCTTTAGGGATAAGGAGCCTCCAGAGAATATTATGTATGAGAGAATATATAGGCTAATCATGGAAAACATCAATAGTATCCCATGTAATGAGAATAAGATGGTGAATGTATTTTGTATTGACTATAACCTCAAGATGGGAAAAGATTGGCATATCAAAGGTGATGTTTCTAAGGCCCACACTAGTAAAAAAGAATCATGAATGTGCTTGTTGGATTCACCCCCCTAGGGGATAGATAAAAGATAATTTTCATGGGGCAGCCAAGGGAAATTCCAAGCTGGCTGGGAGTGGAGGAGTGTTAAGAGATTATAATGGCAATTTTCTTTCAGTTGTGACGCTCCCTTGGGCTCATAGTCCAATCACATATTTAAAGTCACATGAGCTTTCCAAGTAATCGACCTTGCAAATAAAACAAAGATAAAAAACACCTGGATTGAAGGTGATTCCAATAAGATTATAGAGTGCCTTCTTGGAAATTCCCCCCTTCATGGACTATAAAAACTTGGATAGAAGTGTTGGCCATTTGGAAGAATTGATAATGTGTTGCTTTGATGTTTTGTCATTGATGTCAACACTAGTTGTTTTGGATGCTCTACCAATACCCTTTTGGTCCCGGTAGGTTGTGTGGTTTCTGGTTGGATTGGATCCAGTATGCTCTGGTATGTTTGGGTTATGTTATTGGCCTATTCATTCTACTCAGATTCATGTTCAGTTAGTTGGTTTTTGTCTGGTGATCAGATACTAGATCCTGTTTGCTAGAAATATTGGTTTGTGGTTTCGACGAGGGTTTCACTAGCAGAGATTTGATGAAGATCTTTGATGATATGCATAAGTGGTGCTGGTGTGGCTTCTAGTGGATATTAGGGATGCTGATGGTGATCATGTTTGATACTTGGTAGATTGGGATCATTTCTTTAGTGTGTGTGGACCTATATTGGGTCCTAGTTTATCTAGGTTATGGACTGGCTTAATGTAACGTGTGGATTGGACCAAGATGTGTTTCCAAGATTTATTATGAGTTGGATATTATTTGTTTGGTCTTAGGCCGACATGTTTTGTAATTATGTAATTGGTTTATTGTCTGGTGGTCGACCTTATTGTTTATGGTCAAGGGTTTGTATATATATGACGTAAGATCTCAATGTAGATCATGTGTAAGGATAAGGGAATGGGACATGGATGTAATGAGCGAATAATGCAATATCATTCAGGCATAGGATTTGGTCGATCATTGGAGATCGAGCTGGGTTTATGTAAGAGGATTTAGTCCTCTGGTATTGAGATTAACCAGAACTGCACTCAGGCATAGGAGATGTTATCTTTGCAGTTCATTCCTTCTTCCAGATTGTAGTCTAGATTTCTACGTAGTTAGTGAGACTCCTTTTGTGATGAGCAGTGCTCTCTAGGCTATTGGCCTTCCTACAAGTACAAGCCCCTCAATTGTAATTCACATACTTACTACAGAAGTATTATCTGACTATGGGTAGGCTTCCCACCCTGGTTTTTCCCTTTACTGGGTTTCATCGTACAAATCATGGTGTCATGTGGATGGTATTTATTCTTTGATTATTGTTTATGCATAATTGCTTTATCTACTATTCTAGTATTTGGTTTAAACATTTTGGTAATAATGTTTTGGGTTCCAATATTAAAGTTTTAATTGCTTAAGGTTTCGGTAATCCAGGACAACTGATTCAACCCCCTCTCTTAGTTGTCCTCAAGTTCTTTGAATTATCTAACTAGTTGCATTTTTTATGATTGATGCTGTGATTATCATTGATGGACACACACTTGATTTGAGGTCACATTTTGTATGTATGAGTTAAAGCTCAACTAGTATTTGTTCCAACTGGTATGATGTATTATAGTCTTTAGACTATCGGTGTTTTGCAGAAAGTGTTTACCGATATGAAGCGGTATGAAGACCCTAAGCAATTCGAGGATCTCAAGCGGTACGAAGGAATGGAGCGACACAACTCATATTTCCTAGTCTTCATTTTGTTGAACCGGCAGCTAGTATTTTTCTTAAACTGGTATTTTGTATGAACTAGTAATACTCTGTGATGAGTTACCAACTGGCATTTTGTGATGAGTTACCATCCACCGATTGTTTGGCAGTGCTGACACTTTGGCAGTGCTTTTTGTGTCATGTTACCAAATATGTCTAGATTCATTGAACCTAGGAAATTGTATTGTAATCCTATTGGACCGACTTGAAATTAGATTCTTTTATAAGGACATCATGTCTAGGGTTTTAGATTGTTGCGAGGGTTTAAGGTGGTTGATGAGTTTTTGTAAGTGTGAATATAGAAGAGAAGTTCAGGTCTATGGGAACTGACAGAGTGTGAATGTGTTGAAGACTGAAGTAATGCTAGAATGCATTAGGAATGATCTATCAAGGATCTAACCAAGAAATCTGTGCTATTTCTTAGATCACTCACTTGTTGATTACTCACATCTTTGACAAGTTTGAAGCCCTTAACTAGGTAGGCCCAAAAAACCTTTTGTAAATCCTCTAACAAGGTGGTTCACATCTATGGATCTAAAATCCTTTAGAAAGGTAGTCTTTAATCAAACTTATCTCCTAACAGAGATTGAGATTCCTAACAGGATCTGTTCTGGTAAAAAACATTGTATTACCTTAACCGGTCTAGTTCCTATTTTGCAGATAGCTACTTGTGAGTTTCATCTCACCATAGTTTTTCCCATTTGGGTTTCCATGTCAAAATCTCTTGTGTTATGGTGTTTTTGCTTCTATGGGTGAATGCATTATTTCCTTTTTGGTTTACATGTGTGTTAACTAGTTTGTTTGTTAAACTATTTTACCGGTTTACTGCTAGACTAGTAAAGTGTTTAAGTACAGTAATTTTTGGCATACTAATTCACCCCCCCTCTTAGTATTCATCAATTGGTATCAGAGACAACCTTTCTATAAGTCTAACCACTTGGAAATAGATATGGGGGAATACACTATGAGGGAACTTACAAATCGACTCACTTAGTCTGAGCAAGCCTATGATGATCTCATGGTCAAATATAAGGCCTCTCAGGCAAAAAGGAGAGAACATGCTAAAAAATTGATGGAGCTATCTAAAAATACTTCTTCTGATGAAGCAGACATGGAAGCCCTAATTCAAGAAATAGAAAAGTTGAATGAATCCAATTCCAACCTGAGAAAAGAGTTGGAAGGACTGACTATTCGAATGTGCCAAGAGATTGAGAACCGAAGGAAAGCTGAAGATCTAGTAAAAGACAAAGATCATGAAATCTCCAAGTTGAAGCAAGAGATTAGTGCCCTAACCGCTCAACTCCATGTGAGAAAAGTGGAAAAGGAAGACATGCAAGGAGAACTGAACATAGCCATCTTCGAGAATGCAAAATTTATGGAAACAAATGCTGCTATTTCCAAAGAACTCTCTGAGTGAAATGAAATACTTGCTAAGTTCAACAAGAGTACTGTTAAGCTAGAGTAAAATCTTGAATCAGCCAAACCTGTCAAGAATATTGATGGACTTGGTTACTTTGATCATGAGGAAGGTGAGACCTCTAGTGAAAATGCTAAAGCATTGAAGAAGCAACCAACATTAAAAGGCAAAGGTAAGCAAAAGTTCAAACCTATTTGCTTTAACTATCTTAAAGAAGGACATACTGCTAATGTGTGTAGGAGCAAAGCCTACAATAATTTTCCTTACTTTACAAACAATTTACCTAGATCCAATTAGTTCAATCATAATTGTTATGCATACAACAAGTTTGGGCATAGAGCATCTGAATGCAGGTTTGTTATGAACAACACTGGAAGATATCCTCAAAGGACTCAAGGAGTTGGTCTGGAACCTTTTGTGAACCGGAATCCCAACCGGTTCAATACCTTTAATCATCAGTTAGGAAGAGGTGGCTATCAAGCGATAACCGGATGGAGAAAAAACTATTTGATTTGTCATTGTCATGGTCACACTACTGCAACATGTAGGAGGAAGAATGGTAACATGAAGAATGGACCATGGAGAGCACCTTGAATGGTCTGCTATCATTGCAACAAACCGGGTCACATTGCCAGATTTTGCAGAACAAGAAAGAGCATATCGGAAGACATACCAGTCACTCCAGAAGGAAAGATTGATATTGAAACTATTCAAGCGGATATGAACAAAACCTGGAAAAAGAAACCTACAGTATTGCAAGAAGAACCAGTTTCTGCACCTAGTGTGGAAATGACGGAACCGACAAACTAAGCATCAGAAAATCTTAGGGGGAGAAAACAGTGAAATACTTTGAACCCTCAGTTTACACTGGTAAAAGACCTTAACCGGTATGTGATACCTGTCAGTTGGCAGAAGACCGGAAACGGTAAAAGGAAAATTAGGGTTTATGCTCTAATAGTGAAGCATTTATTATGGTAGGTGGAGAACCTGTTTAAGAGGGATTTTCAAATCATTTCTCACTTATCACTTTTTGAGCGAAGAAGTTTTTCAAGTGCCGAGTGAAGGAAAGCGATTTACACTACGATTCAAAAAATTTATCAAATTCCTGAAGAAGAATCTAAAGCAAACATCTATTGGAGGAGTGTAGAATGCAAAGTGGTATCTCTGCAACCGAAGGAGTGTGAAGTGAACTTCAAATTGTGAAGCCCTAAATTTCAATCTGTGAAGGTATTTTTCATAATTCTTCATTTATCATTCCTTCCGCATCACATGATAGCTCTAGTGCACCCATTGATTCTATGGACCTCATTCAATGAAAGTCGAAATACAATGCCTTGTCTCAAGTACCTGCTAGTGTTATAGTAGAAGAAGGCATTTCCAATTACATAGACTGCAAAGTCGAAGAACTAGGGTCTCCTGTGATCCATTCCCAGTTGAGCCTATTCTATGGAAAAGAAAAGAAGATTTAACTAGAATGCAACATTCTGGAAAAGAAGAAACTTCACAATGCAGTTTACTTTCTTGAGAATTTTCGGATGATCACATTTGCATTATTCTAAATAGGGTACATGGTGATAAGATGTACCTAGAGCAGACACATGATATCACACTAGAAGCAATTCATGCCGTCACCAATTTCTGTAACACAGGGAAAGTGCTAGCCCTAAGGAAGGTCAGCAAGACTGTAATGTCCAAGCTCACTGGTTCAGTGAGCGACTCACATGGAATGACCATCAACTCAATCAAGGATGATCTAGTCAAGTATGCCTACATGGTGATAGGTTACCAGATGTTCTTTAGTAGTAGAATTAATTATGTCTCTGTTATAGTGGTAAATGCCGCTTATAGGATGATCAAGGAAGATGCATCATTTGATCTATGCACTTGTATGCAAAGACAACTTATGTTGAATCTTAACTCGATCAAACAGGACAATGCACTGAGATTCAAGTTTGGAAAACTACTAGTTGGGTTCTTCTTTTACTTCCAAGGATACTTTTTAGGAGTAGGTGACATATAGTGGTTTGCCGACGAACTGGTGACAAAACAAATCAAGGAAAGCCTACAAGTGGTTGGAACCGACTATCTAGAAGTGCTAAACAAATACTTTAGTGAGTTTAGACACAAGATGAGCCAAAGGATAAGATTATCTGGTGATATAGTCAAAAAGTATGAGGAAGACATTTTCTTCACCATCAAAGTAGATGAATGCATAATGGAGGCTATTGAGCCCAGACAGGAAGAAGTGGAACCTATGGGCTATGAAGTAATGAATGATATGTTGGACGAGTATGCTTCTACCCTAATCACCTCACCCATTGATCCCAAGGAAAAGAGAACCAACACCTATTTGGAAAGGGTTACACCGATTGTAGAACCCTCAGAAAATAAAGGAAAGGCAGTGCCTTCAGCATCAGCACCAGTTACTGCAGCCAGTCCCAAAGTGACCAAGTGGTCACCAGCTAAGAAGAAACTAGAAGTTGCACTTACCAAAGTCTTTGAGAGGAAGTGGAAGATAAAAATCAATACACAAGACTTACAAGAAACTGTGTCAGAAGAACCACCTCAGAAGACTAGGCAAACAAAGAAAAAGACAAAGAGTGAACCGACATCATCTGCATCGGTAAATATTGATATTTATTCTTACAAACCTTTGACACATTGTCAAAGAACTATAAAGAATATTAGGAGCAGAGTATTGAATGATTTAATTGATTGTTTTGATGACTTCAATGATGATGGAAAGGAAGAAGTTGAATAGGAAATCATTAAGTATTTGTGTGTTAATGATTAGTCGCCTTCAGAAATTAGATCTAAGACACCAGATTCTTTGTATAATTCTCTAGATAATAAATAGCACATTGTCATAGAAAAGGAACAGGAAATGAGGGAGGAAATATTTGCTCAACATTTTCCTGATGTATCAAATTCAAAACTTTTCAAAGTTATGAATAAATACAAAGGCCTCTTCTTCATGAGAAGAAGAAGACTCTTGTTACTAGAAGGAAAGGTTCATGAAGTGATCAAAGATACACATACTCATGCTCAAGAAGCTCTAAAGATGCATAAAGTAGCTGAAGCCAACAAAAAAGTTGAGCAAGAACCAGAAACTGGCAAACTAGATGAGGTATGTAATAGTGAAGAAGAATTGGTCACAGAACAAATGAACCTCATTGATGTTGATGCCTTAGATGGTGAAAATGTTACTCAGGGTACACCATCAGAAGGAATAGGATAGGAAAAGAAGGTAGAAGAAGAAAAGAAGCAATAGGTAGATGAAGAGGATAAGAGAAAAGAAGAGAAAAAGAAGAAAGAGGAAGAGGATAAGAGAAAAGAAGAGGAAAAGAGGAAAGAGGAAGCGGATAAGAGAAAAGAGGAGGAAAAGAAGAAAAAGGAAGAGGATAAAAGAAAAGAAGGGGAGAAGAAGAGAAGAGAAGAGGAAAATAAGAAACAAGAGGAAAAGAAGAAAAAAGAAGAGGATAAAAGAAAAGAAGAGGAGAAGAAGAGAAGAGAAGAGGAAAATAAGAAACAAGAGGAAGAGAAGAAGAAGAAGGAAGAGGAAAAGAAAGAAGAGGAGAAGTGGAAAGAGGAAGAGAAGAAATAGGAAGAGGAGAAGAGGAAGAAGGAAGAGGAGAAGAAGAAGGATGAAGAAGAGAAGAAGCAAAAAGATGAAGAGAAGAGACAAGAAGAAGAGAAAAGAAAGAAAGAAGAAGAGGAGTAGAGGAAGGCTCAAGAAGATAAGAAAAAGGCCAAGGACAAGGAAGCAATGGTAGAGAGCACACAGGTGGGGACCCCAATGGCAACTGATAATCAGGCTAAACTGGCTAACTTTACTAGTCCCATTGACCTCCAGTCTGCAAATGAGTCAGAGTTGCTTCAGAGCATTAAGGTTGCTCAAGAACGCATGGAAGTGATAAGGAGGAGAAAGGAGCAAGATGTCATCCAAGCTGCAGGGGACACTCTTACCAGTTTGATACCTGGTATGAACCTTCCAAGTACTGATTCCTCACTTGCACAATTGAAGCTCCTATGCACAGTTGTAGAAAACCAGGTACAAAGCCTCAAAGAGGTTGCAGAAGCAAATGCCAAGAAAGAACATCAAAAGGCTCTAGACACTGCCTTAGTGAGAAAGTTAACAGAGCTCCAGTCTAATCTCTAGAAGGCACAAAAGGACATTAGAGATGCAATGAATGATGACAATCTACTACTCAACAAGATTTGGCAACCTCATTTATTTTGTGATGATGTGCTCACTCAGAAGGACATACTGCAATCTGATATGCAGTCATTTATTAGCACCTTCAAGATGCCATATGACTCCTTCTCCACATATGGTCAAATAGTTCACCAGCTTCAGCTTTAGTTTGCAAGACTAGAGGCAAAGATAAGCAACCAAACACAAAATTTGATGGAACTTCAATTGGTCCTACTACCAAGACTACAAATTCTACATAAATGCTATCTAAATCTTGATGCCCTAATGGTCACTCAAGAGATGAGCTTGATAGATGTCATGGAAGAATAGGTCTCCCAAATGCAGACAAAGAAAGAGTTGGCTACCTCCCTACTTGACTCATGTTCCTTATCCATGAAGCAATTTTTGTAGGACTTTAAATCAGTTTTTGACAAGTTTTACTCTTTACTATCATAAACACTTATTATTTTAATACTAATAAAGTAGGGTTTAGTCTGCAATACTTTTGTCATTGTTGGCAAAGGGGGAGAAGTATAAATTTTGAATGTTTTGATGTATACTTTCATGTTATCTCTAATAAAGAGTAGTATACATTGTATTTTCTACAAAAGGGATAGTGTATATGCTTAGGGGGGGTAATTTTGATTATGGAATATTTTTGTTGTAAAACACTTAGATGTCAAAATTTTCCTAAGTGTTGCCATCAATGCTAAAGGCAGAGATTATTGGAAATTTTTATGGTTGATGCTATGATTGTCATTAATGGACACACACTTGATTTGAGATCACCTTTGTATGTATGAGTTAAAGCTCAACCGATATTCATTCCAATTGGTATGATGTATTATAGTCTTTAGACTATCAGCATTTTGCAGAAAGTGTTTACCGATCTAAAGCGATATGAAGACCCCAAGCAGTTCGAGGATCTCAAGCAGTATGAAAGAATGAAGTAGCACAACTCATATTTCCCAATCTTCATTTTGTCAAACCAGAAACTAGTATTTTGCTTAAACTGGTATTTTGTATGAGCTGGTAATGCTCTATGATGAGTTACTAACTGGTATTTTGTGATGAGTTACCATCCAATGATTGTTTGGTAGTGCTGACACTTTGGTGGTGCTTTTTGTGTTGTGTTACCAAATATGTATAGATGCATTGAACCTAGGAAATTGTATTGTAATCCTATTGGACCGACATGAAATTAGATTCCTTGATAAGGACATCATGTCTAGGGTTTTAGGTTGTTGCAAGGGTTTAAGGTGGTTGATGAGCTTTTGTAAGTGTGAATATAGAAGAGAAGTTCAGGTCTGCGAGAAGTGGCAAAGTGTGAATGTGTTGAAGACTGAAGTAATGCTGGAATGCATTAGGAATGATCTATCAAGGATCTAACCAAGCAATCTGTGCTATTTCCTAGATCACTCACTTGTTGATTACTCACATCTTCGACAAGTCTGAAGCCCTTAACAGGGTAGGCCCAAAAAGCCTTTTGTAAATCCTCTAATAAGGTGGTTCACATCTATGGATCTAAAATCCTCTAGCAAGGTAATCTTTAATTGGACTTATCTCCTAACAGAGATTGAGATTCCTAACAGGATCTATTCTGGTAAAGAACATTGTATGACCTTAACTAGTGTGGTTCTTATTCTGCAGATAGTTACTTGTGAGTTTTATCTCACTGTGGTTTTTCCCATTTGGGTTTTCATGTCAAAATCTCTTGTGCTATGGTGTTTGTGCTTTTGTGGGTGAATGCATTATTTTCTATTTGGTTTACATGTGTGCTAACTGGTTTTTTTTAAAAACTATTTTACCAGTTTATTGCTCGACTAGTAAAGTGTTTAAGTACAGTAATTTTTGGCATACTAATTAACCCCCCCTCCTTAGTATTCATCACTAAAAATCGGTATCAGAACTTTGGTCCTTTCTATAGAAGCTTAATTGCTTAAGGAAGATCCTATGGTGACTAATAGTTCAAGTTCATCTAGTTCATCTGGAGCTATCTTTTGGAGAGATATTCCTTGGCTTGATGGAACAAATTACTGAGTATGGAAGATTCAGATTGAGACTCATCTGAGATGTCTTGGAAAGGATATTTGGGAGATCATAGAAAATGGTGTTACACCTCATAATCTGACATCTGGCAAACCTCCTCCAACAAACTTGGATAAGGAGCTTGAGAATTATTGTAGAGAAAGAGAAGCCCTCTTGTGTGCACTTTCTGATCAGCAAATAATGGGATCAACTAACAAATCATCTCCAAAGGCTATATGGGATAAGTTGGAGACTCTTAATGAAGGTGACCTTACTATGAAGATTGGTAAACTTGATGGTTACTGGGTGAGATATGAAAACTTAAAGATGGAAGAAGATGAAAGGATTACTGCATTCATGGAAAGGATAAATTAGATTTTTATGGGAGTTCAATGTTGTGGTGGAACTTATAGTGAATATGAAATAGTTTCTTAAGTTCTGAGAGTTTTACCACTAACTTACAAGATGAAGGCTACTACTATTAATGAATTGAGAACAATGGCTAATACTTTTGTCAACAAAGATACCTTGGTTGGGAGATTATCTACTTTTGAGCTTGAAGAATTCAGACCTTTTGGGGCTGTGAAGTCTGAACCTTCTTTTCATGCATATACATCATCAATCGACAAGCAAGATTGGAAAGATTTATATGCAAAGGAATTGGATGATATGAAGAAAGAAGATGATGAATTTGAGCAACTTGAAGACCTATTTCTAGAAGAGTACCTAAAGGACCAGTAGGAAGTAAGTATGAAGGAAAAGCACCTTTTAAATGTTTTGCATGTAATAAGATAGGTCATTTTGCATCTAGATATCCTGAAAGGAATTCAATATTTGAAGAGAGAGTTAGAAGATCTTTTAAGCCTAACCTTGGATATCAGAAAAAGTATAAGTATAGGAAAAATAGAGATAAATCATGTTACATAGCGGATGAGGAAGGTGTGACTGATTCTAATGATGAACTGTCAGAAGACTCTTCTAGTGGTTTCAAAAATGGAAAGGAATGGGTGTTCTTGGATATCAAGGAAGATGTTCCAACACTAGAAGAAAATGTACCTAAAGAGAAGGCAGTTGCTGCTAAAAATGAAGACAACGATGAATGGGTAATTGATAGTGGTAGTTCACATCATATGACTGGATATAAAAGGAAGTTTCTATCTTTGCAAGAATTTTATGGCAGTCTGGTTAGACTTGGAGATGACAAGGCATGTATGATCAAGGGAAAAGGAACTATATCATTGGATGGTAAGAAAAATAATGAGAATGCTTATTTTGTTGAAGGTTTGAAGCATAATCTTTTGAGTGTAGGATAATTGGTGGATAAGGGATTTTGATCACAGTTCAAGGATGAAAAATGCAAAATCATTAAGAGATCTGGTTTGGAGATTGCAATCGGTACACAAAAAAAAGGTAATATATTTCATTTGAATTCCGGTGAGAAGACATGTTTGATTGTACAAATTGATGAGAGTTGGCTATGGCATTAAAGGCTATGTCATGTGAATTTTGATTGCATTGTGGAGAGTGCTAAAGTCAAGGTGGATGAGCAAGAAATGACAATGAAAATGAACATAATTGAACTAATAACATCTTTACCATAACATAATGTTGAACCAGTTACTCTGGCAATATCAAAAAATTCAACAGTAACTGAAGAATCAGGAAGAGGAACAGAGAGTCAGAAGACTCCTAGGTATGTGATATTGAATCATTCAGATGATTAGATCATTGGGTATAAGAACAATGGAGTGATGACAAGAAGAATACTGGCAACTAATGAGCTATGTTTAATTTATCAAGTTGAACCAATATCAGTAATTGAAGCGTGTAAAGATGAATGTTGGCTGAAAGATATGGAAGAAGAATTAGATCTAAAGAGAAAAATAAGACATGGACTTTAGTTCCCCGACCTAAAAATAAGAATGTTATTGGAACTAAATGGGTTTTTAGAAATAAATTGAATAAAGATGGTCATGTTGTAAGGAATTAGGCTAGATTTGTTTGTAAAGGATGTCCTTGGAAGGAAGGAATTGATTATGGAGAGATTTTTGCACCTGTAGCTAGGATTGAAACTGTAAGATTATTTCTTACCTATTCTGCCCATAAGAACTAAAAGGTTTATCAGATGGATGTTAAGTGTGAATTTTTGAATGGGGATCTTGATGAGGAAGTTTATATTGAGAAACCTAATGGTTTTTCACTTTTAGATGATAAAAACATGGTTTGCGAGTTAAGGAAATCTTTATATGGATTGAAATAGGCACCTAGAGCTTGGTATGAAAGATTAGATAAATATCTTCTGAAGCTTGGTTTTAATAAGGGTAATGCTGACAATAATCTATATTATAAGGTCATTGATGATGATATATTGATTATTGAGGTATTTGTTGATGACATTATTTTTGGAGGTGAAGAAGAGTTATGCATGCAATTTTCTAAAATATATGGAGAAGGAATTTGAAATGTCTATGATTGGGGAAATGAAATTTTTCTTAGGTTTGCAGATTACTCACACTGATAAAGGAATTTTCATCTGTCAAACTAAGTATGCTAGAGAATTATTGAAGAAATTTGGTATGGAAAACTTTAAACCGGTAAGTACTCCTATGGTTACAAGTAAGAAATTGACAAGGAAAGATATTTTTGCACTGGTAAATCCTACAAGATACAAATCTATGATTGGAGGTCTTCTTTATTTGACTCAGACTAGGCCTGACATAATGAATGTTGTTTGTATTACATCTAGATATTAGAGTGATCCTAGAGAGAATCATGAGTGCGGTGAAAATGATTTTTAGATACTTTCAAGGTACGTCAGAATATGGGTTTTTGGTACCCTAAGGATGCTGACTTTATTTTATGTGCATACATAGATGTTGATGACTAAAAAAGTACTTTTGGTGGAGCTTTTTTTCTTGGAAAGAAGTTGGTTTGATGGATTAGAAAGAAACAATCATGTACTTCTTTATCTACTATTGAAGTTGAGTATGTTGTTGCTGCTTCTAACTACACACAAGTTCTATCGACAAAGCAAATGTTGAAGGATGTCAATGTGTATTGCACTGAACTAGTAGTTATTCATTGTGATAACTTTGCTGCTATAGACATATCAAAGAATCTGGTATTTCACTCTAATACAAAGAACATATCTATCAAGCATAACTTTTTGAAGGAGGTGGAAGAAAATGAAGTTAGACCAGTTTATGTGAACACTAAAGAGTAGATTACTAACATTTTCACTAAACCTTTTCCTAAAGAATCATTTGATTACTTGAGAGACAGATTAGGGGTTTTCGCCCCTCTGACAAAGAACTAATTGATGCTTGTTGGCATCAATTCAGTATGCATTATCAGAGATATTATCCTTTTCGACATTGATGTAGGGATGTTATTTCTCAGGGGGAGTAGTTAGCCTTGTGATTCAATGGTTTTTGGTTTTTTCTTTGATATTTTTTTGTCATATTTCAGGCATTGATGTCAAAGGGGGAGAGATATATGTGAAAAATAGAGCTTTATAGAGATATCATTCATAGGGGGAGTTTGGTCTTTGTTTTAGTTTTTCATTGCTATAGCTTTATGTGGGAGATTGTTGGTTGTCTTCCATTGGGGGAGACTTGTTTGACATTTCTTAGTACTTAGATGTTTTTCACATCTAGTTTTCCCACCAATGCCAAAGGGGGAGATTGTTGGCCATTTGGAGGAATTGATTATGTGTTGCATTGATGTTTTGTCATTGATGTCTACACTAGCTGTTTTGGATGCTTTACCGACACCTTTCTAGTCCTGGTAGGTTGTGTGGTTTCTGGTTGGATTAGATCCGGTATGACCCAGTATGCTCTGGTATATTTGGGTTATGGAATTGGCTTATTCATGCTACTCAAATTCATGTTCAATCAGTTAGTTTTGGTCTAGTGATCAGATGCTATCCTATTTGCTAGAAAGCTTGGTTTGTGGTTCCGACGAGGGTTTCCTTGGCAGAGATTTGATGAAGATATTTGATGATATGCATAAGTGGTATTGGTGCGGCTTCTAGTGGAGATTCAGGATGTTGATGGTGATCATGTTCAAGACTTGCAGATTGTGATCATTTCTTTAGCATGTGTGGACCTATATTGGGTCCCGGTTTATCTAGGTTATGGACCAACTTAATGTAACGTGTGGATTGGGCCTCTCGATGTGTTTCTAGGATGTATTATGAGTTAGATATTATTTGTTTGGTCTTAGGCCAACATGTTTTGTAATTATGTAATTGGTTTATTTTCTAGTGGCTGACCTTATTGTTAATGGTCGAGGGTTTGTATATATATGATATAATGTCTTATTGTAGATCATGTGTAAGGATATTGGAATGGGATTGGATGTAATGAGAGAATAGTGTAATATCATTTAGGCAAAGGATTTGGTTAATCATTGGAGATCGAGTTGGGTTTATGTAAGAGGATTTAGTGCTATGGTATTTAGCTTATTCAAAACTGTACTCAGGCATAGGAGATGCTTTCTTTGCAGTTCATTCCTTCTTCCAGATTGTAGTCTAGATTTCTATGTAGTTAGTGAGACTCCTTTTATGATGAGCAATGCACTCTAGGTTGTTGGCAGTCCCCTCAATTGTAATTCTCATACTTACTGCAGAAGTATTATTTGACTATGGGTAGGCTTTGCACCATGGTTTTTCCCTTTACCAGGATTTTCATGTACAAATCTTGGTGTCATGTGGATGGTATTTATTCTTTGATTTTTTTTTATGCTTAATTGGTTTATCTTCTATTCTGGTATTTGGTTTAAGACTTTTGGTATTAATGTTTTGGGTTCTAGTATTAAAGTTTTAATTGCTTAAGGTTCCAGTAATTTGGAACAAATGGTTCACCCCCCTCTTAGTTGTCTTCTGGTTATTTGAGCTGTTTAACAAGAAGAAGCTAAATCTATCTTATCCAACTTTGATTAGAATTTCACATTTCTTTAGCAAAGCTAATAAGGTGGCTGACTATTTTTCTAATGAAGGGGTCAAGCAAATGGACTTACTAATGTTGCATGCCTATAGTGAACTGCGAGTTGACATTAGAGCCTTAATCAACTATGATGTCACTCATGGGAAATTTGCCACATTTAATTATGATGAAATGGAGTAGAGCCTAGCATAGTGTCATCATTCGATATGGTGGTGGTGCCTTAATTATCTCTATGAGTTGCGAGGGCAGGAACATATTGTGAATGCTTTGGTTTTACCATTGGCTCTCTATTCACTTCATTTGCTCTGTGATCAATAGAAGAAAGGTATGTGCTACGATGGGGGGAAGAAGAAAGAGGGTTGAGCCAAATAATTGTGAGAAGCACAAGAAAAATTTGAATGTCTCGAGGCATATTGAGCGTGGTGGACTTGATCCATTCCTCGAGAGGCTCCATGGTGCTAACCCAAAATTACGAAGTATTTTAATAAAAAATGGAAGGATGAAGTAATTGTTTTCTCTGGGAGGAAATTAAAGATAGACGAAAATCTCATTAGGGAAATCAATGGGCTCTCCACAGATGGAGTGAATTTCTTTCATGATAGAAATTTTTTGGATGAAGCGGTCATCAAATTTCCCAAAACAGATGAGGAAAGGGAGGTGTTGGTCAAAATTTCTAAGAGTTATTTTGATGTTGGGAAGGTAAAGACTCTATGGAGGGAGGTGCTCAGAGTTATCATGGAATAAATTACAGTGGATGGCAAATTTACCATAGTCTATGGCTACCATTTTAGCCTTGTCAATGATTTTTGGCACAAGGTGAGGATTTTATTTCCTTACTACTTATTTTTCTCTTTGAAACATATTATTAAGAAACACCAAAAAATCCCTAAGAAGTATCATGTCCTGCATGTTGGCCTTATTCAGTTAATCCATGAGCATTTTGAAAATATGTCAACCCTGTCTAACCCCATTTCATCTTTAGTCTCATAAGGATATAATACTAATATTAGTATGTTTGAGAGAAAAGATGAATGTGACACTAAGTGGGAAGAGGAAGTGTCTCCCTCCTCCAAAAATGTCTCTCAGTAAACTCCAAAGAGAAAGCTCTTGGATTAAAAAGATATATATCTCTGTGAAAACTCCCATTGGCACTTCTCAAAAAGATGAAAACAAGGAGAAGGACCCCCCAGAGAAAAAGTTAGTTTCTTATTCTAAGGATTCTTTAGAGGATTCCTTTACTACCCCAAATGCCACTGATGGCTCCTATACCTCTTACCCTTCCCATTGATAGAGAGAATAGGCCCAAATTCCCTAGAGATCTTAAACCTGAAGACCACAACTCCAAGCCTAACCAAGAATTTTCTGATAACATACTAGCAATAGCTAGAAACAGGGTTATTGACGACTTCATGGTTATTAAGTGGGTTTTTCATGAGATAAAGGACCTCAGCATAAAGAATAGGGTTGCCAATAGTAAGATGGATGAAATGGAAGCTAAAAGGGTGCCTTAGAATTCTATTAGGCTTTTGTGGACTGAGGAAGAGAAGATGTCAATGGCCGAGTGCCTCAAAGAATAGTTGAGCTTTTGGATAAGATGAATAAGGAAAACTAGAAAAAGATTAAGCATCTAGAAGGGGAAATTGGAAAAATCCAAGAAACTATGAACACCATCATGGAGCATAGCCACAAAATTGTGAAAAAAATTGCTACTACTATGGGCACCTTGGTGGAGAAGCTGGAAAAGGACTATCTGGGGACCCTATTCATGTACTTGGAAGCTAACAAACACAAAAGCCAGAAAGAGGATTCAGGTCCCTCAAGGAGGACTAGAGCCAACCTGAAGAGAAAAGTGGATTCTTTGCCTTAGGAGATCCAGTAGTTGAAGAAGGTGGTCTAGGAGAAGTATAACCTTGAAGCTGAGGTTGTTGATACCTGCAGATACCTAAAATTGTCCTATCTAATTATTTAAATATCTTTATTTATTTAATTATTTTATCCTAATTCTTCTATTAATTAAATAAATCTTTATTTATTTAATTAATTCATTTATCCTCTTCTAGCCTTATTTCTCATTTAAATAAATACTTTTATTTATTTAAATTGTTCTTTTCCTAAATTAAATAAATATTTTATTTATTTAATTGATGCCACTTCCTCTATTAATTAAATAAATCTTTATATATTTAATTAATTCATTAGCCTTTTCTACCCATGATACATTTCATTCATCTCTTAATCCCTACACTACCTACCCTCTCATTATTTTCCTATTTCTTTTACCTACCCTCTAATCCTAGCTAACCATTTATCTTTTACACTTGTCAATCTTATCCCTCCATTTCTTATAGTGTCTTCTATATAAGGAGATGCTTCCTTCATTATCAATCCTAATCCTTCTAATCAGCTATTCATTCCTTCGACCATTATAGCATTCGAACTTTCATATGTGATCAAGCCTACTTGCGACCATATTTCCGTTCTTTGTTGAGCTCTTGTGCACACATAAAATCTGAGAGCAAATATATCAAGCAAGAGCAATGGAGATAGGAAGAATGGAGATTCAAACCCTATTGGACATGTGATGGTATAATCTTTGTGATTTCATTTGATTTATATTGTCTTAGGTAATCTTCATATGTTATAGTGGATCTTTGTTGTTGTTAGGCTAGGGTTTCATGGTTGAATCTATTTTAGTATTTCAATATTATTGTTTCACTTTTTATCATAAACATTTTTAGTGGTAGAGAGGAGAGTGGCTTAGAGGAGAGAGGGCGGAGAGGAGAGACAAACTCATTTAGTGAGGGGTAGAGGTGGATTGCCATTACAGGTGTCAACAGCATAGGTATAGGCTCCTAGATAGGGATAGGGACAGGGATAGGGACAAGAGCAGCCATAGGAGTAGCCATAAGGATAGGGTGAGGGGGGAGAGGAGGAGGATGAACTACTATCCTTGAGGGAGATCTACCAAGGATAGGTAGGTGAGATCTAGGATCTGGAGAGGGATACAACTAGACTCATGAGATAGCTAAGGGATACTAAGCGGGAGAGAGATCAGGCTATTCAATGCTATATAGAGGTTGAGACAACACTGAGGGCAAGGAGGTAGGCATCAGAGGACACTGGGGCTAGATATGCCTATGTTATGTGGAAAGAGGAGGAGATAGCCTACTAGAGAGACCTGTATTATAGAGTGGTGCCAATAGATCAATGGGCTAGGAGCTTCCAGACACCATCATAGAATGCGATGACCACTGGAGGGAGAGACAGGAAACAAGCATCTAGTGGTGGGGTCATGGGTCCTCCACCACCACTAGATAGAGGGGGCAAGAGAGATGATCTTGGGGCGCGTCCATCAAGGGCTCAAACTTCATCAAGGCCAACTGGCTTCGAGGGAGGGGGTTCATCATAGCCTTAGAGGGATCCCTATGTATCAGGGTTGTACCATTGTTGTATGATGATGTAGACACCCTCGGGTGATTGTGTAGCCAGATGATTTTGACATCATTGTATCATGACACTTTTATTATATATATATGAGATGATTCATCTTTGCAGCAGCTATATGCATGTGTACCTATGTGATGTTGCTATATGTGATGCATGTTTCTATGTGATGCTTATGATATGGATGCAAATATGTACACGATGAAATGCAATATTATTTTGTTCTTTTATGTTTAATATGTTTATGAAAATGCAAGTGTGAATGTATTAAATGCAGATTAATATGATAATATCCAGGATGAGATGCAATTGTGATATCTATATGTATGCATGAAATGCTAATATGTGGTAATGTAGGTGTAAACTACATGGAATTAAGATATTTTGGGCTTGTCATTATACTCAGTCATGTGATAACGAGCTACATGGACTCAAGAAGGACGATGGAGGTGAATCAAGAAAGGGAAATGAAAGATAGAAGATATGGAAGTGAAAGAGATTCTTGTGCTATTATCATCATTGAGCTTTATTATGGTAAATAGGTTATGACAATCGAGGTATATGTTCGACCCAAAAAGTCATTGCACCTATTTGCATGGAGATCAGATAGTTGCAAACAAGGAATGCCCTAGTTCACACTAGACTCACATTGTGCTCATATCCTTGGACAAGTCATAGCATTACTAAGACACAATCCATAGACAACAAAGAAAATAGGTGATGATACCCCATCCTTTCCTTTCTAGTCAAAGACATCCTAGAGATAAAATTGCTAGTCAGAGACATCCGAAAATAGCTAAAAGACATGTCACCAAAAGATAAAATCAAAAGAAAATCAAGACTCAACACCAACATTCACTGTAGTCCTCAAGTTTAGTGTCTCTTGTCACTTGTATAAGTCTATTTGATTGTGGTCACAATTTTTACTTTCACAAAAGGATAGATAGCACTGAACCATAATGTTGTTTGAGTCTGTTGAAAGATTTGATTTGTTGAAGCCCATTGTTGTCATGTCTCATCTAAAATTGATTGAATCCATGAAGCTGATACTTTATTGCGGAGATGATGAAACTTTATTGCAGATTTGTGATGAAAGTGTTGCTTTATTGTGGATTGTGCATGGATAGACTGAAGAAAGCTGGAAGAAATTGTACTCCTCAGAACATGTGATGCTCTTATTTCGACCCCATCACTAGATGTAGGATTTTCCTTAGCCACAGATAGGAGCTGATTTATTATGGATGAAAAGGGTGAAAAAGAGGGATTATTATGAATGGCTAACTAATCTTAGGTAGATCAATAACAAGCCATGATGGGAATGGGTAAGTTTATTATGGATGGATAGGTTGTGACTGTGTGCAAAGTGAAAGGATGAGATGGAATCCTGAAGGAGGGAGGATCAATGTCTCTACATATGGTGCCTGTGACCCAATTTTTACCATTATAATTGCCCAAGGCGCCACCGAAGTGGTTTTCACCATTGGATGAAATTATTTCTCCTTACTTTTTTTCTTTTTTTTTTCAATTTTTTTGTGTCACAAGGTGCCTGTTTGCCAGGTTTTCACCAAGTAATGATATTTAATTTTTATGAATTTTTTGTATTTTTTGTATTTTTTTTTTTTTTAATTTTTGAATGTTTTTTATTTTTGTATTTTTGAATTAGGATACTTTGAAGAGCTATGTGTAAAACTGGCGAAGGTGCATGTTGGTTATAGGATCATCTAAAGGTTCTCCATTTAGGGTCAAGAGCTGCTATGCACTAGATCCATAGGCTATTGTAATGATGTAAGGACCAAGCCAATTTGGTTCAAACTTGCACTTCTTCTCTCTGCCTTTCTTATTTTTAGGATTTTCTTCGACAACTAAGTCACCTACCTAAGATGTGTGAGGCTTAACCTTATGATTGTAGCTTCATTGTTCCTTGATTGAATGATGTGTAGCTCGAGTGACCATCTTCCTTGATGAAGGAACTGAGATAGAATTACTTGTGTGTGGACTACGTTCGCCCATATGCATGTCACCTAAAGAAGTTAGGGCATCCCTGATAACAAATTCCCTCAAGGAAGCTCAATTAAAGGTCCATGATATATCACCAGAAGGGAAATGATGTGTGGAACAAGTGGATGAGTAATGAGGGCTTATGATTGTGATAAGAAATGAAAGTAAGATAGCATGATGAAGACTTAGGATCAACAAGTATGATTTTTGACTTAAAATTGTAGAACTTTTGCCCCCAGCTATTTTGATATTAGGGGAGATCATCTCTTTCTCTTTTTCTTTCATAGGAGTTTTATCCTTGACCTTGATTTTTGCAGAGCCCAATACCTTTAGATTTTGATTTGGAATAAAGGCCTTTTCTTTATTTTTGAATTTTAGATTTTTCTTTTCAAAGCTTGATTTTTGCTCCCCAATTAGTAAGGGCTTTTGTGATTCTTGTTGATCCAAGTCTAGGAACGAAGTGGAAATGGTAAAGTTGTGTGAGTTCTCAAGAGGGTTGGTGATACACTCAATAGATTCTTCATTGGAACCACTCTTAGAACTATTGATATCAAGAGCTGCTTGCACCACTAGAGGAGATTTGCATTCATACTTAGTACCCACAACACTAGGTGGTTCACACCCAATTCCTTGCAAATTGTTTATAGATTGTTCCTGTCAACTAAATGTGTTATGAGATAGTGGGAGTTGATCAACATGAAAGATATACTCACCACATCCCATGTCTTTAAACTTGATTTTTTTCTTTTAGCTCTACTTGCTTTGATGTAGAAGCTTTCAAGGATTCTAGATCAACATATGTTGATGAAGGAACAACCTCTCGATTGACTGGGATTTTTATTTCTAATCTAGGGCACAAATTGTTACAATATATGAATGGGTTTGGATCACCGTTGACGGTCACTGCAACTCCATTGTGTGGGATTTTGATACATCGATGATATGTTGAGGGAACTACTTTCATTTCATGAATCCATGGGTGTCCCAAGAGGCAAGAGTATATTATATGTGAGATCTAGATCAATTACTTGACAAACTACATGTTTTGTAACTAGCCCAACTCTCAGAGGTAAGGTGAACATGCCCTTGGATGAGCGCTCTTCATAATCATATGCCTTGATGGTAATTTTGGTGTAGCATTCACAACTTTATCTGAATATCCCAATTGTATTATTGTGTTCAAAGTACATATATTAAGACCAACTCCTCCATCTATCAGGACTCATTTTATTTGATGTTTGTGTAGGAAGGTGCATTAAGTGGTTGGCTTACAGAGGCATCGTCAGCTTCTATGAATGTAAGGGAGTGTGGAATGGAAAGGTATCCTACCATGGCTTGAAACTGGTCCATGTTCAAATCAGTGAGGATAGAAGTTTCTCTCAAAGTTTTATCAATTATGACTTTATGTGTGGGGGATATGAATAAAAGCTCAAGGATGGAGATAAGTGCGAGTGTTCTCCCTAATTGTTCTACCAGATTGTACTCAGGTTTGGTTTTTAAGGAAGCAATGGTTTTAGTTGGAGCACATTGCAAAGTGACCTTAGCTCATCAAGTTGTGACATTACATTCAGAGGTAGATTCAGTTTAATGTCCAATGCCTTGTAGGACAACTTTGGGTATTTGGGTATAATTTTTAGGTGCTTTGTCCTTTATGATAATGGTAGAGACATAATTGTCCATCGAAATGTGATTAACAGTTGAATCATAGTTATAGGATGCTCTGGTATAGTTGGTTTGCTCATCTGTGGCTTTAGCTTTTCCCTTGTCACATTGAGATTCACAATACTCATCATCATTCAACCAATTTGGTTTGACCTTTGGTTCATATGGAGGATTATCAGGAATTGTTATTATCATGTTTGCCACTAGCTTCCTGAAAGATGATTCACTTGATTATTTGTAGAACTTGATCCAGAAAAAATGATTTCGAGTCTTACTTTATTAGCATCAACAACACCATCATTGATTGTGTTCTTGTTCCTATTCCTGGAAGTTGTTTGTGTATTCACTTGATTATTTGTAGAACTTGATCCAGAAAAAATGATTTCGGGTCTTACTCTATTAGCATCAACAACACCATCATTGGTTGTGTTCTTGTTCCTGTTCCAAAATCTTGGCTTGTCTTTTCCTTTAAAGTCCTCTTTATTTTCTTTGAATATCTTAATTACTCCTTATTCAATTAGGACCTTCTTTGTTGCTAAGCCCTTTTCAATGATGTCCTTGAAGGTGGACAAACAAGCTTTTCTTATATCATAACCAATTTCTCTATGGACATTCTGGGCGAACATCTCTACCATTTATTTTTGTGGAATTTCACAAGTGCATCTGCTGCCTAGATTTCTCCATCTTTGTAAAAATGATGAAAAATATTCTCCATCCTTTTGTTTGGTGTTGCATAGAGTGGTGACTGATATGTTTGTCTCTATGTTGTATGAGAAATGTTGGATAAAAGCTTCTGCTAGATCACCCCATGACTTGATTCTAGGTGGAAGTTGAGAGAACCATTCCATAGCTTGATCACCTAAGATTTGTGGGAACAATCTCATCAAGTATGTCTCTTTTGATGCTACCTCAATGCAAGTTGTGAAAAAATATCTTATATGTGCCTTAGGGTCTCCTTTTCCTCTATACTTATCAAACTTGGGTCTCATGAAATGTGTAGGGAAAGAAGGCATTGGAATGCTTTTTTCAAATGGATAGGGACATATGTCTCTCATTGTGTAAGTTGGATTCTGTGTATTTATGTCCTCCATTTTCTTTTGTAAGTCCTTAATTTATTGTTCCAAATTGTTCTTAGGTGGAGATTGACTTCTTGGACCATATCCCATGCCTAAGCCATCGGGTGGGAGCGGAGCATACTGCATATATGGATGATATTGATCATACATGTGTTCATATGGAGGAGGTATATAGTGATGTTGCGTATATGGACCACTTGGTATAGAGTCATGATGAGAAATGGAATATCTATTTTGTCCATGTATACCATACTCTACAGGAATGTAATGAGTTTGTTCTAGTGTGTTGCCCCCAAATTTGATGCAGGGTTTCCTTGTGTCCAAATTTTAAACATGCCTTTGGATATCCAATTGCTTTGGTGGTTGGTCCTTAGCATTGGTATGTGATTGAGTATATTTTTCTACATAAGACTTTCATAATGGTCTGCGAAGGTGAGTATCATATGTTTGACCATGTGTATGTGGGACCTCAAATTTTTGAAACAAAGATGATGGTGATTCAGACACAAGATGTGGTCCTCTATTGCCTCTAGTATTAGGCCTCCTTTGATCCATGTTGAGTTGAGGTTCTTGCAAAGGTAGATTTTCCATTATTTGAGACATGTCAAAATCATTAGGGATCTTGGCTCTACTTTGTGCCATCACTTGTAAGAAATATTATTTATCTCTCCTCATTATTTCCTCAACCAATTGATTAAAATGGGGATCCATAATGGAGTCTTCCACTTCCATAATGGAGTCTTCCACTTCTGCTGAATGTATAGAAAACTTGTCCATATTGTCATTCTGTGTATCATTGTTGTTTGTAGTTTCCATGTTCTCAACATTTGGAATGTTTCTATAGGCATCCATATCAGGTAATGTGGTATGATCAGAATTGAAAAATACATCATTGTCATACTCATAGGCACTCATGTTTGTGGACTCTTGAGCCTCTTTAGTTTCTCTCCTAGATTTTTGGGAACAAGTTTCAACCATGAATTAGATCTTGACCAAGATGTGTGAAACTAGATGAAATGGAAAGAGTATGGAAGACCAAAAGTTGGATGGAATGTAAATGAATCTAAGGCATACTTGCAATGTCCAAAGTGTAAGACCAAGTATGTATGTAGTAGAGTAGGTTTGGCTCCCAAAGAGATGATAGTTTCTCTTGATGAGGTAAGTTGACCTTGACTCTAAGTAAGATCAAATGAGACTTAAAGGTGATATACCTTGATAAGGGACCACTTAGCAAAATGTTGTTGTATGTAGTGTGTTGACAAAGTAAGATGAGGACAAGCAAGTGACCTTTTAACTCAAGTTTAGACAAATGTGAATGTAATGCAAGATGTAAAGCAATGATGGACTTTGTGAGACCCACAAATATGCTTAATTCTAGATGAAATCCCAAAGAGATAACCTAGGAAGCTCAATAAGTCTAAAACTGACTGCTCTTGTTTGCTGGACTATACATTTTCCCAATTTGTGAAGTTTTTTGTTGTGACCAAATCTGAATTTTTTACTATTTTTCATGACAAGAGGACACAATATTGATGAGGACTCTATGTTTTCAAGTGTTTAGACTCAAAATGACTCAAAATAAAGTGTGTTTTTTGATGTATAAATGTTTTGCATACACTTGAAGACACAAAAGACACAATGTTTTGATGTTTGGTCTTGAATGTTCAAATGTTTAAAAGAAGGCAAGCACAATTCTTATGGTTGGCTAGGACAATAGTTGTTGATCCCACATGGGGTTTCCCCTGAGGCTATGTTATTCAGAGCAGATACTTAGATGATTGACCCCATTGGCTCCACCCTTAGCATTCACTTCTCTGGGGCAGCCAAACATCAGTCCCCATGAAAACTCCCCATGGTGAACTTTGTATCTCTACTAAGGACCGTATGTGTGTGGGTTGCTCCAGAGGTCTGACCTCCTAGCCCAACAACTAGAAGGATTTTGTCTTTATAAAACAAAAAGGTTCTAGTAAGGGCATCCGCTCGTGTGGCCATACATGTGACACTTTCAACTCTATAAATATAGAAGGCTTCCAGCCGGTAGGGGTTATGCCCTACAATTGATCAAATAAATTTGATCAAATAGGTTTATGGGGAGACATAGTGTTGGTATGAAATAATCAACACATGTTACTTATGGCTTTCACCATGGATACAGTTATTTATAGTGGTTCAAAAGAGGTGGGTTTTCCTTGCTACCACTGCACCCCATCTTTGTCGTCGACCTCTACCTCCACCATCTCCACTATCATCTCCATCACCTCCACCATCTCCATCTATCAACCCCCCTGGATCCGTCAACCATAGAAATAGATGCTCTACCCAATATGATGTATACTCTATATCCATCCATGCATCCTCTACATCTGTCCATATGTCCCAAGGCATGGGAACCATCTCCAACATCTGTATCACAACCTTATCATAAGACAATAATGACCCTAAATGCACCTGATCCCTCACTGTCCGTGCATACATCCCTGAACCCTGTCACATCCACTGTATCCTACCAAACTGCCTGCATACCCTGTCAATCAACTACCGCTCAATGACATATGGTGTCTGACGAATCAGACACCTACTCCTGAACACATATGGAAGCTCCATTGCATCATCCTCCCACTCCTCACACTCTACGTAAGGCCTCCATACCACACTGTCTACCTTATCGATCACCTTGCGCCAATACTCCAGCCTTCCAATCCCTAGTTGTGACATAATCATATCATACAGGTGTACAAAATTGCATCCATGTCCTCTGCTTCTAATGTGTATCGGTCGTGTCACCGGAAGGTGCTCATATGCCCACACCTATAGTAGTGTCATCTACATCGCAATCCTACTGATCCATGATATATAAACTGATGCAACTCATAGGACAAGTGTGCCAGCAGACATGGCCCCCATGCAAACCTAGTGTGCTCGGTCACCAATGTCTCCAGTGTCCTCCCGCATCCCATAGCCAACCCTTGTGTCACCCTATCTGGCCAGAGGAACCCAATGATCACTCCTGCCAGCACTGTCGATAGTGCTAATCTTATTGCTGTCATGGTGTCCCAGACCACATGTCTAGCCCTCATCTCTAGTCTTGGATCTTGAAACACTCATCTCAGTGCATCCCTATCTCCCTCTTGATCATAAGGAACCAACTCCCCATTGATCGATATCCTCAGTATCCTATATACATCCTCCAAGGTGACTGTCATCTCACCCATCAACAAATGAAATGTATGCATCTCTAAGTGCCATCTCTCAGCTAATGTAGTCAACAATCCCATGTTCGCCTGAAACTCAGGCACATACATAATGTATCATAGTCCCATAGCCTCTATTGTTTCTCTATCCTTGAGTGTTCAGTCTGGTCGTAAAATCTAAATCAAAGGGAATCTCTCCCATGACTCCAGCATCGGTAGGTCCTCTTGCAGTCAAGCAAATCAACTGTGTCAATCCTAGTGGCATTCCCTTTTCATCACAAACTGTTGTTTTTATCTTAATCCTTATATCTATCATATGGAAATCTATCCTAGTGGTACTCCCTATTCATCACAAAGTGCTTCTTTTTATCCTAGTGGTACTCCTTGTTCATCACAAAGTGCTACTTTTTATCCTAGTCATACTCCATGTTCATCACAAAGTGCTACTTTTTATCCTAGTAGTACTACCTATTCATCACAAAGTGTTTCTTTCATCCTATCCTTTAGGGCACGTACTTGAGTGTATCCTCTTGAGTAGCTTATCCAATTGACAACGTATGTTCTATCACAGAATTGTCAATTTCAGCCTTATCCGATTGGCAACATATGTTCTATCATAGAATTGCCAATTTCTTTGGTACTCCCTGTTCATCACAAAATACCTCGATCTATCCTATCCTAGGGTCTCTGCTTGAGTGCATCCTCTTGAATAGTTTCCTGATTGACAGCATATGTTTTATCATAAAATTGTCAATCCTAGCCCTAGCAGCTATCCTAGTCTTCCCTAGAGGACCTACTTGAGTGTGTCCTCTCAGCAACTTATCCAATTGACAACGTACGTTTATCACAAAACTCCCGATTTGTCCTTGAAGACACAAACATGCTTACATACTTCACAAACATTTTTGCATTTCACAGATGCGCCTGAAACACATAGATGTGTCTCTATTTTCCATAGACGTGCTTGCCATGCACAAAGATGCCTGAACTTTGCAAACGCACTTTGATGTAGAGGCTTTTCCAATCTTAGATGTGGTTGCACTCGACATAGACAAGCCTAACCTACACAGACGCGTATGGCACTAATGCAAACATGCCTTAACATTTTTTTAGATATACCTAATGTCCATTTATTGACCTACCTAACATGCATTTATGACAATAATTAATGTACCAAGGTACAAGGAGGTTTGTGGTACTCACCAGCTCTCCTACATCTCACCTTTGATATCAGCAAACGCGATTGAACCTATGCACCAATGCCATCGCTGTTGACTATTGACTCCTATCTGCTCTCTACATTCTAATCTCTTGGGTCTGTGGATGATAATGAGGATGTTTTCCCTCATAGTCTATCTTATAGACTACCCTAGCCCTCGTTTCTCGAGTCAGTCTTCTTTATCTCGTGACACTGTCACTCTATCCTCTCTTCTCAGTCCTTTCTAGCCTTTCTTTCTTATCGAGAGATTGTCTGTGATCTTTTCAAACATTTTCATCCAATCTCTCAAGGGGGCATATCATTCCCATCTTGGGGCAACTTTGTATCAGTTTATCTTATCTTCTTTGAAACAATGCAACAAGCTCCATTGTCTCAAAGAGGTGCAAATGTAGACACCTAAAATTTTCCTATCTAAGTAAATAAATATCTTTATTTATTTAATTAATTCATTTATCCTCTTCTAGCCTTATTTCTCATTTAAATAAATACTTTTATTTATTTAAAATATTCTTTTCCTAAATTAAATAAATATTTTATTTATTTAATTAATTCCACTTCCTCTATTAATTAAATATGTGAGATTTTGCCAAGATAAGGGGCACAATGAAAAGTATAAAAGAGAGACAAAAGAATGACAAGAACAAACTGTATTCTCATTAATACGCAAATGATCAATTGGATTAACCAATAAAATGAATATAGGCCTGCTTATATAGGCAAGGACATATTGATGTACAAGTAGACAATCATGACATGTGGCTCAATGAGAAACAAGGGTAGGTAAGAAATATTAGGGGTAGGTAGGAGAAATAATATAATATTCCACAAGAGGTGGATGACCCACCGAATGTGGAGTGTAACAGTAAAATAAGACCACAAAAGGTAGAATTTCTCCTACAAGCTATATCCTTATGTGCACACTCCCGTAAGTGTCTCAAATCCAAACTACGAAGAGATGCATTATCCTAAGTTAACTTAAGTAAAGTGTAATAATATCCACAATGAATATTTATTTACACCAATACCACCTTAAGGGCAACTTAGGGGAATGAAGTCAAGACAACAATGCAAGATGGGTCTCGACTACTAGGCCATGATAGGTATGCATGTACAATATGCAAATGCAAGAAAAACTATGCAATGCAATCTCTCACAAATGGAGAAAGGGAGAAAACCCAGTGGGAAAAAACTCCCCCCCCCAAAAGAGAGATGAAAGTACAAAAGACTCTCAAAGAAGAAGGACAAAACCTCAAAGAGGAAAAAGTCCCCCCAATAAGAGAGGAAGGAGAAGTTAGCTGACCCCCCCTCATGACACATCCCACACCCCCAAGAGAGCTTGCAACTGCTGGTTATTACTCTTGATGAAAGGTTTGGTGAATATGTCTGCAACCTGCTCTGCTATTGGACAATACTGCAAATCAATGACTTGCTCCTTAATCAACTCTCGGATATAGTGTATATGAATATTGATGTGTTTGGTCATTGGGTTCTTTGAGATTGCAATAGCACTCTAATTGTCACAATGTGGAACTATTGGCCGTGGAGTGGTGAACCCAAACTCTGTGAGAATCTGCTAAAGCCAAATGGTCTCAGTCACTACGTTAATGGCTCCTCGATACTCATCCTTAGTTGAAGAGAGAGTAATAATATGTTGCTTCTTGCTCTGTCAACAAATGGGGCCCGAACCAAGGTGAAAACTATAACTTGAAGTAGACTTACGATCATCAAGATCACCAGCCCAATCAGAGTCTATGTAACCAACCAAGTGAAGTCCTTTGTGTGTTGCATAGTGAATCCCATAGTGATGTGTACCCTAGATGTAATAAAGGATGCATTTGTTGGCTTTCCAATGAAGCTCATATGGTTCCGGCATGAAGTAGGAGACCATGCCAACTACTAATGAAATATCAGGGTGTGTATGAGTTAAGTAGATGAGACTACCCACAAGCTGACAATACAATGTGGCATCAACTAGTGGAGAAGAACACTGAGCCTCAAGCTTGACTCCTGAAAGAAAGGGAGTCGGTGTAGGCTTACAATCAACCATATGAAAGCATGCAAGTAGATCAAGAGAATCCTTGGGCTATGATAGTGTAATCCCAGAAGGTGACTGTGAAATATCTATCACAAGAAAGTAGTGCAAAAGACCCAAGTCAGTCATAGAAAATCTGTCATGCAAAGTAGATTTGACCCTGCTAATGATGGATGCGGTGCTCCCTGTAATGATCAAATCATCAACATGGAGCACAAGTATCAAGTAAGAGTGATCTTGTCACAAAAATGTAGACATTAGATCAGAATGACACTTGTTGAACCCTACTGAGAGAAGAAAGGCATCCATCTTGGCATACCAAGCCCTGGGGGCCTTCTTAAGGCCATAAAGAGATTTCCTTAGTCTGTAAACCAAGGAAGTATCCTAGATGAAACCCTATGCCAGCTCCATATAAATCTCCTCATCAAGATCACCATGAAGAAAAGCACTCTTCACATCCATTTGATGTACAACCCAACCATGAGTTGCAACAATAGCAAGTGTCAAGTGAATGGAGTTCATCTTGGTTGCAAGTGCAAAGGTCTCAGTATATTCAACACCTACAACCTAAGAGAAACCTTTCACAACAAGCTAAGCCTTATACTTTTCCACACTACCATCCGCTACAAAGTTGGTCTGATAGATCCACTTACATCAAACCATCTTTCTCCCCTTAGGGAGATGGACTAAATCCCATGTATTTTTCCTCATCAAGGAACTATACTCTTCCTCCATAGATTGGTCCCACATAGGAACCCCTGATGCTTCTAGAAATGTCTGTGGATTGGAAGTAGTAGCAATGAATGCATGTGGAAGACCCTGATGTTGTGATTGAATCCTACATGTATCTAAAGGATCCCCAACAAGAGAAACTGCTGACTCAAGTGTCTATCGAGCACAATGAGGTCTAGGTGGAGGTGGAGAATGAGGCTCCTCAAGTCCAAGTGGACTCTACAGAAGTGCAACCCTCTGAATCAGAGTTGAAGAAGTCTCACCATCTGAATCACTAGTGTCATTATCCACAATGGAGGAAGGTGGAGGAGGTAGAGCGGCTAAGCTAGGAGAGCTTTCCTCAAAGTGAACACTCCTCTCAATAAACACCTCATGTGTCTTAGGATCCATCAATCTATATGCCTTAACACCCTCAAGATATCCAACAAATATGCAAGGCCTACTTTAAGGTTCCAATGCCCTATGTTTCTGCAGAGGTATGTGAGCCCATGCTCGACACCCAAAGACTCTAAAATGTCTCGCAATCAGTTTCCTACCAGCCCAAACTTCAAAAGGAGTAATACCTTGCAAAGCTTTGTGAGGAACCCAATTATGGATGTGTGTGGCACAACTGATAGCCTTTTCCAAAAAGGCGGGATTAAGAGAATGTGCATGTATCAGACAACTAGCCATTTCTTTAGGAGTTCTATTCTTGCGTTCTGCATCTCTGTTCTACTATGGAGTGTATGCAATAGAATGTTGAAGATCAAACCCCTCAAATGTATAAAAATCC
Organism: Cryptomeria japonica; assembly: GCF_030272615.1. NCBI lineage: Eukaryota > Viridiplantae > Streptophyta > Pinopsida > Cupressales > Cupressaceae > Cryptomeria > Cryptomeria japonica. The sequence goes on along the minus strand of NC_081409.1, from coordinate 272,555,414 downwards.
TAAAGTCTTTTGTTCACATATTCCCTTCCATTATCTGTATGAAGAATCTTGACCACTTTCCCAAATTGCTTCTCCACATGAGTCTTGAAGTCCTAAAATTTGTCAAATACTTCACTCTTATGAATGAGAAAGTAGACCCAAGTGAAGCAGGAGTAGTCATCAATGAACGTGAGAACATGGTGGGCCTTGCTAAATGAAGGTGTTGGAAATGGGCTTGCTACATCATTGTGAACAAGTTGAAGAACTTTCAAAGCTCTCCAAGCTTTCCCCTTATCAAACTTCTCCTTGGGATGCTTGCCCATGGAACAACCTGAACATACACCCTTTGAAAAACTGGTTCAAGGTATACTTGTGACCATGTCTTTCATGCTGAGCAGTTGAAGATAGCAGTAGTTGAGGTAACCAAACCACTCATGCCATAGCTTACTTTATGAATTTGAATGAGTAAGCAAGGCCCTAAAAGGAGAACTTGGCACAAAGTGGGAGAATGAATAAAGCCTTGAGTTGTCATTGACTTGTCCCACTACTACCAAGGCATCATCATCAAGTTCCTTTACCACAATTGAATCAGGTGTAAGCTCAACCTTTTTCCCATTCCTATAGTGAGTGATCTAGTAGATAGAGAGAAGGTTGGTAGACAATTTAGGAACATAAAGAACATTCTCAAATCTTCCATCATCCATGTCAACTGAACCTTTCCCTTCAACCTCTACTTGTGTATCATCACCTATGTAAATGTGAGGTACCTTAGATGGCTCCAATGAAGAAAACTCCTCCTTTGTAGAACCCACGTTATATGAGGGACCCATGTCAAGTATCCATAGCTATGAAGAACCTATTGTAGCCACAAATGCTTTCCCTTTTCCCTTAGACTATGAGGAAGAGGAAGGAGATGAATCCTTCTTTGTGTAGGCGGATTGTAAGCTAATGTTTTTTTTCTTAAGAAGACTTGTTAACTCATCAACTTGCTTGGTGTCGCATCGAATCTCATCATGACCATACTTCTTGCAATATGAACAAGTTGGTTTATCCTTCTTAGGTGGTGTCCCCTTCTTGGAAGAGGATGAAAAATCACCTTGTGATGGAAAGGATGAGTGCCCTTTTTCCTGTTGTAGCTTTGACTTAGATTGCTTCTTCTTCTTGTTGGAATCTTTGCCTTGGCCTCCTTGATTCCCTTGGTTAGCCACCAAAGCCTTGGACTTTGAAGACTTGAGAAGCCCCATGTTCAACTACTTAGATTGTTCCAATATCAACATTTCTATGAAAGCATCAAATGAAGGCATAACATAAGAACTCCCCATTGTCAAATGATGAGTTTGGAAGCTAGACACAAATGTTGCATATTTTGGTGCAAGATTGTCCAACAATTTTAATATCAACTGATTTTCTTTTTTGTCAATTCCACAATCCTTAAGCTTTGCTCTTAGCTCATTTGCTTTGGTGACATAATCTTGGAGTTTATCAAAACTCTTGGGATCCAAGTTGGTGAGCTCATTGTCAATCTTGTAACCTCTGATTTCAACAACTTGACCATACAATTTCTGAAACATATCCCAAGCATCTTTGATTGTAGTACACTTCTCAATATGAAAGATGAGGTCATCTGGTACATACTTATGCAAAGTTCCAAGACCCGTGGAATTCTTAGTGAGCCATTCTAACTAAGCATTAGGACTAGCCTTAGGATCAGGTGGTACTGCTATTGTTCCATCTATGCAATGCATGAGACCCTTTTCCATTAATTTTCTCCATACTTTAATTTTCCATGATGCATAATTATGTGGAGTTAAACGTGGAAATTTATGAGGACTCATTGCAACAAAAATGAAAGAGCACAAGGAAAGAGAGGCACAATCACACAAGACACCCCCCCAAGTTCACTCAATCAAAGAACCCCTGAAAAGTGATGATTTGGCACTTTATACTTAGTGCGTGTACAATGGGCCACTTGCAAAAAATGGCAAAGTGGACTTTTGATTTCAATTTTACAACTGCCTCAATAAGGCCAAAAGAGACTCAAACTAATAATGTAAGAGATCTAAACTAAGATCCAAGCAATTTACAAGTACCAAATAGGCCAAATAAGACCAATATTTGAAAGTACAATTTCCACTCAAAATCTCTAAAATTTGATCATAGATTCTGAAAGTAGACAAAAAAACATGCACTTTCAAAAAAAATGACACCAGAAAAGGAGGTCGTATGAGCTCAAATGAAGCCTTTGAAGTCGCTGAATTGAGGATTGGATAGGTACAATTGAGAGAATCCAAAAAATTTAGAAAAACCTATGCACAAAAATATGAAAATAACCCCACCACTACGAAGAGCATGCAAAATTAGCCCAAATCAAAAAAAATTGCACCCAAAAAGAAGCAAATTTCAGCAAGTTATGAGCCTCCAAAGCTGGCCCAAAAAACCAAACTACTCAATGGAGAGGGGTCTAAAATTTTCAAAAAAATTCTGACGCAGGCTGATGTCAGTAAAATGATGTGTTAAATTTGATGGTCATCTGACCGTCAAAATGGTCATTGCACCCTTGGTGGATTGTATGGACAAAGCTAACGTGGCATAGTCTGATTGGGTGGATGATTGGCAAAAGGTTTGCCATGGGCCAGTGGCCTCCTGCCATGTGGCAGGTGTGGTATGTCAGTTTAGGCTAACTAGGCCAGAATCTGGTGGTCAGATGGCCTAGTTGTTGGTCAGGGGGCCCGATGGTAGGAGGCTATCGACAAGAGGTGTGGCCACAAGGGGCGGAGGGTAGGGCCATCGGGGTTAGAGCTATTGGTGGATGGGGTTGTCGATGGTCGCAGGGCTATTGGAGACTATGTAGCATGGGCTGCTGCAGCTGGGTGGTGATAGTGGAAGCACCTTAGCATGGAGTTGCAGGGGCTGCTAGAAGGCAGTGCAGGGGCCACCCAAAGGTAGCAGCGGGAGGTGCTCAGCGGCTAGTGGCGAGATTGGCATGGTGGCCACTGCTCAAACTTGCAACCTACAGAGAAGTACGATGGAGCAGGGGGGGTCTATGGACCCCCAAAAATAATATTTTTTTCAAAAACTAGAAGAAATTTATTTTTCATAAATTAAGAAAAAAAAAAAGAAAATTACCTACTGTACTGCCCAAATTGGGCAAAAAATTCCTCCACACCCAAAAATTGATTTTCACCAAAACAGGTTGAGTTTATACTCGATTTTTATGGAAATGACATCCTGAATGCAATGGTGAGGTTGAAAATTCTCTAAGAAGCCTCCAAAAAATGCTTGTTCCTCAGATCCGAAAATAGAAGCCTTCCAAAATGTCTCCAAAAACCAATTAATGAAGCCCCAAATGGCTCTAATACCATGTGAGATTTTGCTAAGATCAAGGGCACAATGAAAAGTATAAAAGAGAGGCAAAAGAATGACAAGAACAAATTGTATTCTCATCAATATGCAAATGATCAACTAGATTAACCAATACAATGAATATAGGATTGCTTATATAGGCAAGACCATATGGATGTATGAGCACACAATCATGACATGTGGCTCAATGAGAAACAAGGGTGGGTAAGAAATACTAGGGGTAGGTAGGAGAAATAATATAATATTCCACAAGAGGTGGATGACCCACCGGATGTGGAGTGTAACAGCAAAATAAGACCACAAAAGGTGGAATTTCTCCTATAAGCTATATCGCTATGTGCACACTTCCCTAAGTGTCTCAAATCCAAACTACGAAGAGATGCATTATCCTAAGTTAACTTAAGTAAAGTGTAATAATATCCATAATGAATATTTATTTACACCAACAAAATAAATCTTTATATATTTAATTAATTCATAAGCCTTTTCTACCCATGTCACATGTCATTCATCTCTCAATTCCTACACTACCTACCCTCTCATTAAATTCTTATTTCTTTTACCTACCCTCTAATCCTAGCCGACCATTTATCTCTTACACCTCTCAATCTTATCCCTCCATTTCTTATAGTGTCTTCTCTATAAGGAGATACTTCCTTCATCATCAATCCTAATCATTCTAATAAGCTATTCAACCCTTCAAGCATTCTAGCATTCGAACTTTCATATGTGATCAAGCCTACTTGCAACCACATTTTTAGTCTTAGTTGATCTCTTGTGCACACATAAAATCTGAGAGTAAATATATCAAGCAAGATCAATGGAGATAGGAAGAATGGAGATTCAAACCCTATTGGACATGTGATGGTATAATCTTTGTGATTTCATTTGATTTACATTGTCTTAGGTAATCTTCATATGTTATGGTGGATCTTTGTTGTTGTTAGGCTAGGGTTTCATGGTTGAATCTATTTTAGTCTTTCAATATTGTTGTTTCACTTTTCGCCATAAACAATACCTTAAAGTCCTTAAGCTAGCTTTGTCTATCTGGTGTTGTCTTTTTAATAGCTTTTCGTTCATAGTTGCTGTCCTTTTTGTTTTTTCTGTTATGTAGCTTTCTGTTCTAAGAGAACTTTGTTTGAATATTTTTATCTAGCTTGTAACTTTGTGGTTTGAAGTCCCTGTTAAACCTATTTTTTCCTTAATAAAAAAAAAAAAACTTTATATTGCATGGAATTGAAACATAGAATCAAAGACCGATTTGACAATGATGACATTGGAATTGCAGAAGATCCTATTGACTCATGCAAAAAGATGCAGTTTCATAAAATTGTGACCTTGCAATTTTCAGCCACATTTGGGTCTTCACATTAGTGAAATAAATCTCTAAGCCTAACTGGACAACCCAAACATGCTCACACCTCCTACTACATGCATTTCCTCACATCTCGCACTGCCTATTCTTTCTTCGTATCCTGAATTAGGGTAGGAGAGGGGTGTGGCACCCCTGTCCCCCCTAGGATAGGGACATGGCACCCTTGTCCTTTCCCTGTTTTGGCCCCCCTCCACTTAAATTTCTCCATTGGTCTTGTCAAATTAGAGGTGGGTAAAGGGTTTTCTATGTAGGCCTAAGATGAGAAATTAGTCAAATAACCCTAATTGGCAAGTATATAAGATGCATTTTTCCCTCCTATTTTCATAAGTCAATAAGTTAAATCACATCAATAAGGCATGCATAAGTTCAACAAGTGGAAATTGCAATCCTAAGCGAAATTTGTTTCAAGCATTCAAGCATTCTTTTCAAGCATTGAGCATCTCAAATCTCCTTTCTAGGTGTTGCATCAAGTCAAGGATTCAACCATTGAAGTGGAGATCTCTTTTGACATTCAATTGTATATATCCTTTCAAACAACTCTATCAACATTTCAATCGCGTCCTCTCTTCAGGTGAATTCTACTTCAGTCATTTACTTTCATTTACTTGCAAGTACTTTTCATCATTTGGTTGATTCCAAAACTAGGGTTTGACGTAAAGGTAAACTCCCAATCCCAACAACATTTCCTCTCTTTTCTATGTGTAGGTTGTAGGTGCACAATTGTATTTGTAGGTTTAGGCTTCACTTTTAGAGATGGAAAAACTCTTTTTGACATATGGATTTTTCGGAGGACCAAGTACACTTTCAACTCGGTCCCGACAACTTTCACTCAAATTTATAGGTGAGATTCATTTGAACATTTTACTGCTAATTTTAGGTGCACAGATTCATCTTGGATTTCTATTTCAAGTTATAATCATTTCTTTACCATCTTTACACTTAGTCTCAAATTTCTTAATTCAACTTGTCCATTATAAAAGAGGGGTTACTTTACTTTTCAAATTCATTGTCAATTCACTTAGAATTCAATCTGTTCCCATTGATATTGGATCTAGTGAATTCAACTCCCTCTTTTAATGTAATATGTGTGAGAGGTTGAAGAGGATCCTTTTTGAAACTTTCAATCCTTTCTTGAAGAGGGTAAATCTTTCCACTTGATCTCCTCATCATCATTTTTTACCATTACATTTTGGTGAGCCTAACATCTTACATGCTTGACATTTCACCTTATTGCATATTGTTCTTTTACAAGTTTAATTTTCTTGAAAAAATTAGTGGTTAATTCATTCAAAACCCTAGTTGTTAAAATTGGAATTGAAGTTGTGTTTTGCAAAAATTGTTATCTATTTGTAAATTGGAAAATTGAACCCTAGTAACTCCCCACCTAGGAGAGAGAAAGGAAGTCACTAGGATGATTTTCACTTGGAGGAACTTTACATTCAAAAGAGGGGCTTGAATCTACTAGATCAAAATCGAAGGGAGGAAAGGATGTGAATTCCAAGTGGATTACAAGGGTTGAAGTGTGTTTTGACCTCTTTTGTAAATAGGAAAGTTGACTTGTTGACTATGTGGAACAAAGAGAGAAATTGAGTTAAATGAGGAGCAACCAGTTGGGGATCATGCTATAACTTCAGATCTGAGCTAATTAGACTGTTATGGATCTGCCTTGCAAATTTGGAGAAAATTCATCAAGACCATGGCGACAGTGTACATGGTCCTCCACAAAATTCATGAAATGAAAAGGGTTCTTCTATCTCTGCAAATGAAACCCAAACCTACAATTATAATTGTGCACCTACAATCTACACACAAAAAAGAAGGGGAGAAAGGTTTTAGATAGGGGTTTGCCTTAGTCAAACCCCAGTTGAGGTATCAACCTTGAAAGAAAGTAATTGCAAATGCTGAAATGTAAATAATAGAATTATATACCTTGTCGATCTGCAATTTGTTGATGATGATTTCTTTGCTTCTTGAATGTAATCACAAGTTTTGCATGAATTGGAATGTAATGTGATTAAACCCTAACACACTCACATGTTTACAAATGAATGTTGTAATTATTCTCCAATGGATGAATGAAGAAGACTTGAATTCTTGAATTCTTGATGATGTATATTTTTGCCTATGCTTGATTATGATCAACTTCACTTCCCCCCAAATGAGGTAATTGAATCTACTTTTATACATGCCTCAAGGATTAATTTTCATTCACCAAAGGCTGACAAAGAGGAGTTGCAAAACCCAAAGGTAAAATTATCCATAGGGGACCAGGCAGACCCATCATAGGACCATCCTAAGAGGTGGGGACAAGGGCTCCATGCCCCTATTCTACCCTATTTTGGGGCCTAGACAAGGTCTGGAAGCAAGGACAAGGCCTAACCAAGGAGGGGTCCAAGTAGAGAAGGGTCTCAGTTAGGAAGGAGGGTTTCATCACCAAAGTGAGGAGTACTTTGAATGTGGTTAAAATTGCAAGAGGCACAATTTTATGACACTACATTTAGCCCCCACTTTAGTGGGAGTATGGCTTATGCCACTACTACCGCTAAAGTAGAAGAGAGAGAGAGATGAAGATGAAAGATGCAGAGAAATACCAGAAGGATTATAAGACATCACTAATCTTGAGGAACAAAAGACCCCAATCCTAGGATCTTAGCTCACTCGAACATATGCAAGATGACACACAAATAAAAAGGAACAACACGCACAAAACAAAAACAAAATGAAAAAGACACATGATAGACACAAGATGAAAAACAAACTAGATGAAGAGACATTGATACGTAGATGTCTCAATAACTAATTAGGACACCAAGACCAATGCCATCACATAAACATGAGTGGTCACATAAAAGGGAAAAGCAGACATCATCCATGAACCATCAATAGAAAAACTATGGGTTGATGAGAAGAAGGAGAGAGAGGACATGAATACACACTCTGGTGATCCATGAGAAGAATGGTGAACAAGAGAGAAACTATGGACATCTTGCCCTACAACTAGGTGATCCATGAAGAGAAGGACACAAAAAACTAGCCCCCAGAGTTTGTATAGGTGATCCATGTAAGGGAGGAGAGTGAGAACATTGTTACTTCCAACCAACCTCAAGTGCATGTGTGTGTAAGTGAGGTTTGAAGCACCTCATAGGAGTCTATGCTTGAGTATGCTACAAACTATATAGAATGTATAGTACAAGTGTCTAGAAAGGCATGGTATCTCACTCTAAGAGTCTATGCTCTGGTTCCAAGAATAATCACCTTGCATAGGAGAAAAGTGTTATCATCTTTCTCTAAGAGTCTATGCTCTAGGTCTAAGAATGACCCACTGCACAAGAAAAGAAGAAGGGAAGACATCTCTCTCTAAGAGTTTGTGCTCTAGTTTTGAGAATGACCCACTGTAGAAAAGAAAAGTGATGACATCTTTCTCTAAGAGGCTTCCCTCTAATTCCAAGAATGTCCCACTATAAAAGAAAAGTAATGATACCTTTCTCTAAGAGGCATCCTTTTGGTTCAGAGAATGTCCCACTATACAATGCACAAGAAAAGTATAGTGCAAAGGAGCAATGCTGTTGCCCCCCACTTAAGATGTCAACATAGGTTGATGTTGATATCTTAAGGAAAGTAGAACAAGGATACCTACCTTCATCACAAAGAAGATATCCGCTATGCAAAAATCCCATTAATCTAAGCAAGAGAGTGAATACTCTTAAAACAAGGATAAGATAGTTGAAAAGAGATATCTTTTTGTAAGTGTAAAGGAGATCCTTGAAGGATAAGAGATCTCTGTTCAAAATACATCTACAGCTAAGGGGAGTTTGTCTTAGACAAATATAACATCTTCTAGAAAAAATAAAAGGAGAGAACAAGAATGCAATCCTTCCTCCTATTCCTAGGTGAAAGTGATTCTTGATGAGGGATGACTCACTTTTAGCCCATAGAGAGATGGGTGAATGTATCATAGATGTACATTACCAAGTGGAAAAGATGTTGTAATAAAGAACTTACACCTCGTGTATAAGAGAGAATCCTTGAGCCAACACCCAACAACTGTGCACAAGGAATGACATCAAGTAATATAACTCACACCATCCATAAAATAGGGCAAAGTGGATCCCTAGAGATAGAGAGGGAGATCATTGCCTCCCAAGTGTAGGGACAATGAGAAGAACTTACACAATCTTCTGGAGATAGATTAACATAATCAAATGCACAATGTACTTGCATGCAAGAAAAGACATTAGTATATATAAAATACACATCTCAAGATGTGGTAATCATCGAAAGGAAGAAAAAGGTATCAGATATTCTGCAAGGGGAATTAAGCATATAGAAATGATAATCATATATGAAAAATGCATCCCCTAAATGAAATAGTGATACACAAGATAGAAAGAAAGGGATAGGAGCGAAAATCCTTGGCCCCCAAGTAAGAAGGACAAGGGGAAAAAGCGGTATACATTTTCCAATGGTGTTTATTTTCAAGTGAAATGCCTTCCTAATGGAACAAATTCTCTAAAGGAAGGAATATGCACTTCTCAAGAGATCATTCCATGCAAGGAGGCATATCGTGCTTGAAAATAATCTCAATCATAGAAAAGATATGTTTTCCAAGAGAATGAAAGAAAGAGAAGAGGTGCATTACTTATAAAGAAATTCCTCTCCAAACAAAGTGTAAAATTAGCAAACAATTACCTGCTCACATAAGAATAGCCCAATGTAAGAAAGGAGATCTAATAATGAATAATGAACAAAGATAAAGACAAGTTTATAGGAAGAAGAAGGAAAATGGACTCCATGTTGCTGCCCCAAAGTACGTAAAATTGAAACAATACCACCACAAATGATAAAGATCTCCTGTTAAATGGGATAGTTATGTCATAGGTTGAAGAGCAACATGAAGGGAAAAGAAGTGCTAAGGCACCATGTTTTTACCAAGAAATACAACTAGATCTATTATGAGACAAATTTGTGCAAGATCATATTGCAGTTGAAAAAATTTCTTAAATGCATAACATTTTCCAAGAGAATGTGAATATGAATCATGAAAAGTGCAATATTCAATACCTTTCACTTGCCTAAGATTTTGGTTTTTATTTTGAGGAGGAAAGGAAATGTTCTTGTCATATTTTAATCTCCAATAGATTCTTGTAGCTAATTTTTCAAGATGGTAAATATCATTTTGACATAAAGGAGAGGATTTGTAAGGAGATGGAGTTTCCTTATCCACAATTCTAATTTTCCCACTATCTATGCCATCTTGAATAGATTTTTGAAAATTAGGGCAATCATCAACGTTGTGATCATGGGTTTGATGAAATGAAAAAAAAGCACATTTGGAAGAAGAAGAATTGTTATGGGCTCTTTCCATTTGCTGTCTTTAAAGATAATCTTTAAAGTTTTGGAGCCTAAGGATTTCATCCATAGAAAGAAGGGTACCATTTTCTAAGCCTCTTGTAGTAGTTTGCATGGGAGGATTTATAGGGACATGAATTCCAGGCTCAAATTTCCCAATTCCTTGTCCTTTAAAACCTTATTTTGTGATGATATGAAAGCCACGACTATAAGAATGTTGCAATTGACTAGATGGAGGAACATGATCATGAATTTCTTTGAAATCTGAAGTGCGAGGAGGAAGAAAATGATTTGTAGATGAAGAAGGAGTATCATGTGAAATGACAATCTCCTTTCCTTTATCAAAATTATCCTTTTTGGAAGATTAGGGAGGAACATCTTCATCATCTAAAAGCTCATTTATATTTATTTCTTTGCGAGGGGAAAGGTCATGCATAAAATCCATGACATCATCCTCCCTACATATACTTTGATGTTGAAGATAGGTCTTAGAAGAATAAGGAGGATCTAAAGATGTAATAATGTTGATGTTTTGATTTTGCCCCCTTTCCCAAGGGTATGTGTATGAGAAGAAGATGGATCCATTTTAATTTCTAATGCTTGCTCTTTTTTAGAGAGATCATTGGTTAAAGCATTAGGTCTCATCTCATCCATACAAGATACCCTAGGAGAGGTACAAAGGTTAGGATCTACAAAAGCTTTCAAGTGATTAACATATGAAATGCATTTTGTTAACAACATTACTAGAATGCAACATAAATGATACATGAAAGATTTGAGATTAAGTGGAAAAGAAAAGAATTTGGAAATCCTAATAACACAATATGGCCAAGTGCTATGAACAAAGAGGAGAAATAGGAAATGAAATAAACTCTTTTCTGACACATGATTGTTCTTTTGTGGCACATGATTGTAGTAAATATATGCAAAAAACAATGTAATCATATGCGAAAGTGCAAGTAAATCCGATTTATTAACTACCATTGAAAGTCTCTTTATTGAAATTTGAATTTGCTGGAAAAGAAGATCTAAAATTGGGACCTTTTATGAAAATCAATGTAAGATTTGAACATGATGAATTTTGAACTTGTGTTTTGACCATAGAGAGTGTTAAAATTGATAAAGTACACTGATTTTCTAGATTTGAGCAGAAAAATAGAGTCAATTCTGTCTCCCAAAATTTTGGGGAAAAATTCAAGGACCATGGCAAAAGTGCACCCAGTCCAACCAACTTTTTTCAAAATTTTTAGGGATGATATAAATTATGATTTTAATGTGGAATCCAAAAAAATAGTCGATTTGGAGATGTCTAGATCGGTCAAACTTGCAATCAAAGGTCGAAAATAGAAGAATCTTAAAAATTAGGGTTTTATTCTTTAACCACTGAATTTTCATAATAAAGAGACAAATTTGAATTCCAATTCTGAAAGAGAAATCAGATCTGAAACAAGTAATTAAAATTTTACACTTCGCAAGCTTAATTTTTTCAAAATGGAAAATTAGGGTTTTTATGACATTAACCTCTAAAATTTGCAAATAGATCAAAATTGGAAATGAAAAATTCAAATTCAAATTGCAATTAATCAGATCTAATAATGAGAAATCAGAATTAAAGTGTAAGACATTGGGTTCACTAAAGTGTAAAGTGGAAAATTGAACCCTAGTGACTCCCCACCTAGGAGAAAGAAAGGAAGTCACTAGGATGATTTTAACTTGGAGGAACTTTATATTTAAAAGAGGGGCTTGAATCCACTCGATCCAAATCCAAGGGAGGCAAGAATGTTAATTATAAGTGGACTACAAGGGTTGAAGTGTGTTTTGCCCTCTTTTGTATGTGGAACAAAGAGAGAAATTGAGTGAAATGAGGAGCTATCGATTCAGGATCGTGCAGTAACTTTGGATATGAGCTAATTAGATTGATACAAATTTATCCTACAAATTTGGAGAAAAGTCATCGGGATGGTGGTGAGAGTGTACATGGTCCTCCATAAAATCTCTGAAACAAAAAGTGTCTTCCATCTTGGCAAAGGAAGCCCAAACTTGCAATTATAGTTGGGCACCTGCAATCTACACACAGAAAAGAAGGGGAGAAAGTTTGTGGATAGGGGTTTGCCTTAGTCAAACCCCAGTTGAGGAATCAAGCTTGAAAGAAAGTAATTGCAAATATTGAAATGTAAATAATGGAATTGTATACCTTTGTAGATCTGCAATTTGTTGATGATGATTGCTTTGCTTCTTGAATGTAATCACAAGTTTTGCATGAAATGACATGTAACATGAAAAAACCATAACACACACACATACTTACAAATGAATGTTGTAATATTGCTCCAATGGATGAATGAAGAAGACTTGAATGCTTGAATGCTTGATGATGTATATTTTTGCCTATGCTTGCTTATGATCAAATTCACTTTCCCCCAAATGCGGGAATTGAATCTCCTTTTATACACGCCTCAAGGATTAATTTTAATTCACCGAAGCCCAACAAAGAGGAGTTGCAAACCCCGAAGGTCACATTATGCATAGGGGACCGGACAGACCCATGATAGGACCACCCTAAGAGGTGGGGACAGGGGCACCATGCCCATGTCCTAGGGAGGACACTGGCACCACGCCCCTATCCTACCCTATTTTGGGACCTAGACAGGTTCTGGAAGCAAGGACAAGGCCTAAGCAAGGAGGAGTCCAAGTAGAGAAGGGTCTCAGTCAGGAAGGAGGGTGTTGTTTCCAAAGTGAGGATTTTGAATGTGGTTAAAACTGCAGGAGGCACAATTTTATGACACTACACTATTGTTTGAGATCAGGTAATTAAATTTCTTATAAAATTCAATTCTTTCATTGTCTTATTCAATTTGCAAATCACAATTATAAAATTAAGTGGTTAATTGTCAAAACCCTAATTTTCAAAAAATCAACTTGAACTTGTGCAAAAACTAGATTTATAGTTAATTTCAATTTTGGAACTATTTTCAGATTTGTCTTCTTTCGTAAAATTCAAATTTTTAATTTCCCTCCTCTTTTCCAAAATTCAAAATTTAAAAAAAATTAGTGGTTAGGTTCTAAAACCCTAATTTTCAAATTCGCTTGGATTTTGTGTAAAATTTAATCAATTTCAACCAATTTTAGTTTTCAAAACATTATTCGATCAAGGTGGCCTTATCCATTAGGTTTCACCCTTTTCAAATTTGCAATTCAATTTCTTATCTTTTTCAAAACCCTAATAGGGTCCTATTTTCACATTCAAACCTTAATTCTGCCTTTCTAGAGATCATAAAATCAATCAAGTTTTGGGGGTTATCTATCTCTCAAATCACCATAGCTTTCATCCTTGAAAATTTCTGAAAAAGTTGGGAGGTTTGTCTGCAACTTCAACACGGTCCCTAGATTTTTTCCCAAAATTTCAGGAGACTATTATGACTGTATTTATTTGCTTAAATTTAGAAAAATCACTGATTTTGTCAAATTTTGATCCCTCTAAAATAAAAAATACTTCCCAATTTCAATATCACAACTTTCAAGAAAATATTTAAAATTAAGTGGTTAATTGTAATCTACCCTAATTTTTAAATTTTTGTCAATTTTAATTAAGAGGTATCCCATTGGCCCTAATTTTAAAATTTGAATTTTTTTTCATTCATTATTTTGGAAATTGTGTCATTTCTTCCTTCAACAAAGTTCAAATTGTATAATCAAAATTCCCTTGAATTTTTCATTATTCAATTTTGCAAACTTTGTTCTCAAATTCAAATTCAAAATTCAATTTTCCCTCTACTGCATGAGTTTTACCACTATTAGTCCTACCTCTACTATCCCCATTAGATGAAGAATTATAATTAAGGCTTCCAAGGTTTAATTCCCGAAGAGATGAAGCCTAATTTGGGTGACTTCTTTAATGAGGATAATGCTAATTCTTCCCATCCTAATAACATCCCTATCTACCCAATTGATGATTCCAATGATGAAGAAGAATATTTGACTAGAGTTTCCATAGATGAATTTTTAAAATTGGATAATCAATTTGACAACTTTAAACAATGGATGTCCCAAGAATATCCTAATAGTTAAGCTCTTCCATTAATTGAAGGTCTAAAATGCATGATTCAAAGTGATAATAATGGAATTGATATATTGCGTGGAATTTCCCATATTGTTGATTCTAATTTCACTCCTATAAAGAGCTGTGCTGAGAAATTAGGTTATTCACAACCTCCTACACAAGTTAATCATTCTATTTCTTTGACCACTTCAATGACTAGCATTCCTACTTTCACTTCAAACATCATGACTGCATCAACTTAAAATGTTATACCTACAACCATTAGTCATGGGGGCAATCTCTCTTCTTCATTCAATCCTTCATCTTTATCTATGCCTTCAATAAGTATTATGCTTGCCTCTCAACCACTGAATGTGACACAAGGGGGAAATTCATTCAATCATTCTATTCCTCCTTTGAGTGTCTCATTTCCTACCCAATCATCGCCTATGCCTACTTACCATAGTGTTCCACCACCCTATTCTTAATCAATACCTTCTTTCAATAACATTACACCACCTTCTCAATCACACATGTCTAACATAAACTCTTGAACCGAAGCAACCATTAATAGTCTTGCCCAAACTGTGTATCATTGTAACAACAAATTATTTACCATAGTGTTCCACCACCTTATTCTCAATCAATACCTTCTTTCAATAACACTACACCACCTTCTCAATCAAACATGTGTAACATAAATTCTAGAGCCAAAGCAACCATTAATAGCCTTTCCCAAACCGTGTCATCATTGCAACAACAAATTGCTTCTATGAGTCAATCCAAGTTTAGTGTGCCCACATTTGATGTTGTGAGCCCACTTTCTCTTGATATTGTTAGAGTTGTCCCTCCTAAACATGTTGAATTCCCTCAATTGAAACTCTATAGTGGAAAAGGTGATCCTTTAACAAATGTCAAAACATTCCAAACTTTGTGTATTGACTTTGCTTATGATCAAAGATTGCTTGCCAAACTGTTTACTGAAACACTTAGAGATAAGTCTTTACAATGGTATTTCTCTTTGCCTTCTTATTTTATTACTTCTTTTCAACAATTAGAAAATGCTTTTATTCAACAATTTCAAAACAACATAGGTCCTAAAATCACTTTGACTGATTTACTACAATATAAACAAGGTGTTAGAGAAAAAGCGATTGGTTTCATTGGTAGATATAAGAATTTGTATTTTAAAATTTATTTTCTAGTGCCTGATAATGATATTCAAATAATTTTCCTTTCAAATTAATAAAATGACATTAGGGACAAACTTATCCTTTCTGATTTTACTTCCTTTATGCAGTTGTGCACAATATTTCACAATTATCAATTGATTGCAAGTCAATTGGAGAAATCTACTTTTATTGCTTTAAGTGATAAGGGTGAGAGTGCTCAACAACCATTTGTGAAGTTCAAACCAAATAAAGGCTTCATCAAATTCAATGACACCATCAACAACAACAATGTGAATGCTACAATAGGTGTGCCTCCTATTTGTAAATTTTTCAGAAGAGATTAACAATTTACTTCTTTGAATGAATCTTTGCATAGAATCATGTCTCAATTATTACAACAAAATGTTATCAACCTTCCTCCCATAAAACTAATTGACTCTTCTAAGGCAGCCTCACCTTACATTGTGTAGTGTCGTAAAATTGTGACACTTGGAATTTCGACTGCATTTGGGTCTTCACGATGGCGGCGCAATGTTGAACCTGAATGGAGACCCTGAAACCTGTTTACGATATCAAAAACTACATCTTTCTGCACCTTGGCTTGATCCTCCTTGCACCTTGCTATCCCAGGAGGTGGGACCATGGCGCCCAGCACCCTGGTCCCTAGCCCTATTTTGGGCCCGGTCTCTTGTTGGGCATCGGGTCTTCAAGTTTGTAATTTGGAAAATAATGCTCCTAGCTCAGCCTAAGGTCAGAAAAATCAGTCTCCTAACCCTAATTGATAAGTATATAAACTACATTTCCCCTCCCATTTGAAAGGAGGAAAAATATATGAGTGCAAGAGGTGGAAGCGATAGGAAAACATTCAAACATTCAAGCATTCAAGCATTCCTTCAAGTAATTGAGCATTCTAGGTCTCCATTCAAGGCTAGGTGTTGCATTCAAGACAAGGATTCAACCATTGAAGAGGAGATCACATACAACATACAATATCATTACACCTTCGCATGTAAGAATACAAACATTCTTACAACAAGGTATCAGTACTTGATTACATTACAAACATTTACATTTATAGCATTCTCATTTCTTGGTTAATTCCAAAACTGGGGTTTGACCTGAAGGCAAACCCCTAATCCCTAACCCCCCAATCATCCTCTCTTTTCTATGTGTAGGTTGTAGGTATGCGGCTGTACTGGAAGATCTAGAATCCTTGTGCAGAAACAAATAGATCCCCTTTCATTTTGCGAATTTTTCGGAGGACCATGTGCACTCCGGGCACCATCGTCCTGTCAACTTTCGCTCAAAGTTGGAAGACAGCATCATCTTGACATTTTACTGCTAATTTTAGGTTCGTAGCTTCATCACGTGTCCCTATCTCCATCTACAAGTGAATCTTTCTTACTTTCACATACACTCCTAGTTCAATCCTTCTATCTACATTCTTTACAAAAGAGGGTATCCTTGCTGTCTCAACCCTTGAAACTCATTTAGAATTCAATCTTGCATTGTGTGGGATTGGATCTTGTGAGTTTCAACCCCTCTTTTGAATGTAAAGTCTCTCCTAAGTGAAAACCGTCAATCCTAGTGACCTCCTTTCTCTCTCCTTGGAGTGGGGGAACACCTAGGGTTTGATTTTCTGCTTTACACATTGATAATAATTATTTTTGTCAATTTCATCGTCAACATGGTCATGATACTAAGAAATTTTTTGCATTAAAAAGTAAAATTCAGGACCTGATTGATAATATTACTATGTTTATGGCAAGTGTGAGTGATAAGGGAAACAAGTCAGTAGCTCCTCCTAATCAAAATATTTTACTAATCCTTTACCCTCTCATATGACCTCTAACGTGATTGAGACTGAACATAGCTCTTTCTCTCTCTCTGATCTTACTACCACGACTCAAAATTTAGTGAATATGGTAGAGAAACAAGAAATACCTAAGGAATCATGTATCACATTTGACCCTAGTGAGACTAAATTAGAGAACCTGGTGGACCTTTATACATAGTTGCAAAGATTCAAGATAAACCTTATTGTCATGTGCTTATTGATCCCTCTTGCATGGTCAATGTCATCACTAAGAAGTATATTTTCACTTTGTGTTTCAATAAACCAATCTATGATGATACTAATGTGGTCATTAAGTTATTTGATGGATTTGGTTGTCCTACCATTGGTTCTATCACACTTCCTATTGAGGTTCACACTAAATATATAGATATCAATTTTGTTGTCATTCCTTCATCTAAACAATTCTGTGTGAAGTTAGGTTACCTCTAGCTATCTTCCATGAAGGTTATTGCTTTTCCACTATATGTGTTTAAAATTTCCCCACAATGAAGAAATCATAACTGTTAACCATAGCTTATTTCGACCAGTCGAAAGAAGCTCAGGTGTTCCTATGATTACTTTTGGCCTCAACAATTTCAATCTCTTCCATCGAGAAGAGATGCTCTCTTTCAATCTTATAAAAAATGGAAGAAAGATATGATCTTATCCTTAAGCCAACCTTGCACTCCAAAACTTGATATTCCCTTCCTTCTTGAAGATGAAGCTCTTCCCTTAGCAGATAGTACTAATCTTCCTCCTAAGGAATATTCCCAACCTGTTCCTATGGATGAGACTATGCCTTCTCCTAAGAAGAAAAATAATATATCTCCTATGGTTAGACCTATAACTCATCCTCATGATGGACTTGATATTCTTCCTACACTAAACATTCATCCTTTATATGGTGCAGTTCTGCCTCCTTTCTCTTATAGAGAGAAGAGAACTGTCTCTCCTCTTGTTAAACCTAAACCTCCAACTACCAAAGATGAGAATATTTCTCCTTCAACAAATTTTCAACCTTTAATAAATATTCCTCCTCCTTCTCATCCTTTTGCTAAGACTCGATGGAATCATTGTGCGAGAGATAGCCATTGAAAATGTCATGCTAGAGCTCGTGAAGTTGTTTCTCAAACTTTTCAATCTCCCAAAACACCAACACTATGCATGATTCCATTTTCTCCTCAGGAATATGTTGAACCTAAATCTCCAAATCATAAGTTGTAGAAAACATGTGATGGTTTTGCTTCTATTCATGTTAGAGCTCCTCTTTCTATAAATCTTGATGAATAAATAGGTGAAAATGTTATTCATGATGGCAATACAACTCCTAATGCTTCTGATAGTGAATATGAATATGTGGATGTTGACAAACATTTATCTACAGAATTTTCAAAAGCCTTAATCCTAGCTCCTAGAATCAAACAAAGTGACTTAGCACATGGGCTTAGTCCTTGTTTGGATCTTATGATAGCTCCATCTGTTGTGCTCAATGTTACTCCCTTGGCATGTTTCACGTCTTCCCAAAATAGTGATCAACAAGATTGGAAGGTGGATGTTGTGCTAGACTAGCTACATTAGCACTGTAGATCCTCGACCTCTGTCTTTTCTTTCTCTTTCACGACCATTCTTCTATGTGTATCCTTGTTCTTCTATTTTTTGTCCCTATTAATGTCTACTTGAGGATGATGCAAAGTACTGAGATCTCTTTTGGTCTCTTTCATGTTGACTTAAAAGACACTTGTGATCCCTTTGTTCCAAGATAGTTTCCTTTCTTTGGGGAATGGTGAATATTCTATGCATATATATACATGATATGCACAAGTTATCATACAACATACTAACCTTGAGGAAAGTGAGACTACCTCATTCTTTGTGTTTTGTGTTCATTATCCTTGGGTTTATTCCTCAATTGTGGGCTAAATCCTTGAGATAATGTGACCCCTCTCTCTCTCTCTTGAGCGTATCCTACCTTAAAGAAATCTCTCCTGATAAGGCATGTGCAATCTCTTTAATGTGGGGATAGACACTCCACTTATATTTTTCTTCTTGATACTTAAAGTTACTTAGTGAACTTGACCTTACTCTGTCATTTTTTGGTATCTTTTCTTTTTCATGACTCATAGTGAGGAGGACCTTACTACTTGTAGTCATGGTTCCTCCCTTTTTGATCTTCCCTTTTACTTTGTCAATCAAATTCACAAGATCCTTAGTCTAGTGGGGACTTGGTGTATCTTGCCTCCTTGATGTGGTGAAATTCTTTCAATCTTGTTTCCTTGTACTTTACTAGTAGTATTGGCATACGCTTATACTCCCACTAAAATGGGGGATAAATGTAGCATCATAAAATTGTGACCTTGCAATTTTCGACCACATTTAGGTCTTCACATTGGTGAACAAATCCCTAAGCCTGACTGGAGACCCGAGACATGCTCGCACCTCCCACAACATGCATTTCCTCGCATCCTGCACTGCCTGTTCTTGCTTCCTATCCTAAATTAGGGAAAGATAGGAGCATGATGCCTCTGTACTTCACCCCTGTCCTCCTGGGATAGGGGTGGAGGACAGGGCCATGGAGCACTTGTCCTTGCCCTATTTTGGACCCCCTCCACTTAAATCCTGCATTGGTCTTGTCAAATGAGAAGCAAGAAAAGGCTTTTCTATGTCGACCTAAGATGGAAAATCAGTCAAATAATGCCAATTGGCAAGTATATAAGATGCATTTTTCCCTCTTATTTGCATAAGTCAATAATTTCAATCATGTCAATAAAGCATGCATAAGTTCAATAAGTGGAAATTGTGATCCTAAGCAAAATTGCATTCAAGCATTCAAGCATTCCTTTCAAGCACTGAGCATCTCAAATATCCTTTCAAGGCTAGGTGTTACATTCAAGTCAAGGATTCAACAATTGAAGTGGGGATCTCTTTTCACATTCAATTGTACATATTCTTTCAAACAACTCGGTCAATATTTCAATTACATCCTCTCTTGATGTAAATTCTACTTTAGTCATTTACTTTCATTTAGTTGCAAGTTCTTTTCATCATTTGGTTAATTCCAAAATTTGGGTTTGACCTGAAGGCAAATCCCCAATCCCAACAATATTTCCTCTCTTTTCTGTGTGTGGGTTGCAGGTGCACAACTATATTTGTAGGTTTATGCTTTATTTTCAGAGATGGAAAAACCCTTTTCAGTGTGCGGATTTTTCATAGGACCACCTACACTTTCAACTCGGTCCTGGAAAGTTTCACTCAAATTTATAGGGGAGCTTTGTCTCAGCATTTTATTGCCAATTCCAGGTGCACAAATTCATCCTATGTTTCTATGTCAAGTTATAATCATTTCTTTACCATCTTTACACTTAGTCTCAAATTTCTTAATTCAACTTTTGCATTCTAAAAGAGGGTTTACTTTACTTTTCAAATTTATTGTCAATTCACTTATCATTCAATCTCTTTCCATTCATATTGGATCTAATGAATTGAACCCCCTCTTTTAATGTAATGTGTGTGAGAGGTTGAAGAGGATCCTTTGTTAAACTTTCACTCCATTCTTGACGAGGGTAAATTTTTCCACTTGGTCTTCTCATCACCGTTTTACAACATTACAAAAGAACTAGACACTATTTCTAAGCATGGTCAAAATCATATACCTATGTCTAGCAAGGTTCCACTTGAGAGGCCTCCATCTCTCCTATCATTCCTTCATCTCAAAAAGCTTCACAACAAACTACATCTTCCTCCTCAAACAATGAATACATTGATGACACCTTTCTTGTTGACCTTCAAAGGCTATCTACAATACAAATCCAAGCTAACCCCAATCTTGATACAAATCTAGAACATGACTTAAATTTTTTAGAACTAATGTTATCATGCACTCCAATCCCAATCATACCTACTCCCAAGAGTCCCATTCAAAATGTGTCCCTGTCATGCCAAATTATGAACACCTTCCAAGAATTCCCCATGCATATCCAAAATCCTACCTCTTCCTTAGAAGTGGCTCCATTTCAAGAGGATAATCCAAAGAATAAAGAAACAAGTCCTATCATAAGTCAAGATCAATACACCAAAACCCTCCAATCCTATCCAATGAATGACAAAGATCCTATCTCCCTAGAATTCCATGATGATCTTGGGTAAGTGCACCAAGATGTGGTACCAAAAAGGTGCTATATTTATCTTTTCATAGAAATGCATCATTGGCATGAAATGATCATCCAATCCTTTGGGTTGGATACCCAAGGAAAATCCAACCCAAAGGGTTGGTATTATCTAATGCAAACCATTTGGAAAGTGCCAAATATGGCACTTGCCCAGTTCAACACTCACCAAATTAAAAAATATCACATTTCACATTTGGTAAGTTCCAAATTTTGTGCTCATGAAATGTAAAAGTGATTTTTTACATTTGGCGAGCATTGAATTTGGTATTCGCCAAATGTTTCGCATTGTTAAATTAAAGGTTTTTTGAATGTGCAAATTTTCCAATTTGGACACAAGTTATACCCACCCACAAAGAAGAATTTATACATGAAATAAAACATTTAAGTAATATGTCTTTTTATTTCTTATACTTTAAGTTATATTTCATGTATATATTGTCAGGATGTTTGGGTGTGGTTTCAACTCTATAGGAGTTATAATGTAGATTCTAGTTTTTAGAGTATCATATAAAATTTCAAACTTAGTCAAATTTCAGTGATCAGCATTCTCTTATAAAAATTTTCTCACTCTCTCTATCTCACTTACTTTATCTCCCCCAAACTCTAGACCTATATATTTCTCTATATCACTCTTTCTATGACCTCTTTCTACCTCTCTCTACCTCACCATCGATCCTTACCCCCATATCTATGCCTCCCTCTCTCCCTCTCTCCCTCCCTCCCTCCTATTTTCTCCCCATCTCTTATTGTTTCTCTTCCCTCTCTCCATTCTCTTCATCACTACTTCTCCCTCCCACCCTCTCTTTCCCCATCCATAGGTCTCTCCATCCATCCATCCTTACCTCTCTACCTCTCTCTCTCTTTATCATTATCAACCTCTCTCCCCTAATATCTTTCTCACTCTATCTCTCCCCTAAGTCTATTTCCTTCTCCCTATCTCCCTCTCTCCTTGCCTCCTTACCTCTCTTTCTCTTTCGTTTAAATTCTTCCTCTCCATCATATTTATATCTATTCCCTCTCCAAGTCTTCCAATCACTCCCTATCTACCTCTCCCTCTCTCCCTCCTTATCCCTTGCTTTATCTTTGTTCTTATCTCTCTCACTTTATCTCTCCCTCCCCTCTCCCTCCCCTATGTAGGTTTTACAGAATAGAGAGTATGATATAGGTTTTAGGTATAGGGTTAAGGATATAGAGTGTAGGGTTGAGGGTATTGGTATAGAGTTTGGTGTACAATATTGATGGTATAGGGTTTAAGGTACATAGGATTGAGGGTGTTATCCATATTGATACTTTCCTCCCTCTCTCTCTCTCTCTCTCTCTCTCTCTCTTCTCTCTCACCTCACTCCCCTCTCTAGGTCTCTCCCTCCCTCTCTATCTCCCCCTTCCTTATTACACTCATATATATCTCCCTCACCTACTCTCTCATGTTCTCTCTCTCTATACCCTCTCTCAATTGTCTAGGTCATCACCTCTCCCTCCCACCCTCTCTCTCTCCCTCTCACACCATTCTGGTTTTCTCCCTCCTTCCCTCTCTACCTCTTTACCTCTCCATACATTTATCATTAGAAACATCTCTCGATGCCCCTCTATCTATCTCTCTCCTCTCTCTACCATCTAGGTATTTAACCTCTCTCTCACCCTCTAGGTATCTCACCTCTCTATCTATCCCCTCTCTAGTTGTATCCCTCCCTCTCCACCTCTCTCTCTCCATCACCCCTTACCTATCTCTCTTTATGAACTCTCTCCTTTCCTTCTCTCTCCCCTCACCTCTTTATCTCCCATAAAATCTAGACCTATTACTCTTCCTCTCTTCTCTCTCTTTCTCCTCTTCATCCCCTCTTTAGCTCTCTTATATATTCTCTCTCTCCCTCTCTCTCTCTCTCTCTCTCTCTCTCTCTCTCTCTCTCTCTCTCTCTCTCTCTCTCTCTCTCTCTCTCTCTCTCTCTCTCTCTCTCCCCTCCTTATCTCCATATCTATCCTTCCCTCCCTCCATGTAGAGCTCTTCTCCTCCTATTATTTCTCTCTACTCTCTTTTTGTTCTCTTGAACACTATCTCTCCCTCCCAACCTCTCTCCATGCCTATGTTTCTCCTTCCCTACATCTTTACCTCTCCCTCTTTGTCTCCATACCCATCTCTCTACCCTTCTATCTCTGTCACCTTTATCTTTCCACCCTATGCCTATCACCTCTCTCTTCCTAGGCTCTAGATCTCTCACCTCTATTTCTCTCTCCTCTCTAATTATTCCCTCTCTACCTCCTTACCCATGTTTCTCTCTTTGTGAACTTATCTCTCTTATTTTATTCTCTCTCCTTCACCTATTTACCTCTTCCCTCTCTAGGTCTCTCAGTCACTTCCCTTTTTACACTTCTCTCTCCCTCCCCTCTCTAGGTCATAAAATAACCCTCCCTTGTATAGGATTAAGATTATAGGTTGTAGGATATAATTTTTAGGGTATAGGGTCAAAGATTGATGTTACATAGTTCAGGGTACATAGGGTTCAGGGTATTGGTCATATTGAAAATTCCCTCTATCTCTCCATCTCCCTCTCTATCTTCTCTCTCATCTCTTTATCCCTTCTCTAAGTCTATCCATCATTTTCTTCCTCTCTCCCTCTCCATCACCCCTTGATTGTTACCCTCATCTCTCTCTCTCTCTACCTTCACTTCTTTATCTCCTCTTTCTCAAGGTCCCTCACTCATTCGATGGCTTCATCTCCCTTCATCCATACTCTCTCTCTCTCTCCCTCTCTCCCTCTCTCTCTCTCTCTCTCTCTCTCTCTCTCTCTCTCTCTCTCTTTCTCTCTCTCTCCCTCTCTAATATAGGGTTTAGGGTATA
Source organism: Cryptomeria japonica (assembly GCF_030272615.1). Classification (NCBI taxonomy): domain Eukaryota; kingdom Viridiplantae; phylum Streptophyta; class Pinopsida; order Cupressales; family Cupressaceae; genus Cryptomeria; species Cryptomeria japonica. The sequence goes on along the minus strand of NC_081409.1, from coordinate 272,531,298 downwards.
TGAATTCTTCCAGGTATAGGCTTTAGAGAATAGGATGGAGGAAATGATAGACCTAGGGAAGTAGATAGAGTGACGAGGGAAGATAGAAAATTTCATAAGATATTATATAAAGGGAGAGTGGTAAGGGGGGAGGGAGAGAACTAGAGAGGGTACACATAGAGAGATGACATACCTAGAGGGCAAGAGAGAGTCTTGAGACCTAGATGGGAACAAAGGGTGAAATAGATAAAGGGGGATAGAAGCGAAGAGTTGATGACTTATGAGAATGAGACAAAATAGGAGAGAGAGAGAGAGAGAGAGAGAGAGAGAGAGAGAGAGAGAGAGAGAGAGAGAGAGAGAGAGAGAGAGAGAGAGAGAGAGAGAAAGAAAGAGAGAGAGAGAGAGAGGGTTAAGGAGGAGGGGAGAGAAAGGTACACATGGAGTGAGAGACCTAGAGAGTAAACAGGTAGATAGGTTATTGAGAAGGAGAATAAAATGATAGAGAATTTCAAGAAAGGAGAGAGAGAGAGAGAGAGAGAGAGAGAGAGAGAGAGAGAGAGAGAGAGAGAGGAAACAAGGTAGGGATGGATATGGAGAGGGAGGGAGTGAACTAGAGAGGGGTTAGATAGAGATATAAGATACCTAGAGGAGGAGAGAGAGGTGAGAGGTCTATATACGGAGAGAGAGAGAGAGAGAGAGAGAGAGAGAGAGAGATATGGAGGATAATAGAGAGAGGTTGGTAATGAGATATTGATGGAGATGTAGAGAGGGGGAGAGAGGGTGTGATGCAAATTTGTTGATGCAAGTAGTAGATAAAATAAGAATTAGTAGGGAAGGGAGAGAGATATGGGGATAAGGAGGGAGAGAGAGATAGAGAGGGAGAAAGGAAGAAAAGAAGAGGGAGACAGGAAGAAAAGAAGAGAGGGAAGGAGGAGATAGAGAGGGAGACGGGAAGAAAATAAGAGGGAGATGGGAAGAAAAGAAGAGAGGGAAGGAGGAGATAGAGAGGTGAGGGGAAAGAGAGAAGAGAGGGAGAGAGTTCAAAAATAAATACGAGTAAAGGGGGAAGGAGATAGATGGGAAGAGAAAGGGAGAGAACTAGAGAGGGGACAAATAGATAGGTGAGAGAAATAGATAGGGAAAGAGAGATGAGAGACCTAGATGGAAAGAGAGAGGATTGAGATAGATGCACGGGGATAGAGAGAGGTGAATAATGAGACATAGATGTAGAGGTAGATAGATGGAGAGGGAGGGATAAAGAAACCTAGATAGGGGAGAGAGAGAGAATAACAGAGAGTGGGGGAGTGATATATATATATATATATATATGGGGGTATGTATGGATGGGTAGATAGAGAGGGAGATGGGAAGAGAGGGAGGGAGCTCCCTAGAGAGGGGAGGGAGGTAGAAGAGGAGATACAAAAGAAAAAATAGAGGAGTAAGAGTGGATGGATGGAGAGGTTGACATGGAGAGACTAAGAGAGCTATGGAAGGAGGAGATAAAGAGGTTAGGGAAGAGAGAGAAGAGGAGGGATTTCATAAAGGGATAGGGTTAAGGGGGGGGAGAGAGGTAGAGATAGAGGGAGAGAACTATAGAGGGGACATATAGATAGGTAAGAGACCTAGATAGTGAGAGAGAAGTGAGATAGATAAAGTGGGATAAAGAGAGGTGGGTGATGAGACCTATATGCAGAGGTAGATGGGTGAAGAAGAAGGGAGGGAGAAACCTAGAGAAGGGAGAGAGGATGGGATGGAGAGGTGATGGCCTAGATAATGGAGATAGAGAATAAGAGAGGAAGAGAGAATATGAGAGAGTGGGGGAGGGGGATATAGAGGGAGAGGGGAAGAAAGGAAGGGAGAGACATAGAGAGGGGAGGGAGGGAGAAGAGAAGAGATAGAAGAACAAAGAGAGGAGTAAGAGGGGATGAATGGAGAGGTAGACATGGAGGGAGTGATAGACCTATGGAATGAGGAGATATATAGGTTTTGAGAGAGAGAGAAGGGAGGGAGAGAGTTCATAAATGGATAGGAGTAAGGGCAGGGAGAGGATGGTGGAGAGGGAGGGAGAGAACTAGAGGGTGGACAATTAGATAGGTGAGAAATGTAGAGGGGGAGAGAGATTCGGGTAATGATATAGGGAGGGAGAGGTAGTGAGGTTAATATGGAGGGATGGAGAGCCCTATATATGGGGAGAGAAAGGATAGAAGAGATAGGTAGTGATCAAGAGAATGGAGAGGGAGGAGAGAGAAATAATAAGGAAGTGGGAGAGAAGAAGACAGAGGGAGGGAGTCAAGGGTAGAAATAGGGTTAAGAAAGGAATGAAAGGTAGAGAGGGTGGGATATACCTGAAGGGGGGAGAGAGAAGTGAGAGAGACAAGAGAGGGAGGGAGATAGGTCTAGAGTTTGGGGAAGATAAAGAGAGTAAGATACAGAACTAAAGAATTCTAATAGGAGCATGTTGATTACTCAAATTTGATTGTCTGAAATTTTATATGATCCTCTAAAAAATAAAATCTATATTATAATGCCTATAAAGATGAAGCCACTCTTAAACATATTGCTAATATATAACCTCTTTAGGGGTGGGTATAACTTGTGTCCAAATTGAAAAAAATGCACATTTACAAAACCTTCAATTTAACAATGCAGAATACTTGGTGCTCACCAAATGAAAAAAATCACTTTTCACATTTTGCAAGCACCAAATTTGGCACTCGCCAAATGTGAAATGTGAAATTTTTGAATTTCGTGAGCATCAAATAGGGCAAGTTCCATATTTAGTGCTCACGTTTGCATTGGAAAACACCAACCCTTTGGGTTGGATTGTAATTGGGCATCCAACACAAAGGTTTGGATGACCATTTTAGGCCCGAGACATGTTTTTATTAGAAGATTAAAAAAATTTATATATTTTCGTCAATTTCTCCTTCAAGTATACACATGTTTCAATGCAACTAAAAAAATCACCATAATATCATTAAGTTATCTCTTAGCTATCGAACCATTTTTTTTTCACTTTTTTAGTTTGTTCAGGCTTTCATCTTTAATTTCATTTGTTAGTGTGTCCATTTTTGGTGAAAAAGCAACATGTCCTATTTTGGGCATAATTTTTTACACGTTCATTGATTTTTGAAGCAACTTACATTTTTAGAAACTAGACTCCATTCTACTCACCTTGAAAAAAAAGTTTTGATTTTTGATTAGTTTTCAATTATTTTAAGGGGGAGCACACTCAAATCCCTCTTTTTCAAGATATGTCCACTTTGAAAATTAGTCACAAATTATATACTCATTAAAAAATTACCTAATAAATATAGCATAAACTACATGGTGCTAGCTAATTTCTCACCAAAATGATTTTAAAAACTCTAAAAAAAAGTTAACATTTTAGGGGGCCCACAAAAGATTCTATTTTATGTTTTTTGTATAAATAGGACCACTTTTTGTGGCCCTCATTTTTGAAGCCCTTATCTCCACAATTTTTTTTAAAAATTAGTATTTTAGAAAGTAGACTCGAAGAACTTTGATTCTTGTTCTTTTTGCATCTGAAAATTTGGAGTGTAATTATGTTCAAATTGTCATTGAAGTTTAGAACATTGATTTTTTTTAAAAAGTAGCATCTTAAGACCCCCTTTTGGTACCATGTCTTGGTGCACATACCCTCCTCTTATATCTTTCCATTTTTTCCAATATGATCCCCTTCCATATCAATAACTCAATATCCTTACAAATCCTATTCCTAATCCACTTCCTAATAAATATCATGATGCCTCTTCAACCTTTTCAAATGATCTTATTCAAAAGGAAGAGAAAAACACCCTTTCCACTTTGTCTGATTGTCCTCTTCCATGTCAATATCAAATTATCCATTAATTTCCTTGTCATAATCCTCTATGTCCTCCACAAGATTCCATCTCTTGAGATTAACCTATCATTCCTCTTATTTCACCAAAATATCCTATCATGCCTCCATATCCACCTAAAGATCCCATCATTTCTCTTAGTCCCCATCATGACCCCAACATCTCTACACAAGTTGTTAATGAACCTCTTATAGGTCAAATGGGCTCCTCCACTTTCATTGGGTCTATTCTACTTTGTGACCATATAATTTCTTCCATTCCATACCCATCTCAAGATGGACTCACGTTTTCTTCCCAAAGCAATAGGTATCCCATTAGTCAAAATATTGATCAAGGCATGAAATTATGCCTCCATGAATAAGGTACATCATAAGACACCCATATCAAAGCTTAGTTTCAAGATGTTGGTATCCCTACTAAATCACACATTCCTTCATCTAAGTCCAAATATATTGCCCAACCCTTCATCTCTTCCATCCATTTAGGTCCTTATATCCCTCCAACCCATTTTCAGGATCGACAAAGGTAGACATTTTTTAGAACCTTACCACCATCTACTTATATCAACCTATCTTAAACACCTTTATAGCATTCCTATCCATCCATGAATTACATTCCCTTGGGAAATAATTTAGATTTAATGATTTAAAATAGAGGAAAAATCATTTAGTGATGTTTAATGATTTAGACAATAATACCTACTTTATCAATTGGATGATTATGAGGATAAATTTTATGTGCCTACAATGAGTTTGAATGATAATACCCTTCCCTAGATTGGGTTACTATCCAATTGAAATGGTAGTTTCCAACACAAGTAATAAGCCCTCATAAAAGCCATGTTTCAAATTTGAACATATGTGGTTTCATGATCCTATCATTTTATCTCTTTAAAATTGTTGATGGGGCAATGATCCTTTTGCTTTTGGGTCTAGAAGGTTTCAATTGTGTAAGACATTGGGATTCATCAAGATACAGATTATCCTTTGGAATAAAGTTCATTTAAAAAAATATATTTGTTGTTAAAGCTTCTCTTCGACATCAAGTGAAGATTGTTAATGAGAAGATTATTCAACGTGGACTTATAGCTTCAGTGTTTGACACATACGAATCTCTCTAAAATGAGTTAGAAGAGGTATTTTCAAGAGAATATTTTTTGGGGGGTAGAAGTCTAGAGAATTGAGGCTTAGAGATGGTAATTGAAATAAAATAATAAACTCATACTTAAACTAAAATAAAAAAACATTGTAATACATTTTTCCAAATTAAACATTCTCAAGTGGACTTACTTTCAGCTTCATCAAAAATACAAGAGGAGGAAATTAGATTCCTTTTTAATTTGTTGTCCAAGGAGGATTTAGGTATTAATATGTTGATTGCCGAAGAATATATATTACAATGTATTCCACATTTTATATGTGAGAAAGAAAATGATCTTCTACTCAAACCCTTCGCTTTGGAAGAAGTTAGAAATGTAGTTTTTTCCCTTCATGTTAATAAAGCACCAAGCCTTGATGGCTTCTCAACATTTGGTTGGAAATGAAAGAGTCTAGAAAGAATGGCTCAATGCTTAAACAGTTTAATACAACACTTATTTTTTAATCTCAAAATGTAATAATCCTCCATCCTTTGTTGAATATAGACCAATTTATCTACGCAACACCATTTATAAATATTATCAAAGGATATCTCCCTTCGTCTTGCATATTTTGTCCCAACAATAATATGTTAAGAGAAAAGAGAGTTTGTCCTTTGAAGACAAACAATAGAGGGTTCTTTAATAAGCCATGACATTTTGCATTCTATTCATGCAAACAACATTCCTTCTATGCTTATAAAAACTATATATGATGAAAGCATATGATTGAGTAAATTGGAGATTTATTCATAGGATTATCCTTTGATTTGGATTTCATAGAAAGTTGTGTAAGTGGATTCTTTCTTGCATTTTGAGGGAAAAAAATTTAGTCCTTGTTTTTTATTAGAGTAAAATAGATTTTATAGGGACCCAAAACCCACACAAAATGAAACAATCTTTAAAGACAAACCAAAAGTGAAGCCACAATGGGCCAGTAGAAACAAAAACAATAGAAAATAGGATCTAAAAATCTAGAGATTAAACAATTTTGTTCAACATTTGAACATTATTAATATTTTTCTCAGTAGAAGCCATATTGATATTATCTATCTTGTCCATATCACTGGCTTTGACCTACTCACCTTTATCCCTTCTTAAAGTGTGAGTTAAAGGTCGTTGATTAGTATGGACCTTGTCATCTTGGATGGGCTCCTTCACCTTTCCTTTTCCACAAACAAAAATTGAGGGGGAGGCATGATTGGTCGAAGGGGAAACATTAAGAGATTGAGCCTTTTCATTTAGCCTTTAAAGGCCCTCTGTGCTATTGGTCATGGTAGTTCTTCTCACTGCAATGAAAGCTCTCAGTTTCTTATTGACCTCATCCATAGCCATCTCCAAGTTCATTATTTTTTCTTCATGATCATTCTTCATGGCTTTGACATCTATCACTAGTTTCGAACTGAGCTCAAGTAGGTTGTTCATGTTGTCTGAGGAGGTGGAGTTCAAGGTATTCTTTCCCGGTATAAGGTAATTGATCCTACTTTTTGAACAAGAGATCTCTGTGACCACTAAATTGGGAAAAAATGTTCAAGTCCTTCCATAGCCACCTTCACCACAACTTTTCTAGCTTCAATATCCACTACAAAGGAGCTTATCTCTTTACCCACAGTGGTGGTCTTTTCCATCTAGACTTAAATTTCAATATCAAAGTCTAGATTATGTTGGTCCCCAATAATCCTAGTGGGGTTACCAGCCACTTTGTTCATGGGTATTTTGATTCCTTGAGACTTCTCTAGGGGAGGGGGTTTTCTTTTTACACCAAAGCCAAAGTCCAACTTGAAAAACCTATTATTTTCATCTAAAGATGGAGGTATTAGGGATTCCTTCTTTTTAGCAAAGCCCGAGCTATAGGAATCAGGAACAAACTCATCTGAGGAAGCATACTAAGAATCCTCCAAATCAAATAAATAATTTTTAGGAATAAAACCCTTAGAAGAGGATTTCTATTTATGGGTTCCTAGGTGGAAGTCATCTTCATCAGAGGTTTTGGACTCTGGAATGAATCATCAGTGTAGTGCCACTGAACATTTTGGGCATAGTGAATGTTATTTTTTTTAGACACCAAGGGTTGGGGTTTAATCTCAAGGGATTTGGTATGTTCAACAATAAGAGAATAAAACCCTAGTGGAGAACAAGGGAGCTCCAATTCTTGAGGTGAGTATTAACACAATTACACAAAGATAATAGAAGATAAATGGAATCGAAATGCACCTGTCATTCCTAAAATGGTCATGAATAGTGAAATGATAGGTAAAAATACTTTTGGAGCATCCAAGAAGAGTAATGTAACTCATAAAAACTTTAGCCACATCTGCCCACATGTATTTTAGGTCCTCCTGATTGTAACCACCATAAGTCATGCAATGGACATTTGCCCTCTCATTCTTCTAGAAAAAAGATATCAAGGGCTTCCTCCCAAGCTTTCCTGTCTCTATAAAATTTCCTTCCTTCCATAAGAAACCTTGCAACCTCTACAATGATGCTCTCATCAACTAAAAATTTACCCCCAAACATCTGAAGGGTACCATTAATCCAACATTTTATGAAGAGTCGAGTAGCCCTAGGGTTCTGGCCATTGAGTTTCTCAATGTAGGGCGTAATTCCTCCCCCTAACACTTCATCCCAAACCTCTACCTTTTTCCTCCAGTTTTCAAATGATGTGGACTCCAATTTGTTTATGTCTCCACCCATTATGGCCCTACAATTTTGTCTCTGACTTCCCCACCACAAGGCATTGGACCCCAAGAAACAACACAAAACAACCACGAAGATTCTAGACTTGTCTAGAGAATGAACCTTTCCTTTTCTAAGAATATAATGAAAAAGATATCCCAACCCAATTCTCCATGTAAGCAAGAAGTACATCATAATAATTTTTACCCATTGTTAATCGATCCCCTTGTCGCTTTTCCTCTTCCACACAAGGGGTTTGACAAGGTGATCCCTTATCATTTTTTCTCTTTATTATTGGCAAAAGGATTAAGTAGATTTATAAATATGCATATGCTTATCTTTCGTGGAAAGCCTTGAGAATTTTGAATTCATAGTTTACAACAACACAAATTATTTTTGTTGATGATACTCTTTTGTTGTGGGAGCCAAGCATGTAAGAGGCCAAAATAGTAAAGCATAAACAAGATAAACATTACTTAGTTTCAGAAAGAAAAAAAAAAAAGTTAATCCTAATATATCAAAGATATTTTTCTTCAATGCTCAAATTATTCTGGCAAGTAGGTTGCAGAGGTTCATGTGCTTTAAGTAGAATTTCTTCACTTGCAAATATCTTTGAATTCCACTTTTGTAGGAGCCAATAAGTCTTACTCTTGGAATCCATTGTTCTCCTCCATCCAAAAAAGAATTTCTTCTTGGAAAAGAAAATAGTTATCATTTGCAAGTAGAATGTTGTTGATTAAGAAAATCCTTTCAACAACTCCTAATTATATTCTATCAATTCTTTAGATGCTGAGAGGAATTTAAACAACTTTTGAAGATAAATTGAGATCCTTTTTCTAGAGAAGTAACTTATATGGAAAGTGCAAGAAGATGAGTACCAATTCAAGGGAATTTTTCTCATGAGATAAAAATGTTGCTAGAAATGGGGACCCATTTTTAAAAAATGGACACCTCTTATGCTTTGGGAGCTTGAACCAAAAATTAACAAAAGGGACCTTGTTATTTAAAAAATAGGGCTCCATTTTACAAAATATATTTTTGTTTAAATAACGAGGCCATACTATGTAAAAAATGATGCCCTTTTTTGTATAAGCATTTTAAAAAACAATTCTAAAAACTCATTTTTCACACTTTATATAATGGTTACCCATTGCATTTAAATAATAGAGACATATTCTAGAATGTGGCCCTACTATTTAAAATTTTAAAGCTAACCCCACCATGTGCCTTGAGATTCTAGTCAAGTAAATCTTGGAATTCGCAAGCTTGAGCCTTGGACCTGCTAGTATAAGGTTGGACTGTGTGAGTAACAAAATGTTGATTTATGGCACTGTTTGATGCCCTTTTTTACAAAAGCATAGAAAAAATTAAAACCAATTAGAGATTACATTTAGTAGATTTCAAATATACATTTTTTAAAGACTTGATTTATTTTTCTATTTTATAATTAATCTGTATTGGATCTGGTCCATAACATGAAATATAAGGTTTTCTTATTCATTTAATAACTGTTTTTATTCGTCTTTTAATAAAAAATTATATGGAATCCATCTACATAGAATTATTTCTCTAAATAAAAATAAATAAATAAATTATAGGTTTAGGTCAAATTATGTTGGTTGTACATAAGGGTTTTTAAAACAACAATTACGGCCAATAGAAAATTAATTTTAAAAAATTCAAAGAAAAATTACAAAAAAATATCCTCATCAATCTTCAATGTCTTATAGATCTTTTCCCAAAAAGGTTCAAAAGAAAACTTTTACATATGTCAAAAAGTTTTGGTCATACTTGTGCATGGTATGAACCTATCATATGCATTTTAAAACAATGGTTTTTAGAAATCCTTTTTGAAAGTCAAATTCTATTATCCAAGTATTAAAATAAATTACATATTTGAAAAATAGACTTCAAGTGCTGCATTTCATATTCCTAATTTTTTTTTGAATTCAATCTCTAAGTGCTTCAAATTTTTGGGTCAAATGTGGCAAAATCTAAAAATCAAGGAAATCATCTCCATTTTTTGGCCAAAAAGTGGACTAAACTTCTTGCACGCACCCCTTAGATAAGAAAACTAAAGTTTCTTTAATCTTATGCCTCTAACCCAAAATATACAACCATACCCAAAATCTCAAATGTATTGATCTAAATACAGACCAAAAGCAAAAACAACTGGGAAGTTTAAGACCAAAAAGGAAACACCTAGATCATCAACCAATACATGAAAAAGTCTTCCAATAAACTCCAATAACAATATTTATACACAAAACTCTTCCGGATCAAAACATGAATGCACTAGACCAAAATACAACTTTTAGACCTAAAAATCTACTTCTAGTCAACTTCCAAATTGGAAGGGTTGGCATTAATGACAAGATAAAGACATATTTGTAACAATATTTGCCTTTGTCATTCATGGAAACACCTGCCAAACAACTTACCAATCCATTTATCAAATATTTATTCTATCTCTACATCTTATCCTTACCTGCGAAACAACTTCTCTCTCTCCCCTTTGCTATCAAAGAAGAAGGATACAAGAGACTCCCCCTAAGAAAACAAAAGAAGATCCTATTTCATAAATAGGTTTTGTTTCTCTTTATAATGTTTGTTGTATTAAAAATGACTTATATATGCTTGAAAAATAAAAACATATTTATATTTTAATATTGTAAATGACTTATATATGCATAAAATATAATATTAACATTTAAGTAAGTCACATTTCAATATGTCTATTTCTTTTCTTGTACTTTAAGTTAAATTTCATCTATATATTGATAGAATGTTTAAAGAAAAGTTAGATTAAAAATGTGTATGTTGTGTAAACAAATGAAAGCACAATTATTGGCATATGAAAATAATTAAATTTTGATGTTTAAGATATAGTATTAAATATATTATTTTCTATACGAAAAAAAATAAAATTTACAAAATAAGTTTTTAAATTCATACCCAAAAATCTTATTTATAATTAAAATAGAAACTATTCTAAAACTTTATATTTAAATATTTTAAAAATTAGAAACAATCATGACTTGAATTTTAAAAACATGAATGCCCAAGAATTTCCTGTTGGAGGTAAGAACGATCTGCACGCTAAAATCTTTCAACTCTCTTTTTCCCCATGGTAGGTGCTAACCAGGAGACCAACCTTAATATAAAAAACAGTTAAAGTGAGAGGTTCAGGAGTGGGTAGAACATAGGAAGAGGGATATATGCTTAGGTGAGGCATCCAGTCAAAAATGAAAACATTTTAAAGTTTTCTTTCGTGCTCGGCCCCACATAAAACTAAACGATGTTTAGTCGTCATTATCTCTGAGTACCGTCGAAATTACAACCCACAAGCGAATTACGATGTTGCGTCTGAAAATGGAATACGTGACCAAGAAATTCAAAGAAGAATAATAAGCGGTGTAGAGAATGTACAGAAAAATGGCGCGGACATTGAATGGTTTTAGTGGTACATTGAATGGTTTAATGATACGACATTAGATTTTTTTTTGGGGCTATTGAATGGTTTTAATGATGATGCAATTGGATATTTTTGGTTTTAATGGTGACAAAATTGGTTTTAAGAGCCATGAATTGATTACAGTGCATGAATTTGTGTTTGATGTGATTAGCACAATGCATTTTGACAAGCAGCATTTGTATTTCCAAACAATTCTTTATTCTTGTCTCTAGTGATTTAATCTACACAAGCCACTTGCCTGACAGTCGTGAACCAATTTATGCCCCATCGAGGGTGAAACCGTAGTTCTACACAATTCTTTATTCTTGTCTCTAGTGATTTAATCTACGGATGTCTTATATCTACACAAGCCACTTGCCTGACAGTCATAAACCAATTTATGCCCCATCGAGAGTGAAACCGTAGTTCTAGGGTTTTTGGAAAGGACACAAGCCTCTTAAGAAGTCATAGAGCAATCAGTAAAAGTTGGAGGCACAAATGAATTTCAGGTAGTTATTGATACTTACATTAGGTTCCCATCAACTATATTTGTGACTATTTACATAAATCAGGTTGCCCTTCAATTCTATTTTGTGAATGTGTTGTCTTGGCATGATATGAATTAGCTTTTTTTTCTTGTGTACAGTCTTATCTTGTTTAGCTTTGTTTAGCTTTGTTTGTTTTTATTAGTGATGCTTATTTTTTTAAGCTACATTGTGTCAAATACTTTTTCATTCTTGTAGTATTTGATAGGATATTGTGTTGGTGTATTATATCTTACATATTTTGTCTTCGAACATGAGTTGTATCTATGTTGACACTAGGAAAGGTGTATGGACAAGCAATCACGATTTTTCATTTTAGTCACAATCTTTATAATTATTCTAATGAAGAAAGAAAAACTCTAAATTTTATTGTTGTCATGATCATATCATGAACAAACATGTTTCAGGTTAACAACAACAATGTGTTACTCATTGTGATTATGATTATTTAATGTGTAATTATCTATTTTATCACATATTCTTTATGTTATATGATATCTTCCTTAGTTTTGTTCATTACAGTTTGTGATTATCCAGGTTATAAGCATTAAAAACTATTGGTTGTAGTTTTTCATTATACTTAAAAACACGTGCATATTATAATTTTAATCTTATAACATTGTGGTTTTTAACTACATGCTTTCAATCTTATCATTGATATTCTTCCATGTACAATATAGATGTGGACCTTGTATGGATTTATAATAGTTCCTCAAAAAGCCTAATTATGATAATTATATCATAAAAGTGGTGTTTAGGAAATGTTCTTGGAAGCAGTATCGAAAGCACGATAACAAGAAAACCTTATGAATGAGGCCTCATCTTGTTCCACCTTAGATAGATGGAGATATAATTTATACCATAAGATTAATGATTGGTAATTAAGAGCATTTTTTTCATTGTATTACATAGACTATAGATGAAATTTATGAAATTAATATACATAATTTTTACTCATTGATTTATACTTATTATGGATTACTATAAATGATGATCACTACTGAATTGAGATGTGAATTTGAATAATATCTTTTAAATTTTTATAGTAAAAAAATACTTTAGTATAAAAAACTTATGAATTTATTATCTTTTATCCATATAAATATCTAAGATTAATATATTATAATATATTTATTTTTAAAATTATCTTATATAATAAAATTACGAAATAAAATTAAATATCAGTATCGTAATAGTTGCACCTTCTTTTGTACAAGTGCTAGCTTATTAAGACGAGAACGTTTTCACCCGCATTGAATCAAAGGTTGTTTGACAAGTTATATGTTATCAACTCAGCATTGCCTCCTGATTGGAGTTTGTATTAACCGATGTCTCAGGCAAGCTGGTTGATGGCATAAGATTGGTAGAAAATATCACTCGTCAAGATGACGTCATTTTTAATAATTATTGCTAGAATTAAGCCATTATATTTGTACCATCTGGTTGATCTGGATAAGCTTACACAAGATATTACAACACAGTGGGTGGGTAAGACTAAAACCATTAGCTTAGCATATAAAATTCTACTTTGCAGAAAGCATGAAAGCTCACAGAAGTTCCTTCTGGATCATTTCTTTTACCAGAAATTCATCCGATTGACCCTCACGAACAAAAATTCAGGATCAGTTTCAATGGCGTCTAAGTCCTTCTCGGCCATGTGCATATACACCACCATATTCCCATCTCCCAGGGGGCTCGCCTGCAACATCACATACCCTGCTGTTCCTCCCCATGGAAAATATACACTTGAAAAAGTAGGCTTACCACAACCGAAGTCAAATTGATACAATGGAATCCTCACTCCCGACGACACCACCACGGCAGACCCATCCTCCGCATAAACTCTTGCTAACATTGCTGCTGGTCTCTTCTCCTCCACCCAATCCACGAAGGACATAAAATACTCAGTGTTTGCGGAACCACTTATAACGTTGCGTACAATTTCCGCTATCTCGCTTATGGGCTCCTCTAATATGTGCTTTGCATAGCTCTCCTTGAAAGGAATCGCTATCACGTTTCCGAAGTAGGAAGGAGCGAGGTTCAGATATGCACGCCCATCGATCGGGATACCAATTCTGGTTGGTTCTGAAGAAGCCAAAGCTTGGGCGCGAGCAAAAACTTTCCAAATATAGGAAGAGACCGCCTCCATCTTTGTCATGGGTTTGACAGCAAGGGGTTTTCCTTCAGTTTGGTTTGCGAGAGCCTGCAATTGGAGAAGCGTGGGAGCATCTAAATGATAGATGCGCCCAATTTGTGGTGGAGGAGGATCAGTGCGATCGAGTGCAGAAAAAGGCAGTGCCATGTAATGCCGATCAATGACACGCACTGAAGAAGTGTTGAGAGGGTGGCGGGGATTGATGAGTGAGCGTTCAAAGCAAGGAGTAATAATGGAAGATGAGAGACCCTGAGCGGCCTCCGTCCATGCTTTAAAGAAATTATAGCTGCTTATTCCATCTACAGTTCTGTGATCAAAACAACAACCCACTACAATTCCGCCACAATTCATCCTCGTCACCTGGAAAAAAAGTCATGGTCGTTTAGCTTCATATGGTCACCAATATTGTGCTAAAACAAGTTAAAATTTGTACTAAAACAAGGAATTAGGACGTAAGTTGTAAGTAACTATGTACTTACCTGTACAGCAAGAACAGGAATACAATGAGGGGATTCTCCTTGAAGAGGGTGCCTCTTGGGAGTCAATTTCGCAGCAGTAAAACTTGGCTGAGAAAAATCAAGATCCTTAATGGCAGCACCCGATTCAGCCTCAATGAAGGGCACTCCTTGATTACTGCACTCTATCTCAGGCTCACCATTGTGACTGATAATAAACCTTCCGGCCACTGGATAAAACAGTACTAGTACCTCAGAGAGCGCCTTCTTAATCGAGCTTGCCATCTCTTGGTATGCCTCATCTTGCACTCCTTTGTAAACAAAGAAGTGCCCCGGACTAATTGCGGGAACAGTGAGATCTATGTTGGAACCTTTGAGCGTGCATTTTTTTGTGGGTACAGGCGATTGCACGATGGAGGTTGCAACCATCTCCACCTTAAAATCATTGAAGGTCTCTTTCTCCATGGTAGCTGTTAACCAGCACACAAACCTCAATATAAAAACAGTTCAACTGAGAAGTTGAGGAGTAGGTAGAAGATACCAGGAAGGATATATGCTTAGGTGTGGGCTCTAGGAGGGATGATATATATAAAGTCCGGAAGTCTGCAGTCAAAAAATCAAATATTTGAAGTCTTCTCTCGTGCTCGCCTTAAATTAAACTTAACGATGCTGAGTCGTCGTTATCTGGAGTGCCATCGAAATTACAAGTCACTTGCAACAATAAGATATTCCGTGTGATAAAGGAATATCAATGAATTCAAAGGACAATAATGAGGAGTGCAGACCCAGTCAGGTATAAGGATCAGAAACTTGGTGCGGAATTTTCGCAAACGATTGGATTATGTTTCATCTTCATTGATGTCTGATGTGGCAAAACTTTTTATTTTTCCACGCACCATGGACTTTTCCGCACTATAGATAAACTATGTAACCGTAAGAGATGTGAACTCTTTAGCAGTCAAGAGAGCCGTATGGCAAGATTTGTTGACTTCTGTTTCATTGATTGTGCAAGGGTGATGTTTTTTCCACTTTAGAGTTTAGATAAAATTTAAATTGATCATAAATATATTATTAGTATGGTAAGACTTGATTTTTGTTTTATTGAATGGATAAGGGTGAGATTTTTCTATTTGTAAATTTTTCATAAAATTTAAATGGATCATAAATATATTTTTCAAAAATATCGTCTAAACTATTTTTGAGGTAGGTGGTGACAATTTCTTCTTGATAGCAAAGAGAGGTTATTAGTTCAATTGTTGTACACCCACTTTGCCTTAGAATAACCAATATTGACACATATTTGTATTGTATGTTGCACACCTAGATGTGTTTATGATCTATGTCAAAAATATTGTCTAAACTATTTCTAGGGGTAGGTGGTGACTATTTCTAGGGGTAGGTGGTGACTATTTCTTGTTGATAGTAGAGACAGTTTATTAGTCCAATTGTTGTACACCCACTTGTGCTTACAAAAACCAATATTGCCACATATTTCTACTATATGTTGTACACCTACATGTGCTTATGATTTATGTTTGATCACACAATTTTAAAGAGTGTACTCAATTTCAAGGATCTAGTTATATAAATAAATTTTTAAGTATAATTTATAACAAAACAAGAATGACCTTTAATTATTATAAAAAAAATGTTGTTTGTTTAATGATTGGATTATTGTTTGAATGCTATTATATAAATATAAATTATATAATTTACATATCTTAATTCAACTTGATTTTCTAGCAAAGTCTTAATTGTGATGGAACCCTTTTTTTTTTCACACACGATAGACTATTTGCACTAGAGATGAACTTAGCTGTCAAGAGAGTCATATGGCAAGATTTTTTTACTCTTGCTTCATTGAGTGCGTAAGGGCAAGATTTTTCCACTTCTAGACTCTACAAAAAACTTAAATTGACCACAAATATATATTTTTTAAATATCATCTAAAAGAGTAGGTGGTGACAATTTGTTGACTAATAGTGGAGATGGGATATTAGTCCAATTGTTGTACACACACTTGTTCTTATAATATTTAACTCTCGCCACATATTTTCACTATATATTTAAACATAGTGTACTAACATTTGAAGGATGTAACTATATACGTAAAGTTTTAACTTTACTTTTTAACAAAACAAGGGTGATCTTTTAATTATCATTAAGAATTGGTATTTTTTTAATGATTGGATATATTGTTTGAATGTTATTATTTTAATTAATATTTGTATAAATTAGAAGTTTATCTTAATTCAAATTGATTTTCTAGAAAAGACTTAATTCAAATTGATTTTGTAGAAAAGATCACAATGCATGTTGATGATGGCATTTTGGAGTATATTGTTGATTTTGAGTGTCCTCGTGCTCTTTGGACTAAAAGTTATATGAAGATCCTATTCCTCAGTTATTCATAGGTGAACCTAATGTATCTTTTCATTCTTCAATGAGGATACTTTATGCTTATAATATTTTGGAGGTTTGTGATACTGTAGTCAAAGTTTCTTCAAAGGACTATCATTTTCTTTTTGTTGGTGTAAATAATTATTCATCATGGATATTATTACACCTTACTTAAGTTTACTTAGGAAATACATTTCATAGTAGTTTGGGTATGAGACGCTTGGGTGTTTCTATCACATTGGGATAGTGTGTGTAGGATAATTTCCACCTTTTGTGGATTTATCTTGTTGTTACATTCCACATTCAGTATGTGATCCACCTCATGTGGAATATTATATTGTTTCTCCTACCTACCCACACCTATTTCCTACCTACCCTTGTTTCTTATTGAGCCACATGTCATGTTTGTGTTCTCACATATCCATATAGCCTTGGCTATAAGCAGACTCATATTCATTGTATGTAATGTGTAATGATCCAGTTGATCATATTTTGCATCTTGATAGAATATAGTTTATTCCTATCATATATTTTGTCTCTCTTATTTGTGCTTTCCATTGCCTCTAGATCTTGGCAAAATCTCACATGATATTAGAGCCATTAGAGTGCCATTGGTTTGCCAATTGAGAGAAATTTGGGGTTTGCATTTTGGATCTTTCTATTGCGAATTATTATTAGAGCTTGATGGGTCAAATATGAGGTCACCATTGGATTGAAGAGGTCCAAGAAAGTCAGTTTTGCTTTTTCTTTCATCCAAATCGGACTTCAGAGGCCAAATCTAGAGACATTTGAAGTTTGAAGCTGCGGCGGAAATTTTTGAGAAATTATAATTTTCCAGGCAATTTTTAAATAGTGATATCTCACTCATCCAGACTCCTTTTTGTTAGAGTAATTGGACCTTTACTTGACTAATTAAACAATATTTGTTTAATTATTTAAGCTCCCTATTATCTTTTACACTTAAGCTAACATTAGATGCATAATAATTAATTTTTTTATTAATTATTATGTGCAAGCTTAGGGTTTTTCATTTAGGGTTTATTGACCTATTAAAGGTTAATTTTATTTTTTTGTATCATTATGTCATTACACATTTTGATGAATATTGAGCTCTCCTCTTTTGAGCATATTTTCCTGTGTTTTGTTCTTCAAATTGTTTTGCTTCACTGCTTCTCCTTGTGACAGATTGTTTAAGCTTGATCTTTAGGCTCCTGTGGTGTTGTGTTTCTCAACTCCAACATGGTATCAGAGCTCAGATCTACAGCTATCTATTCCTATTTTTGAGAATTTTTGCATTGGAAGCAGATCTGGGGTTTCAGGCAATTTTTTTTGTGTGCTTAGGGATAGGCCTTTTTATGAGCACTTTGGGCTTAAACGAACCTCACCATCATGCTTAGAAGGCCCAAAAACCTCTATAGTCATATAAAATTTGTCTATTTTTTATTCGTGAGCATCTGGGTGAATTTTTTCTTGAAAACGAAGTCGTACGGCTCTAGCATGTAAATCGAGAAAAAAATCAATTTTTTTGTTTTTTTGCCTTTTTATGGCATGTAGGCCAGATTTTTTATTTTTTTTAAAAAATCAAAAAGTTCAAAAAAAAGGGTGAAAAAGACAAGTTTTTTTTCAACGAAACATTTGTGTTTCTTGGGTTTGCGTAGGGTACAGCGATGACAATCCAGCTGTCATACGGCAACCGGACCTGTCACTCCAGCCACCTGCAACTCCAACCTTTCCATCTTAAAACCAAGTCACGAATGTAATGATGTCAGATCTTGATGTGTTTCGTTCTGGCATGAAACACTAGATTCTTTGTCATGGCAATAGTGTTATTGTTAACACAATAGATGGTGGTTGGATGCTTAGGAACAAAATATAGATCTATCAATATCCTTCTTATCCATACCATTTGAGAACTTGTCGATGAAGTTGCCATGTATTCTGCTTCTGCTGAAGAAAGAGCCATTGTTGCCTGTTTCTTATTACTCCAAGATACAACTCCAGAGCCAAATGAAAAAACATAACCAGATGTAGATTTCCTATCATCCACTGAACTGGCCCAATCTGAATTTGTGTAACCAACTAGTTCAAACTTGTCAGTGGGAGAATACTAAATGCCAAAATTTTGTGTACCACTCACATACCTCAAAATTCTTTTAGCAGCCCACCAATGTGACTCATGTGGATCCTTCATGAACCGAGAGACGAGGCTCATAGCATACATAATATTAGGTCTTGTGGTTGTGAGATACATGAGTCTACCAACCAAACTCCTATATTAAGTTGCATCAACCTTGGGACTAGCCTCTTCCTTGGTTAGTTTTTCACCAAGGGCTATGGGGGTTGCAAATGCTTTGCATGCCACCATGTTAAACTTCTTCAATAAATCAGCTATATACTTGGATTGAGAAATAAATATACCTTTTGATGCTTGTTGTACTTCCACACCAAGAAAATAGTGCATAAGTCCCAGATTTGACATTTCAAACTCTTGTTTCATTTCTTCTTGAAACTTCTCCATGAAAGCTTTTCTATTACCTATATAAATCAAATCATCAACATATAGGAAAACTATGAGAATATCATTACCAATACGTTGGACATGCAAGGTAGCTTCTGAGTGGCTTCTATTGAATCCTTTCTTCATGAAATAACTCTCAATCCTAGCATACCAGGCATGAGGAACTTGCTTCAACCCATAAAGGGCTTTCTTCAACTTGTAGACTAAGTGTTCCTTTTTTAGAACTTCATAACCCATAGGTTGTTCTACACAAACTTCCTCATCTACGTAACCATTAAGGAATGCTGATTCACATCCATCTAAAATACTGGCCACTTGTATTGTGCTACAATAGCCAATATAATCTTGACTGTATCAAGATGAGCCACTAGAGCAAAATTTTCTGCATAATCCACTCCAGCAGTTTGTGCAAACCCCTTGTCAACCAGTCCTGCATTATGGCATTCTATTGAACTAGCTGCATGATATTTGACTTTGTAAATCCATTTCACACCAATCACCTGCTTACCTTTGGGAAGTGAAACTAATTCCCAAGTATTATTCTTATGAATGGAATTCATTTCATCATTCATAGCATTAACCCATATGGGTTCTTTCACTGCTTCTTCATACATAGAGGGTTCATCTTTAATTGTACTAAACAAAGAAAAATTAGCTACTAGATTTATATTGGTACTCCTCTGATAAACATCAACTAAACTTCGTACCTTTTGTGGAATGGATATTGGAGGTGAATCTTCACCTGAATTTGTGCTACTTGAAGAAATAGGTGAGCTTGGAGGACTGGAACTGGAGCTAGAACTTCCACTTGAGCTTGTGGGGAGAGGAGGAGGAACACTGTTATCTTCTATGTTTATGATTATTGATGAATTTTTCTGCACACCATCTTTCCATTGCCATACTCCCCCTTCATCAAAAATCACATTCCGGCTAACTATCCATTGCTTTGTCTTGAGATTATACAATTTATAGCCTTTAGTTGCAGTAGAGTAGCCCACAAAGATACAAAGTTGGGATTTGGCATCCAACTTATTCCGCTTTTGATTTGGAATATGCACATATGCCACGCATCCAAAAATATGAAGATGAGCCACTGAAGGCTTGTGACCACTCTAAGCTTCCTTTGGAGTCATATTTTGAACTGATTTCGTGGGACTATGGTTGAGAATATATACTGTAGTGGAAATTGCTTCTCCCCAAAAACTATTTTGAAGATTTTTTGTCAGTAACATGCTTCGTGCCATTTCCATAATGGTACGGTTCTTTCTTTTAGCAATACCATTTTGCTGAGGTGTATATGCGACACTAAGTTGTCTCTGGATGCCATTCTTAGCACAAAATTCAGAAAACTCATTAGAAGTAAACTCTCCCCCTCTAAGTGTTCTGAGTATTTTGATAGGATACCCACTTTATTTCTCAGCCTGTGCTTTAAAATTCTTGAAGCATGCAAAGGCTTCAGATTTTTGCTTCAAAAAATAAAGCCAAGTGTGGCGAGAGTAATCATCAATGAATTTCAAAAAATTAAAGTTCTTACCCAATGATGGCTCTTGCATATCACCACACATGTCAGCATGCACAATCTCTAGAGGAGATTTGTCTCTCCATGATTTTCATAGTAGAAAACTATCTCGGTGATGCTTGCCAAGTGCACACCATGAACAAACTTCTTCTTTTGCCTTGATTGGAGGAAGACCTCTCACCATATTCTTCTTATTCAACAAAGTTAGCCCTTGAAAATTTAGATGACCATATCGTTGATGCCATAACCATGAATAATCTATGGTTGATTTTAATGCATGCAACTTACTAGAAACCAATTTGAGAGGAAACAATCTATTCTCTGTCATATAAGTCTTTGCTCAAGATGATGGTTATTAGATTTATCAAAATTTTTGCAGCAGCTATCTTCACATACAACTTTATAGTTCTTTTCTAGAAGTTGTCCTATACTCAAAAGACTATGTTGTAATTCTGGCACAAAGAAAGTATTATGGATATTTGTAGTGTCTCCTTGCTTAGTCTTGACTACAAGGGTACCTTTTCCCATTACATCAACCTCCTTATCATCTCCAAATTTAACTTTACTCCTCATTGAATCATCTAATTTGACAAAGAAATCAGATTTACCTGTCGTGTGATTTGAACAACCGTTGTCCAAGAACCAAACATCCTCTTAGGGTTCTTTTGACAAATTGCATGCAAAGAATGTAGAATTCTTTGCATCAGAAGATTCTTCTGCATAACTAGCTCTTGACTTATTCAAGTTAGATTTCTTCTTCCTGCACTCAGATTCATAGTGCCCATATCTTTCACAATATCTACACTGAATAGTCCTTCTATCAACATAACTTTGTCCTCTTCCTCTATTATTTCCTCTTCCTCTTCCTCTACCTCTTCCTTGGTTAGTTTTTCACCAAGGGCTATGGGGGTTGCAAATGCTTTGCATGCCACCATGTTAAACTTGACTCACACCCATCTTGATATTTCCTTTGCGGTTGGCTTTGTTTCTCGATTCTCCCATGATCCTCATGAGAGTCATTGGTAAGCTGCCAAATGTATTTTGAGGTACATCCAGGGCACTAGTACTCATGGCATTCACTACAAATCAGGGGAACCTCACATTGTTGGCTACATTGACTAAGATTGGGCTTTTGATGTCACTGATCGGAGGTCTACTTTTGGCTTTGTTTTATGTCTTGGCTCTGGTCCTATCACATGGTCTTGCAAGAAGCAGACTGATCATGCATTATCATCTACAGAGGCTGAGTACCACACTGTTGTGCTCGCCAGTCAGGAGATCTTATGGCTACGACAATTGATGACTGAGTTTGATTTTCCTCCTAATAGTCCCACTATTATTTGGTGTGACAATCAGAGTGCTATTCATTTTTCCCGCAACCCGATAGAGCATCATCAGACGAAGCACATTGAGCTTCACATGCATTTCATCCACCAGTTGATTCAGGATGGTGTTCTCATTCTGGAGTACATTCCCACCATCGAGCAGGTTGTAGACATCTTCATGAAACCTTTTGCATCGATGTGCTATCTTTAGTTGTGCTCTATGCTTGGAGTGAAGGAAGTTGTCCTTGGGGGACTTTATGAGGCCTTCCTTCTTTTTCTTTCAGTATGTTCTTTTATCTCTTTTTGGAGAGGAGTTTTTTCCCACTAGGTTTTTTCCTTTGTCTCCATTTCATAGAGATTTCATTGTATTTTGGGTACCTGATCAGGCCTTGTTGTCGGCACACATCTTTCATGCTTTCAGTAGCTATTCTATCTTTTAGCTTATCCCCGAGTCTAGCTTAAGGGGGGGTGCTAGAGTAATTGGGTCTTTACTTGATTAATTAAACAATATTTGTTTAATTCTTTAAGTTCCCTATTATCTTTTACACTTAAGCTAACATTAGTTGCATAATAATTAATTCTTTTATTAATTATTTTGTGCAAGCCTAGGGTTTTTCCTTTAGGGTTTCTTGACCTATTAAAGGTTAATTTTCTTTTTTTTGTATCATTATGTCATTACATATTTTGGTGAATGTTGAGCTCTCCTCTTTTGAGCATATTTTCCTGTGTTTTGTTCTTTAGATTGTTTTGCTTCATTGCTTCTCCTTGTGATAGATTTTTTTAGCTTGCAGAAGATCTTTAGGCTCCTGTGTTGTTGTGTTTCTCAACTCCAACACTTTTTTCAAGCAATTTTTTTTGTTTTGGGGTATAATTTCATGATCTGTATAGTGGTGCAGGATTTTTTAGTTTTTCGGATACAAGTTTTTCGAAAATCATGAAATCCTGATTTTTACAACTTTGGAGGCATCATTTGGGGTCATACGACCTCCTTTTCAGGTGTCGTTTTTTTTTAAAGTGCATATTTTTTGTCTACTTTCATAATATGCCATTTGTTTGCAGTGGTTTTGAGTAGAAATTGTACTTTCTATATTTGGTCATTTTTGGCCTATTTGGTACTTGCATTTTGTTTGGATCTCAGTTTAGATCACTAGCAGTATTTGTTGAAGTCTCTTTTATCTTATTTTGAGAAGTTGTAAATTGAATTCAAAAGTCCACTTTGTCTTGTTTTACAAGTGGCCCATTGTATACATAGTAAGTATAAAGTGCCAAATCACCATTTTGGGGGGTTTCTTGATTGAGTATTTTGGGGGGGTGTCTTGTGTGATTGTGCCTATCTCTATCTTGTGTTTTTCATTTTGGTGCTATGAGTTCTCCTAAATTTCCACTTTTAACTCCTCATAATTATGCATCATGGAAGATTAAGGCATGGAGTAAACTAATGGAAAAAGGACTCATTCATTATGTAACTAGAACTATTACAACACCACCTGATCCTAAGGCTGATCCTCATGCTCAACTTGAATGGCTCACTAAAAATGCTATGGCAATTAGAACTCTTAAAAGTATGTATCAGTTGACCCCATTTTTCACATTGATAAGTGTACTACCTTTAAAGAGGCTTGGGATATTTTTCAGAAATTGTATGGTCAAGTTGATGAGATTAAGGGCTACAAGCTTAATAGTGAACTCACAACTTTGGATCCCAAGGATTTTGATAGAATCCAAGATTATGTCACAAAAGCAAATGAGCTAAGATAAAAACTAAAGGATTGTGGAATTGACAAAAAGAATGCTCAGTTGGTTTATAACTTGTTGGATAAGCTTCCTTCAGAGTATGCAACCTTTGTATCTATCTTTGAGACCCATAGGTTAGCTCAAGGTTCCTCATACACTTCTCCCTAATTTGATTCATTAATGGAGATGTTGATACTTGAGCAATCTAATTTTACCACAATGGGGATTCTCAAATCTTCAAAGTCATAAGCTTTGGTGGCTAATAAAGGGAATCAAAGTAATCAAGGAAAAGGAAAGAATCAAAAGAAACCTAAGTCAAAACCACAACAAGGTGATACACCATTTTCACCTAAGAGGAAATCATATAAGGACAATCTTTTTTGTGGATATTGCAAGAAGTTAGGACATGATGAACATCATTTTTATAAGAAGGATATTGATGAGTTGAAGAATCTTCTTGAGAAGAATAGAGCCAACCTACCTTCTAGAATGTCTACATCGGATTTTTCTTCCAAGGATAAAGGAAAGGATCACTCTTTTGGAACAGATAAAGGAAAGGGAAAAGCTCTTTGTGCTACTACAAGTCATGATTCAGGGAGATGGCTTCTAGATTTAGGGGCTTCTCATCATATAACATCTTCGCGTCTATGTTTTATACATTTGAGCCTTGCCACATGCCGCATATTTAGATGGGCAATCATACATACATGGATATGATTGGGAAAGGATTTATTGCCATTGGGGATAACTCCTTCAATGATGTGTTGTGTGTACCCCACTTGACAAATAATCTTCTTTCCATCTATCAAATCACACATGGGGCAACTAGGAAAACTATGGAGTTTACACCTGATTCAGTTATCATTAGAGACTTGAAGAGTGGAGCTATCATTGTGACTGGGGTGGTTGATCATGCATCTCGGTAGTACTCTTTTTCAGATTTTGGTCCTATTGATGAGGTTGATTCATCCTATGTTGATAATTCATATTTTGAGGAGAACTTTGGGCATTTGAACTTGGGGATTCTCACTTGTGACCCTGTTCTTGAACCTTGCATTTCATCTCCTCTTGATATGACACCACCTATTGCACCTGATAATGCAGCTAGTGTGACAGTTTTGCCTTCTTATGATTTAGTGCCTACTTGACAGACATTGCACGTTTATTTGTGGAGTCCTACATTATAGATTTGGGAGACACCATTGATGACATTCATCTTCTCTTTGATGAAGATGATCCTTCTTGATTGTTGTGAGGGAACACTCTGACCCTCTTGTTCATTCTCTACATGATCAATCTTTAGAGGTTGACATGATTGTGGATACTTTTGTACAACACTTGGAGGAGGTATCTTTATTTTTTTAGGAGACATACGAGTCTTTGGACATTGTTCTACATTCATCTCCACTAGATCTTAGAGTGCCTTTTTCAGTAGTGTGGTGCAATTTACCTCCTTTGGAGGGGGTAACTTTCAGCATCGACATGGGGACACTTGAGCAGTTTTCAAAGATTCCTTTCATCATGAGTATTTTTGCTTCATCTTCCATTCATGGTTGGGGAGACTTTTTGGATACACCTTTGGTTTTGTTTCTTCCTAAGGGGAGGAATGTGGTTCGACGTTCATGGAGGAGTTTCTTCACTCATCTTCGAGCTTCTATCATTGGTACAAATTCCACATTGAGAGGGGGATTCCTAGTCTCTCTTCTTCTTCTCTCATATGGGGGGGACTTTTTCCTCATGTGGGAATTTGTCCTTCACATACTTCTATGAGAGTTCTTTGTATATAGCTTTTATCTCTCTTCTGGGTGAGGGTTTTTTCCCTTTAAGTTTTTCTCTCTTTCCCCACTTTGTGAGAGATTTCATTGCATTGGTTTGCATGCATTTTCATTTGTACATGGGTACCTAACATGGTCTCTTAGTCGAGACACATATTGCATTGCTTAGTTGCATTGTAGACTTAAGTGCATTCCCCTAAGTTGCACTTAATGGGGGGTGTTGGTGTAAATAATGATTCATCATGGATATTATTACACCTTACTTAAGTTTACTTAGGAAATGAATTTCATATTAGTCTGGGTATGAGACACTTGGGTGTTTGTGCCACATTGGGATAGTGTGTGTAGGATAATTTCCACCTTTTGTGGATTTATCTTGTTGTTACATTCCACATTCAGTGAGTGATCCACCTCATGTGGAATATTATATTATTTCTCCTACCTACCCTTGTTTCTTATTGATCCACATGTCATGTTTCTGTGCTCACATATCCATATAGACTTGCCTATATAAGAAGGCTCATATTCATTGTATGTAATGTGTAGTGATCCAGTTGAACATATTTTGCATCTTTTGATAGAATACAATTTATTCCTATCATATATTTTGTCTCTCTTATTTGTGCTTTCCATTGCTTCTAGATCTTGGCAAAATCTCACACTTTTAAGATTTGGTTGGAGGAAATATTTTAGCATATTCATCTTTGGATTTTGTTCTACATTAGTTTCGACATTGTTATGGTTTTCCACTTTCTTATTTATTTGGGCATGTACCTGATTGGATTTTTGCAGCATCATATTTCATGGACAAGGAGACATGAGAGCTAAGTTTTTCACAAAAATCATCTTCATTCTTCATGTTTTCATCTTTCTAGCATGTCTTAAATGGGAAGCATATTGACATCTATACATGGTCTAGTTTCTTTCTAATGGGAGGCAAGTGATTTGTAAGAGTTAGATCATGTTTCGCCTTCAAACACTTACCATTTTTGTAAACGATTATTCATTATAGGAGGGCTACATAATCTCTCACTTTTCCTCTTATGGGAGGACATCATATGTGTTCTCATGATGGATGTGGTTCTTAGGGAGATTAGTTTGATACCTCCATTCATTACTCATCCTATCACTTATCTTCATTTGCATTATCTCTTTTTTGGAGAGGAGTTTTATCCCATGAGTTTTTCTCCTTTCTATGTTTGTAAGAGATTAGTTGTATGATTAGTTATGAATTAGTACCTAACATGGCCTAGTTGTCAGGACCCATCATCATATCATATATTGCATTCTCATATTAGTCTTACATTATTTACATAATAATTTCTCTCCCTAAGTTGCATTTAAAGGGGGTGTTGTTGTGAATAAGCTTAAACCTAACTATTTCTTAGTTAGCACCTATTCATGCATGTTAATTTTTTCTTAGGATAGCTTAGTTTTCATATGGAACTCTCATTTTATATCGTTCATGTTACTTATCTTACCTATGTCAATCTAGATAGAGACAAGTCATAGCTCATTATTTAACATTAGTTTCATAATGCATCATGCACTAAATTTTATATTAGGGTTAGTTGTGCCCACTTGATTATCTCTTACCTATATAATAAAGGCTCATTTATACATTGTATTGATAAATTTTCATCTCAATCATTTCATTTTGATCTCCATTGCTCATTCTTGCTCATGTTGCAGCATCCTCTTGTGGCTAGTTTCTTTCTTGGTGGATCCCTTTAAGTCTACAACTTCATAATAGTTTTTTAATATTTCCAACATAGAGGAGTAATACGGGCTATAAGAGGATATAGTTTTTTCTCATACTTGTATTCTTCCTACTAGTTAGAATAATTCTTTGTTCTATTTTCCTAGTTTGTGATCAACTTTTTCTTTTACCCAAAGCCACATATCATTCAAACAAGGATTTAGTGCAAAAGGAATTCCAAGATACCTATCTTGTTTAGTAGGTCCTCCCCATTGAAAGTTAAACATTTTAAACCCAATGAGAGGTGTTTCAAGCCACCCCAACATTATTGATTTTACATTAGATACTTTTCTCTAGATTCATCAAAACAGAAAAGAATAAGTATCTTCATAAGAGAGTTCATATTTTTTTGAGTGAGTTCAAAATATAATGTTGTATCATCCATAAATAGGATGTTTAAAAGATCCTCCTTGTTAGGAAGGGTTATACCTTTTACAATGTTCTATTAGAGTAAATATTTACGAAAATTTGATATTTAAAAGATCTAAATGCATAATGATTCTTTATAAAAATAGTTACTCTGTGCTCTAATAAAGATAGGATTAAATATGGATCAAAGTTGTTTTTAGTTTTATACTTATCAAGTTATGAATATTTATCTAACAAAGGGTTATGGATACTATAAAATTAATACTAAATATTTTCTTGACATCAATGGAAAAATATTTTAGAATAATTCATGTAAAGGATTTTGATGTTGTTCCATAGATCTACTCTTACATTAAGACTAGACATGTTAATGATAATATTGGTTTGTCAATGAGGATTCTCCTATTCTAAATTTATTTTCTATTGTTTATTTGTTACATTGTTTAATATTTGCTTCTCTATATCAATTATTAATTACTACTTTAGCATAATTTGGTTATATTTATCATAAAAAATAATTGACTTTTTGGTCATGGTTCCAACATCTTCTTATAGAAAAACTACTAAATTTGGGATAACTGGAAATATCATGTGGGATTTGTCACTATAAAAGTCACAATTGGATTGTTTTGCTTTTTTCCTTTTCTGCTCATTAGCATAATTTCCTTGGTTACCATCATTATAATATTTTAGCATTTTTTTCTTTCCATCTTTTTTCATACTCAAGCCATTCTTATTATGGTAGCCTCCCATACCACCTCCTTCTTAATAGTTATCATGAAAACTCATGGAGGGTCCTACAACTTGAATTTGAGGTACCACATAGTGTATATTTTGAAGTGTTGATATACTTACTCTTAATTGAAGTTCCCACTAGCCCTATGCTAAATAAACATTCAATTATATTATAGATAAACCATATGCTCCATCCATACACATATCAAAAAAATGCTTCTAGAATCAATCATGAACCACATGTTCATAGTCATGTCTTCTTGATGAAGTAACATTGAACATATATATGTGTCATGTTTGTCCGACTTTGTATTATATAGTATATACTTATTATGTTTCTACAATATTTCTCAGTTTTCCCTCTTTTTTTGGTATCCTCTTGGTGCTTTTGATTATCAACAAACAGTCATTCCTTAAACATTCTTTCCTCCAATAATTTAAAACCAAATTTACTTCTTCTAGGTGGAAAGAAGTCTCAACATTCTCTTTTCATTAAAATTTCTTATTTTGGCATTACATTTTCTAAGTCTAATTTAAAATTATCAATTTCAGCATTTCCTACTAAATTATGCTCCCAAATCTTTGAGTAGGGTTCTATTATGGTGATCAATTATATCACATCCTTATATGAAGATGAAATATTTTCATCCATTTCTATTATAATGTGAGGGGCTAGCCCCCCCAAAAGGTAACACTCAATTCATTTGTCTTATGTCAAGGTTCTTATAATTTTCTAAACACACTTTTAAATCATTTTTCATCATGTTTTATCGATTGCTTCATTTTTTTCATCTTCCATAAGTATTTTATTTGTGTTTTCTTGTTCATACATTATGCGAGTGGAAATTTCTCAAATATAAGTCACTCAATTCTTTTCAAGTTTTATCATACTTAAAAGGAAATCTTTAATGCAACATCTTAGTGCCTCATCATTGAGGTTTTCCACAAAATCATATAATTGGGTCTAGTCATCATTAATGCTAAGCACACTCCAATGGAAGTCCAAGGTAAGGATATTTTTTGTAGTATCTTGATGTATATACAAAGGTAATGAATTTCAAGATTGGTTTGCAAAAATAACTTTGGAATTTGAATTTTCATAACACTCCTATATAGGATAACTTTAAGATTTGTATTATATCAATTTTAATTTGCTGAATAACATAATTGGTTTTTCATAGAGTGTGCTTCTTTTCTCATGAAAGTATTTTTGTGGCATTGACCATCTTGTTATGGTATGATATTCTTTGTGTAATATATTTCCTATAAGTATAAGATCGTTTTTCTTACACATACCTCTTATACAAATTAATTTTTACACCATGTCTTCCTTTCGTGATATCAATTACTAATCACATTAAGTTCTTGGTGTTAATGGTAGAGATTTTTGTACCAATCTTAGATTGAAAGAAAGATTCAGCAAAAGGAATCTTAATATGAAAAAAAATGGAAAGCACATCAAGAATAAATGTTTAATGATTGCTTAGTTTTATCTTTCTAATTAGATTGCTTAACATACCGTACTTATAATAAATTCAAAAACCACTTAAACAGTCAATACTTAATATGTGCTTGCTAATACAAGGGCAAGGAATTCAAAGGAATTCAGAGATAAGGTAGAGAAAATTAGTGCAGACTTTTCGTGATTCTGTTTGTTCGCAAAAGATTGGATTGCGTTTCAAACTTCATCTGTGTAAATGTGACATAATTTATTAGTTTCTGCATACGATAGACAGCTTATCCACACTGAAAGCTATTTAGATGTCAAGAAATAAATAAGATTTGTTGACTTTCACTTAATTGATTGCGTAAGATTGATTTTTGCAGTGTGGACTCTACATAAAATCAAATATATTTTTCATACATAAGATTGATTGGGAGTAGAGGTGACAATATCATCCTTGACTAATGGGAAACGTTAATTTCAAATTAGAATTTAAGAGAAAATAAAATAAAAATATATATTTGTGTTAAAATTTAAGGATGAGGAAATATAAGTGATGTGTTAAGTGTAATATAAAAACAAACAAGGGTTATATTTCTATTATCATTAACGATAGATTGAAATTTATTTATTTTTTAATGATTTGTTATTTGAATGTTATTATTTTAATAATATTTATATAAATTATAAGTTAGTTTTTCTTAAATCAATTTGATTTTAAGATTAGGTGGTGACAATTTCATTATTGATTAACTGGAAATATTAACTTCTAATCAGAATTTAAGAAAAATAAAAATCTATTTGAATATGTTTCATAACAAATATTTATATTTGTGATAAATTTTGAAGGATTAGCAATATACGTGACATGTTAAGTTTTATTTTTAACAAAATAAGGGTGACTTTTTTATTTTTATTAAAAATATTGTTGAAATTTATTTACCTTTTAATGATTTGTTGTTTGAATGTTATTATTCTAATTAATACTCATATAAAATATAAGTTAGTTTATCTTCAATCAATCTAGTCTCTACTGATGACTTTAGTAAAATTAACTTGAAAAAGATATAGAATCTAGTATTGTTGAAAAGATATTAATTGTATTGGTGACTTTTTTGATATTAATAGCACTATTTTAAAATCAATTGTACATTTGTAAAGAATCTTTGTGAATTATACTTCTATAAAAATAAAAAAATGATGTTATCAACAAATTATAGTTGTATTAAAAAAAGTTAAATATTTTTGTTGGTGTATTCAAGTTGTATTCAAACAAATAAAATAAGCCAGTGATGATTTATTTAAATATTCAAAACCATTAAATTAATTATTGTTAGGATTTGGTGTTTACACTATTGCATAAATTAATTTGTTATAATTTTGTAATTAAATAATTTAATTGCAGTACATCTAGAAGATGTGGTGGTGACACTAAATAATCATTTGAGGACCGCTTGCAAAGTTTTACTATATAAAATTGGTTAATTATTGTGTGTGTGGGAGACATGGCATAATTATTTAAACTTTGGGGAAACATAGTTAATAAAATGTAAACTTAATACCTAATATTAAATCAAGGGTCAATGATTTTGTGTTCCCATGGTTTTGAGACAAATGTTGTTTATGTTACCACTTGGTTGTAATTGTGTGAGCTTGAGTCTATACAAGAAAGCACATGTTTATTAGTTAAGGTTGTCTAGGTCAGTTGGCTATCAAATTATTCAGGCCTTCTAAGGAGTCCCAGTGTGAAGCATGACATGCAATCTAGGGATTCATTCTTGGAAACCTAGAGGATGTATTGGAGAGGCTTATGAACCTCCTAAATCTTGATCTCATTGATATTTCCCATAAGTGGTGGTGTTGTGTTGCATAACACCCCCTAAGGCATGGTTATCAATTTGTTGGTTGTTGGTTAAGTTGTTATTTTATTTGCCTCTATTTTTGAGATAATATGGACTATTTTGTCTCTATTAATGAGGGAATACAAACTATTTTGCCTATCTTCCCACAAGAACATTTACTCTTTTATCTATGGATAATATAGTATAGTGTTGTTTGCTAATTGTGATTGTTATTTTTTACACTTCTTGAGGCATTGATCCCCTAGTATTTTATGGCTAGCTGGTGTGATCATTGTTTTACACTACATGAATCACCCAACATAACATAACTTGTTGACTAATGGAATTTATGACACCCCTTTGGACACATAGCATAACTTAGCTTGCTAGTTGATGGACAATGGATCTTCCTCGCTTCCTTCAATGGTGATTTCTCCTATCTCTTTATATAATTCGACTTGTTCTTTTTCTATAATATTATGAGATTGATATTAGTGGTTGAGACAACCTTTTATGTTGACATCTTTTCACCTAATTAATTTGGAAATTTATTTTTTTCTTAATTACTAACATTGTCCTTTTTGAACATGTGTATCTTACTTTGAATGTTTTTGTGTGTATTGATAGGATCCTAAGTTTGAGGATTGTGTATCCCTCCACTTGGTATCATCCTATTAATAGCCTATCTTTCTATTAATTTCTCTCTATCTCTGTCTACTTACAATTGTAGTGATCATAGATTCACATTCCCACTAAAGATGGTGCGTAATTTAGTGCAGCAAATTGTATTGCTTCAAAATTTCATACTTTATTTGGTACCTATTTTAGTGCACTTTTTCCTAGATCAATTCAAGCCTATTTGGGCCCTATTCTACTTTAATATTCATTATTTTAATCCAACAATTTAACTATCATCAAATATTTAAAATTGGACTAGATATAACATCATGAATTCTAACACTCATGATTCCCTTTTGGAGGCCTTATGGGTACCCAACACATGTATGTACCACAAAAAATCCCTAAACTTGTAGCCAATGAAAGTGTCAACCTTCAACATTTGATTTTTCTATGCATGAGCATCCCTAGTTCTTGGGAATCTTTCATCACCCAAAAACATTTTCTTTCTATTTTGCAGTTTCAACATTTCTTTATGCATCTTACCGCATTTTCTCACCAGATCTTGCGGAGATGGAATTTGTTTGCGAGCATGCTCATCTACCTTATCCTAAGTGTGCGGGATGTTTGGATCTTTTTTTGGCAAGTTATCGCTTTCAAAATATGTGTCAATATTCCTAATCAGAGCACCAGAACCGCTAGGACCTATTTGCTAATGGAGAATCTTGCAGATCATTTTTCCTAGCTTGTGGAGCCTAATTTCATTTCTTCCAATATTCCTTGTCTTGTGTCCAACATCCCCTTAGGTTTGCACATCATTCTATGTTGTTTCAAGAGTGAGTCCTTTGGTAGAGTTGATCTAGTTGTTTCACATGTTACACCTTCTTCATCGGTAATTGTTTCCTTCTTGGGCTGATGCGAATCATCCTGGAGGTATGAATATAATATAAATCAATGTAATCATGTAGTTAGAAACAAGTTAGACAGAGATAGAAGACCAATTTGAAGGGTAGGAGATTCAGAGTTGGCTTGCATTATTGCTTGAGCTCGGATACTATATTTGAGCATGTTTGTAATTAGGCCTATGTTTGTAAGCCTGCATGTTGCCAACCAGTTGTATTTGAATTCTTGATATAATATAAGTCCGATTCTGCAATACCTCCATTGCATTGAGTTGTTTATGTTGTTTTTCCTTTGCTGCACAGTCCAGACTGTTCTCTTTGAGAACTTACTCCAACCTTGACTGCACCAAGTGGTGTCAGAGAGAGTTTTCGTTCTGAAGATTGCAGAGTCCTGTAAGAATTTTGTTGTGGGGTGGTGGATTGGGGATCTAGCCTACAACTATAGAGGACTTGTGTAAATATGGCCTGATGAGGAAATGTTAGAGGTGGTGGAGCATGTGGAAATATAGACCCTGTTGTGGTGAAAATGCTGAGAGGAATTGAAGCCCGACTGGAAGCTGTTGAAAGGGCCTAGAGAAGAGGTCGACATGTTGAAGATATGAGTGATGATGAAGAAGAAGAGGTGGCAGGAGAAGTAGGAGAAAATCAACTAGCGATTGATCTAGAAGAAGAAAGGTTCATAAGAGCCTTGACGAGAGTGAATACTTGACCACATTTTAACCCGCTAGATTATGATGGCAAGTTTACTTCGAATGAATTGCTTGATTGGATCACAAAGATGGAAAAGTATTTTGATTTTGAGGGAACAGTTGAAGACAAGAAGGTGAGATATGCTTGCACTAAGTTAGAGGGACATGTGTCTCTTTGGTGGGAATATTTTTAGGTAGATAGACAAAGAAGAGGTAAAGAGAAGATTAATTCTTGGGAGGAGATGGTTAACAAGTTGAAATCAAAGTTCATGCTCGTCGATTATCAAGTGAATCTATTCCAGAAGTTGTAAAACTTGAAGCAGAAGGAATCAAGTATGAAGGAATATACTAAAGCACTCTACAAGTTGAATATCAGATCTAGACATACTGATGATGAGATTGAACAAGTTGCTAGATACATAAATGGGTTGTGGATGTCTATACAAGATGAACTCAATTTAATCAAATCAAAAATTATTGAGGAAGCTTATCAATATGCCCTGAAGGCGGAAGAGAAGCCGAACAGAAGACATGAGCAGAAGCAAAGAGATAGATGAGGAAGATTTCAAGAAGGAATATTTCAAGGAAGGACCTATAGTGGAGTAAGAGGACCCTATGTGGATCAGAACAAAGGCAAGGAAGCTAGCAGAGATGGTAGTTCATATCGCATAAATTTTTACTAGAGAAGAGAACCTAATGGTTACCGGAATGAGGGTTATGGAAAGGAAGACAAAAGACAGGATAAGAGAGATTTTAGAGGAACCTTCTTTAAGTGGGGAGGAGAAGGATATCATGCTTTTGAATGTAATAAGGCAAAGAACAGTGGAAGAGAAGCATTGGTGGAAGAAGAACCTACTAGATTAGATAATAGACTGGAAGATGGAAAATTATTGGTGATGAGGAGAGAATTGTGCCACACCGGAGATGATCAAGAACCCTTGTAGAGGAGGAATTTGTTCAAGACAAGATGCAAAGTAGTTGGTAAGTGTTGTAAAGTTATAATTGATAGTGGTAGTTCAGATAACCTTGTTTCAAAGGAGGTGGTGAAAAAGCTAAAATTAGAGAGATTGAAGCATCCTAAGCCTTATCAGATAGCATGGATACAGGATAATCATAAGATACTGGTAAGTGAACAATGCCTAGTAAAATTAAGAATTTGATCTTATCATGATGAAGTTTTGTGTGATATTATGCCAATGGATATATGTCATATCTTGTTGGGTATACCTTGGTAGCATGATATACAAGCAATACATGATGTAAGGAAGAACATATACATTATTATTGCAAATGGGATGAAACAAACCTTGTTACCTTTGGAGGATCCTCTTAAGAGTGATGTTTGTACAAGTTCTAGGATTTGTTTGGTAGATGAAAGAAATTCCTGGATGGGATGACACATGAGAATATGTGTTTTTCTTTAGTTCCTAAGAAGACTTAAAATTTGAAGCATGAAGAAGAACAATCAAAACAAATAAAAGAGTTGCTAACAGAATATGGAGACATCATTTCAGATAACGTACCTGATGGATTACGACCTGTGATAAGTATCAACCATTGCATGGACCTAATTCTTGAAGCTAGTTTTCCTAATAAAGCAGCACATCAGATGACACCAACAAAAACTAAGGAGTTGAATATACAAGAACCAAAGTTGTTGAAGAAAGGTTTTATCAGAGAAATTTTTAGCCCTTGTGCAGTTCCAATAGTTTTAACACCTAAGAAGAATGGAGAATGGAGGATGTGTACTGACTCTATAGCAATAAACAAGATCATAGTGAAGTATAGGTTTCCCTTGGCTAGGATGGATGAAATAATGGATTGTTTAAGTGGAGCCAGATACTACACAAAGATAGACTTGAAAAGCAGATACCATCAAGTTAGAATCAAAGAAGGAGATGAGTGAAAGACATCATTCAAGACAAATGAAGGACTGTATGAATGGTTAGTGGTATCTTTTTGACTGACGAATGCATCGAGTACTTTCATGAGTTTGATGATATTCAGTAAGACCAAAGAAGAGCATATGTTAGATTTGAGCAAGTTTATGCAGAGATTGAGAGAAGAGAAGTTGTCGATAAACTTTAAGAAGTAAAGTTTCATGAAGGAGTTAGTCTATTTGGGATTTGTGATATCTGGGGATGGATTGAAGATGGATCTCGAAATAGTAAGAGTAATTGTTGAATAGCCTACACCGGAAAGCATTGAGGAGGTAAGATTATTTCAAGGATTGGCTAGTTTCTACTGGAAGTTTATTAGAAATTTTAGTTCAATTTGTAACCCTATGATAGAAGCAATGAGAGGAGATAGGAAGGATTTCAAGTGGACATCTGGAGCAAATAAGAGTTTTGAGTTATTGAAGTAGAAGGTGACAAAGAAACCTATGTTGGCTTTACTGGATTTTAGCAATGTATTTCAAGTGGATTGTGATGCAAGTGAGAATGCAAGTGGAGCAATGTTAAGTCAGGAAGGAAGACCAACAACTTATTTCAGTGAAAAATTGAATGATGCCAGAAGGAGATATTTTGTGTATGATCAAGAGTTTTATGCCATAATTCAAGCATTGAAGAAGTGGAGACATTATTTCTTACCTAAAGAGTTTGTGTTGTATACTGATCATCAAGATTTACAATAGTTGAATAGTCAAGGTAAGCTGAATCAAAGACACAGGAGATGGGTGGAGTTCTTGTAGAGTTAGACCTTTATTTCAAAGAATAGAAGTGGAAAGTCAAATAGAGTTATTGATGCCTTGAGTAGAAGGAGGAAATTGCTGACAAAGATGAGAGTGGAGGTATTGGGTTTTGAGAAATTGAAGAATTTGTATCAGAATAACCCATATTTTACAGAACCTTGGAAAGCTTGTAAAGAACCAGTTATGGTGGATAGGAGCAAGTAACTAGATTATTTCATTCAAGATGAGATGATTTTGAGAGGAATCTAGTTGTGTATACCTAGGAGCTCTCTGAGCGATAATCTGATAAAAGAGAAGCATAACTTGAAAAAGGTAATGGTTAGAATATTGGATTGTATAAGGCTTTGACACTTCCAGAGAGACCTTGGGAAGGCATAAGCATGGATTTTATACTTGGACTGCCTAGAACACAAAGAGGAAATCATTCTATATTTGTGGTGGTGGATAGATTCTCAAAGATGGCACACTTCATACCCTGTAAGAAGACAACAGATGTCATGCATATAGCTGACCTATTTTTCAAAGAGGTGGTGAGACTACATGGATTACCTAATAGCATAGTTTTTGATAGAGACACTAAATTTTTTGGATATTTTTGGAGGAAACTTTGGAAGAAGATTAAGACAGATTTGAAATTTAGTTCTACTTTTCACCCATAGACTGATGGACAGACAGAAGTAGTAAATAGGAGTTTCAGAAATTTGTTGAGATGTTTAGTTGGAGAGAAAACAAAAAGTTGGGACTTGATCCTAGCACAAACAGAGTTTGCCTACAACAATTCAGTGAACTGGAGTACTGGAAGAACACCCTTTGAGATTCTTACCGGAATACACCCTAGTGGCATATCAAAGTTGAGAGACATTAGCAATGAAGATAAAACGAGTGCTGAAGCGGAAGTATTTGTAGAACATACGAAGACTATACATACTTAGGTAAAGCAGTATTTGGAGGACATGAATAGAAGTATAAGGAGAAAGAAGATGTTATGCAAGACAAAATCCCCTTCCCTTCAAACTTACAAAATTAGAGGCACAACCTACCCTTCTAGAGACTCTCTCGTAACATAAACAATCAGATTTCAATAAAACCTATGCTTATGTTCCCTCTCATCCCTCTTGGGTCCTCACACCAGGTTTCAAGGTGTTATGACTATCGAGCCAAGGAGAACCAATCAAATTTTTGTTAGAACTGCACAATCTTTTACCAGTTAGGTATTCCAATCATCGGCAACCAAAGATAACACACTACTCATTTGAATTCATGCAACAATATAAAAATATAGTACGTAGGGCAGATTACAGAAACAGGGTGAAAATAAGTATCCAATTTGGTGCCAATGATTATAAATTTAAAAAAAATAGTTACATAATTACTTTGTATAATTTTCCTTGTTCTCCCCCTCTGGTTCTCTATCTGTTGCCCATACAATTATACCAAATTTGAATTTCCCATAGTTACCTTTGGACTAATTCATTTCCCAACCTGATCAATCTATCTCAAACACAGGTGTCAGAATAACAATACCGAAAGGACTAATCAATGTTGGGTATTGATATCAAAATAACAACTCCAATCATGACTTTTGATCTCCCGGTCGGAATAAATCTTCAAGGCAAAGCAACAATTTCCAGTAGTCCCGATAGAACAAACTACCCTGATGTCTGATTTTGCTATAGCTTATGCCAATCAAGACACTTGAGCATCAGAATAGCCATGGAAAGTCGGTCGAACAGATTTGTGCAATCTCGATAGTATAAACTATCCCGATGACAACCTTATTGGATTAACTATTCCGATGACAACTTTTACAACCCTAATGCTTTATCGGGTTAAGTATCCCGATGACAACATTGATAACTTTTCCTTTACAACAATGTCATTTTATCGGTATAACTTATCTTGATGACAATAATGACAACATTTTTAGCAAATTTACAAATTTGAAAATCATGACTCCAAATTTGACAAACATACCCAAAAACATGAAATAACATTATACATGGTCCCAGCGGGCCTTATTGAGTCTATATAAACCTAACCCTAACTCCTAAGACTCAAAACACCTAATTAACATATTCCAAGTGCTCCTACACCAAACACCTAGGCCTGAAAATTTTCCAAGTCCCTTGGAAACCGGGTTGCCCCTGTCCATCTCTAACCTTCTAAGGTGTCATCCTTTCTTGGGTGCCTTGAATTGGTTTCTCAATAACAACTGCTTCATGCTTGCCATATCTATCCTTTGACTCTCACCAAACACTCCCATCTCCTTGCCCAATCACTTGTCCTTTATGCCTTAGGTTCCTTGTCACTAGAACTCTTCATCCACCATGTTTATTAGACCCAAAATTCTCAATTATTGCAGTACATGACTACTTATCAGATTCTCCTCCCACTATAGGACAAATTAGAGTCCCAACTAGGATTTCTTTATCCTCCTTCCACCCACCTTGTGGCTGCATACACATCTGATCTTTGGCCTTTGTTCAGTCTCCTTTAGGTATCAACACCTTACCTCTGTCATCCCCGACTAAAATAATCTACATACCTTTTGATTTGGTATCTCTAGACATAGGAGTGACTGCAACTTCCCTTGACTCATCTTCACTTACCTTCACCAACTCCTTCTTGCCAGCCAAGATGATTTTTGTTGCCTTGCCTCTTGCTTCTTCAGTCTCCTACAATGGGGTTAATACAAAAGTTTTTCCATCTTTCTTAATGGTATAGGTATTCCCTCTACCATCATAAAGTGCTTGCCTATCAAATTTCCATGGTCTTCTAGGAAGTAGATGGCAACAATCCATGGGTAAAATATCACAAGTACCCTATCTTTATATCCTTCAATTTGAAACTCAAAATAGGCTTATTCATTTACCAAAAGTGTCTGAGTATCATTTATCCAAGATGATTTATATGGTGCTTCATGAGGAATTCATTCTATTTTCAGTTTGTCTACCATCTCTCTAGACACCATATTGTCAGTGGAACCCGAATCTATTACTTCCTTGCATAATTTACCTTTACATTTGCATGTGGTCCTGAACAAGTTCCTTCTTTGACTCATCTCCTTCTCCTTAGATTCCTTCAAAAGTATTCTTCTCAGCATCAATGATTCACCTACTTCCGGAGCAGCAACATAATTTGGAGAGTTGACACTTTCGCCTTCATCTTCTTGCACAATTTGGACTCTCTTTTCACCCCTTCTTTCACCACTTGATGTAGATCCTTGTCTCTCAGGACACTTGAAATAAGTACCACTCAACTCATTTGTCTTATGTCAAGGTTCTTATAGTTTTCTAAACACACTTTTAAATCATTTTCCTTCATATTTTATCGATTCCTTCTTTTTTTATCTTCTATTTTTTATTTGTGTTTTTTATTCATACATTATGTGAGTGGAATTTTTTCAAAAATAAGTCACTCTATTCGTTCCATGTTTTATCATTCTTAAAAGGAAATATTTAATGCATCATATTAGTGCCTCATCATTGACATTGTCCACAAAATCATATAATTGGGTTTAGTCATCATTAATGCTAACCCCACTCCAATGGAAGTCTAAGGTAAGGAGATTTTTTGTATAGCATCCTTGATGTATTTACAAAGGTAAGGAACTTCATGATTGATTCTTAGGTATTTTTATGTTGCAAAACAACCTTGGAATTTGAATTTTGGCAACACTCATGTATAGGATTTCTTTGCCATTTGTATTATATCAATTTTGTTGCTGAATAACATAATTGGTTTTTTCTAGAGTAGTTATTTTCTAACAAAAGTGTTTGTATTGCATACATCATCTTGTCATGGTATGATATTCTTTGTGTAATATATTTCCTATAATCATACGATCATATTCCTTGTACATGCCTCTTATTAAGTGCTAGTATACAAATTAATTTCTACACCATGACTTCCTTTCATGGAATCAAATAGTAATCACCTTAGATTCTTCATGTTCATAGTAGGGATTTTTTAACCAACCTTAGGTTGAGAGAAAGTTTTAGGAAAGGAAATCTTAATATAAGAAAAATAGAAAGCACGTCAAGAATAAACATACAATAGACAACTTATCCACTATTTAGTAGTCAAGGGAGCCGTTTAATAAGAGTTGTTGACTCTCACTTAATTGATTGCGTAAGATTCAGATTTTTCCAGTGTAGACTACATAAAATCAAATATATTTTTCATAAATATCGTTTGAACTAGTTTTGCGAGTACGTGAAAATCTCATAGTTTGACTGATAGGAAACGTTAACTTCAAATAAGAATTTAAGGGGAAAAAAATTGTTTTTCAATAATAAAAATATACACGCCTTAAAATTTAAGGATGTGGAAATATAAGTGATGTGTAAAATTTAACTTTTATTAAAACAAGGGTGAATTTTTTATTATTATTAAAGAATAGACTGAAATTAATTTATTTATTTTTTAGCGATTTGTTGTTTGAATGTTATTATTTTAATAATAATTTTTTATAAATTATAAGTTAGTTTTTCTTAAATCAATTTGATTTTGGGAGTAGGTGGTGACAATTTCTTTATTGACTAATTTAAAATGTTAACTATAAATCAGAATTTAAGAAAAAATTAAAAAACTTTTTGAATATGTTTCATAACAATTATTTACATTTGTGATAAAATTTGAAGGATTAGCAATATAAGTGACATGTTAATTTTTATTTTTAACAAAACAAGCGTGACCTTTTTATTATTATTAAAAAAATTGTTGAAATTTATTTACCCTTATAATGATTTTTTGTTTGAATGCTATTATTTAAATTAATATTCATATAAAATATAAGTCAGTTTACCTTAAATCAATTTGATTTTGTAGCAAAGTCTTAAAACGTGAAATTTGAAAAATTAAAATTAGTACTCTAGTGACAACTCTAGGAAAATTTCCTTGAAATTGATATAAAATCTAGTATTGTTGAAAAGATATTAATTGTATTCGTGATTTTTTTAATGTTAATTATTTTGTTGATTGTTTTAAAATCACAGATACATTTACAAAACATCTTTGTGAATTATACTTCTATAAAAACAAACAAAATCATGTCATCAACAAATTATACTTGTGTTCAAAAAAGTTAAATATTTATGTTCATGTATTAAAGTTGTATTCAAACAAATAAAATAAGATAGTGACGAATTATATAAATATTCTAAACTTTAAAATTAATTATTATTATTAGGATTTGGTGTTTACACTATTGCATAAAATTGACATGTTATAATAATGTAATTAAATAATTATTATTAGGATTTGGTGTTTACACTATTGCAAAA
Source organism: Cryptomeria japonica (assembly GCF_030272615.1). Classification (NCBI taxonomy): domain Eukaryota; kingdom Viridiplantae; phylum Streptophyta; class Pinopsida; order Cupressales; family Cupressaceae; genus Cryptomeria; species Cryptomeria japonica. The sequence goes on along the minus strand of NC_081409.1, from coordinate 272,489,431 downwards.
AAATGATTTGTTATAATAATGTAATTAAATAATTATTTAGTTGTGGTACATCTAGAAGATGTGGTTGGCTACATGAGATAATCATTTGAGGACCACATGTAAATTTTTATTACATAAAATTGGCCTAATATTTTGTGTGTGTGGGAGACATAGCATAATTATTTATTCTTTGGGAAAAGATAGTTAATAAAGTGTAAACTTAATACCTAATATTAAATTAGGGGTCAGTGATTTTTTGTTCCACAGATTTTGAGACACATGTTTTTATTTTACCACTTGGTTGTATTTGTGTGAGCTTGAGACTACACAAGCAACCATATATTTAGTAGTTAAGGTTGGCTGGGTGAGTTGGTTGTCATATTATTTAATCCTTCTAAGGAGTCCATATGTGAATCATGACATGGGATGTAGGGATTCACTCTTGGAAACCTAGAGGATGTATTTGAGAGGCTTATGAACCTCCTAAACATTAATATTTCCCCTAAGTGGTGGTGTTGTGTTGCATAATACCCCCTAAGGCATGGTTATCATTTTATTGATTGTTGGCTAGCTCGTTATTTTCTTTTCCTCTATTTTTGTTTTGATCGATAATGTTTAGTTTTATTAATATAAAATAAAGTAGTACATCTTCAAAAGGAAACAACTTTTATCAAAAAACCCCAACCACCTTCCCTCCATACCATTGTTTCAAACAAACCACTACCCGAATATAGAATTATAAACCCACTCAAAATTCCTATTGTACCAAACCACTTATCAAACAATCGATACATATACGAGATCAAAATTAAAGATTTATGTCCAGTGAGAAGAAATAATAGCCTCACTTGAATAGAGGCAAGCAACTAGAAACAAATTAAACATCACTACCAGAAGAATCGCTAGAGGCACGTTCACCTTCACTATCTCCATACTCATGCATCAGGTCCTTGCACGTACCCTTCGCCCACTCGCTTCCACCTCCCCTACTTCCTCATGGGCTTGCCTTATAATATCTTCCAATTCCATAATCTACACATACATTTTTGGTGCTGATAGTTCTGATCCTTAAAGATAAGTACAGATGCCAAGCTAATAAGATGAGAGGGGGGGGGGGGGTGAATCATACAAACTTAATCTTCCATAAAAATATCAGATTCAACCTCGGTAACATATACGTCAGTAATATAACCAAAACTGCTAAACATGTAAACTCACAAGCATATAAACACCATAACACTCATAACACCAGATTTAATGTGGAAACCCAAATAGGGAAAAACCACTATGGGATTTCAGACCCACTAAGAAATATACTCTTCTAGAGTATGCTTGGTTAAAAGCAAATCCTGTTAAAGATTACAAACACATTGCTAGATGTGACCCGGTTAACGGATTTCCCTCAGATCTATTAGGATCCTCACCTTGTTATAAGTGACCTTATTAAAGGATTTCAAACACTCAATTAGAATGTCACCTTGCTAGAGGGTTTTACAAATAAGACTGTTAAGTCCACTCGGTTAAGAAATTTTCTGTCACTTCACAAAATAACAGTAATAAAAATCTATCTGCAACTTCACATCTAAAATGCTAAAGCAGATTCTTATTTGCTCAATACAATATAGACATTGAACTAATCTTCTCCTTTTGCTAGGCTCTATACTCTGTTATTCAAAATAGGTCTACAAGCTTCTGTGCTCAGTAATCACTATGTAGCATCCTTGTGCATACACTTGCCTGCATGCTTTGTTTATCAATAGTTCCTTATTTATAAACAATAGCTAACCGCTTAATCTCCTTGATCACATTTCCCATGATCAATCATAGCCATCAGATCTTCAAACTTTGACTAGGTTCAATGTAACCTTCAATCTCAAATGTTTTACCCCACCTTGGAACTTGCATATGTTTCTTGGAACTTGTGCTAGGGTATTGCAGTTCAATCTGAGCTGTAGCTCTTCCTGCCAATTTTCCTTTGCCATAGATTCTTTAACAAACTTCATTCACGGCATACCAATCATTTAATCATAGCCAGCTCATTAGCTTCTTTCATTAAATAATGCATGTAATCATTTAATGCATTCTGTTATTACTCAGTTGCAACTTGGTAAATACTAAACTTCACTCGGTAGACATTTTACCTTCATTAACCGATATCGATAACCTTAGGGTTTACTGACTAGGTTCCTTAGGGTTTACAGACTAGGTTCTTTGCTCGGTAACATAGTATAGTATTAACCTTACAATCAATAACATATGTATGATATCTAAACAATCTAAACATCATGATCTCATCATTATCTAACTCAGTAATAGTTGCCCATTGAATAACTTATTTCTCCTCTTATTCATCATATTCTTTCTATGTCTTTTACCGACATCTTTATACTCATCAAATCATACTTCTTAAGATATGGCAACATCATACTGAATTAGAAAATCAATTTCTTGACATCAATGACAAAATAATAATATTAAGATAGTAATCATCCTTAATCAGTTGTATCTATAATCATCAACAACCTTCTCAATATCCTTATTGAAATGCCAATAATCTCTACTTGTCTGTTATAATGCCAGCAGGTGCCTCCCACCCTCTTCTCACCGTCTGAGGAAAGGAATATGTCTACCCCTTAGATCTTGGTGGTACTCCAAAATATCTTTAGAGACCTCAAACCCCCAACTTGGTACTGTCCACTCTAGCAATGACTCCAAATTGTTTAGATATTCTAGTGGCACAATTGCCTGCATTACCCTATGCACTTCCACACATGAAGAGTCCAATTCGAGCCCCCGTCCCATAATAAGGGAGTAAATATCCACCCTTATTCGATATTTGTGGTCAATTACTTCCACATCTTCCCCCAAAATTAACTACACACTTTTCGGAAACAATGGATCCTTCGAGCAGAACATGCTCTTCAAGCATCTCTCTAAAACTCGCCCCAGAAATACCATCAGCAATTTGTCAGTTTTCATCATGAATTTTGCTTCCATTGCACTTGCCAAACACAAAACTAGCCTCACTCCACCGATAATCCACTTTCGCGGACCACAAAGAACTCCCACCAGATGCATTGAATCGACACTCATTCCCATTGCTTCTATTAATGGGTTTGTCCCAGCCTGCGTCGCCACTGTAGAGAAAATCGGCATTAATTTCCAATATCAGTCAAGCTAGCCTAATATCTCGGGCAAGGAAATAAATATCCTTCTCACACACTTCAAATATACTTATAAGTACAAGCCAATACAACTCATTTAAGCTTGCCATTTTATTATTGCATTATCTCTTCCCCGCCACCTCATCACACAGTTGTCCAAAGTGCACGCCACATTTGGAAACACATCCTTTATTGCATTTCCACCCCTTCTAATACGAGATATACAAAAATATTTGAAATTATTAAATTTTGAACAAACCAGTGCTATGAATTTATTTATTTTCCAACTTGGAGATACACATTTCATAATTGCCTCCACCACTACCTTGGAATCTCCTTCCTAATTCACCTTCAAGACATTCATGTTAGCGGCCAATTTGAATGCTAGTAAGGTGGTGTGCACCTCTACTTCATTATTAGTCCTATCATGTAGCCTCTGCGCTCCCTTGAAAAGAATCATTTGTTCGTCATCCTGAGAAACACATCTCGCCCCTGAGATGCCCGAGTTGCCTCTAGATGGCCCATCAAAATTTATTTTCATCCACCACTACTCCGGATTAGACCACACTTCCTCCTTTTTCCTATGTTCTACACATGAAGGATGAACCCTTGAATGGGTATTTTCCTCTATTTTTTAGATAATATGGAATGTTTATGATTTATTTATGAGGGAAGATGACTTTTCCTATCTTCCCAAAAGAACATGCACTCTCTTATCTATGGATAATATACTATAACATTACTTACTAGTTGTGATTGTTATTTGTAACACTTCCTTAGGCATTGATCCCCTAGTATTTTATGGCTTGCTCATGTGATTATTTTGTTACACTACATGAATCAGCCAACATAGTTTACCTTGTTGTTTGGTGGAATTTATGCCACCCCTTTGGACACCTAGCATAACTTGGCTTGATGCTTGATGGACAATGGATCTTCCTGTCTTCCTTTAATGGTGATTTCTCCTATCTCTTTATATAAGTCCACTTGTTCTTTTTCTATAACATTCTAAGAATGATATTAGTGGTTGAGACAACCTTTTATGTTAATATATCTTCACCTAATTAATTTGGAAACTTTTGTTTCCTTTGTTACTAACAATGTCTTCTTTGTTACTAACAAAGAAGATTAGGACATGACCCTTGTTGGCTCCAAGGGGGCTGTTGCTTTGGCTAAGATGGGGTCGTGGTGTGGTGAACTATGGGTGCCTTCCCCATCTTCCTCATGGTCTAGCCTACTAATGGCTGGAAGTTGTGGTTTGTTTTTTCCTATGCCCACCATTCATTGTTTCTTTGTTTTGAATCCTCTAGTTATTTTGGGTGGGAATTTTTCCTTCGATGTGGGTGGTTTTTGGCTTCCTTTCTCTCCAAGGATTGTTGGTCATAGCTTTGTGTACATTCCTGGATTTCTTCTTTATCTTCTTTCTCAAGGGTTTTCCTTAGCTTGGTCTATTGAATTGACCCCATCTCCTATTCTGGTGGAGATGTGTCTTGCTGGTTTTCCCTTGACTGGATGCAGGGGGCTACTCTAGGTTGTCCTTTCTTTTTGGAGAGAGTTTGTTCTTCCATCAAAGATAGACTTGAAAAGCAGATACTAGACAAAGATAGACTTGAAAAGCAGATACCATTCAAGACAAATGAAGGACTGTATGAATGGTTAGTGGTGTCTTTTTGACTGACGAATGCATCAAGTACTTTCATGAGTTTGATGATATTCAGTAAGACCAAAGAAGAGCATATGTTAGATTTGAGACAAGTTTATATAGAGATTGAGAGAAGAGAAGTTGTCGATAAACTTTAAGAAGTAAAGTTTCATGAAGGAGTTAGTCTATTTGGGATTTGTGATATCTGGGGATGGATTGAAGATGGATCTCGAAATAGTAAGAGTAATTGTTGAATAGCCTACACCGGAAAGCATTGAGGAGGTAAGATTATTTCAAGGATTGGCTAGTTTCTACTGGAAGTTTATCAGAAATTTTAGTTCAATTTGTAACCCTATGATAGAAGCAATGAGAGGAGATAGGAAGGATTTCAAGTGGACATCTGGAGCAAATAAGAGTTTTGAGTTATTGAAGTAGAAGGTGACAAAGAAACCTATGTTGGCTTTACTGGATTTTAGCAATGTATTTCAAGTGGATTGTGATGCAAGTGAGAATGCAAGTGGAGCAATGTTAAGTCAGGAAGGAAGACCAACAACTTATTTCAGTGAAAAATTGAATGATGCCAGAAGGAGATATTTTGTGTATGATCAAGAGTTTTATGCCATAATTCAAGCATTGAAGAAGTGGAGACATTATTTCTTACCTAAAGAGTTTGTGTTGTATACTGATCATCAAGATTTACAATAGTTGAATAGTCAAGGTAAGCTGAATCAAAGACACAGGAGATGGGTGGAGTTCTTGTAGAGTTAGACCTTTATTTCAAAGAATAGAAGTGGAAAGTCAAATAAAGTTATTGATGCCTTGAGTAGAAGGAGGAAATTGCTGACAAAGATGAGAGTGGAGGTATTGGGTTTTGAGAAATTGAAGAATTTGTATCAGAATAACCCATATTTTACAGAACCTTGGAAAGCTTGTAAAGAACCAGTTATGGTGGATAGGAGCAAGTAACTAGATTATTTCATTCAAGATGAGATGATTTTGAGAGGAATCTAGTTGTGTATACCTAGGAGCTCTCTGAGTGATAATCTGATAAAAGAGAAGCATAACTTGAAAAAGGTAATGGTTAGAATATTGGATTGTATAAGGCTTTGACACTTCCAGAGAGACCTTGGGAAGGCATAAGCATGGATTTTATACTTGGACTACCTAGAACACAAAGAGGAAATCATTCTATATTTGTGGTGGTGGATAGATTCTCAAAGATGGCACACTTCATACCCTATAAGAAGACAACAGATGTCATGCATATAGCTGACCTATTTTTCAAAGAGGTGGTGAGACTACATGGATTACCTAAGAGCATAGTTTTTGATAGAGACACTAAATTTTTTGGATATTTTTGGAGGAAACTTTGGAAGAAGATTAAGACAGATTTGAAATTTAGTTCTACTTTTCACCCATAGACTGATGGACAGACAGAAGTAGTAAATAGGAGTTTCAAAAATTTGTTGAGATGTTTAGTTGGAGAGAAAACAAAAAGTTGGGACTTGATCCTAGCACAAACAGAGTTCGCCTACAACAATTCAATGAACTGGAGTACTGGAAGAACACCCTTTGAGATTCTTACCGGAATACACCCTAGTGGCATATCAAAGTTGAGAGACATTAGCAATGAAGATAAAACGAGTGCTGAAGCGGAAGTATTTGTAGAACATACGAAGACTATACATACTTAGGTAAAGCAGTATTTGGAGGACATGAACAGAAGTATAAGGAGAAAGAAGATGTTATGCAAGACAAAATCCCCTTCCCTTCAAACTTACAAAATTAGAGGCACAGCCTACCCTTCTAGAGACTCTCTCGTAGCATAAACAATTAGATTTCAATAAAACCTATGCTTATGTTCCCTCTCATCCCTCTTGGGTCCTCACACCAGGTTTCAAGGTGTTATGACTATCGAGCCAAGGAGAACCAATCAAATTTTTGTTAGAACTGCACAATCTTTTACCAGTTAGGTATTCCAATCATCGGCAACCAAAGATAACACACTACTCATTTGAATTCATGCAACAATATAAAAATATAGTACATAGGGCAGATTACAGAAACAGGGTGAAAATAAGTATCCAATTTGGTGCCAATGATTATAAATTTAAAAAAAATAGTTACATAATTACTTTGTATAATTCTCCTTGTTCTCCCCCTCTGGTTCTCTATCTGTTGCCCATACAATTATACCAAATTTGAATTTCCCATAGTTACCTTTGGACTAATTCATTTCCCAACCTGATCAATCTATCTCAAACACAGGTGTCAGAATAACAATACCGAAAGGACTAATCAATGTTGGGTACTGATATCAAAATAACAACTCCAATCATGACTTTTGATCTCCCGGTCGGAATAAATCTTCAAGGCAAAGCAACAATTTCCAGTAGTCCCGATAGAACAAACTACCCTGATGTCTGATTTTGCTATAGCTTATGCCAATCAAGACACTTGAGCATCAGAATAGCCATGGAAAGTCGGTCGAACAGATTTGTGCAATCTCGATAGTATAAACTATCCCGATGACAACCTTATTGGATTAACTATTCCGATGACAACTTTTACAACCCTAATGCTTTATCGGGTTAAGTATCCCGATGACAACATTGATAACTTTTCCTTTACAACAATGTCATTTTATCGGTATAACTTATCTTGATGACAATAATGACAACATTTTTAGCAAATTTACAAATTTGAAAATCATGACTCCAAATTTGAAAAACATACCCAAAAACATGAAATAACATTATACATGGTCCCAGCGGGCCTTATTGAGTCTATATAAACCTAACCCTAACTCCTAAGACTCAAAACACCTAATTAACATATTCCAGGTGCTCCTACACCAAACACCTAGGCCTGAAAATTTTCCAAGTCCCTTGGAAACCGGGTTGCCCCTGTCCATCTCTAACCTTCTAAGGTGTCATCCTTTCTTGGGTGCCTTGAATTGGTTTCTCAATAACAACTGCTTCATGCTTGCCATATCTATCCTTTGACTCTCACCAAACACTCCCATCTCCTTGCCCAATCACTTGTCCTTTATGCCTTAGGTTCCTTGTCACTAGAACTCTTCATCCAGCATGTTTATTAGACCCAAAATTCTCAATTATTGCAGTACATGACTACTTATCAGATTCTCCTCCCACTATAGGACAAATTAGAGTCCCAACTAGGATTTCTTTATCCTCCTTCCACCCACCTTGTGGCTGCATACACATCTGATCTTTGGCCTTTGTTCAGTCTCCTTTAGGTATCAACACCTTACCTCTGTCATCCCCGACTAAAATAATCTACATACCTTTTGATTTGGTATCTCTAGACATAGGAGTGACTGCAACTTCCCTTGACTCATCTTCACTTACCTTCACCAACTCCTTCTTGCCAGCCAAGATGATTTTTGTTGCCTTGCCTCTTGCTTCTTCAGTCTCCTACAATGGGGTTAATACAAAAGTTTTTCCATCTTTCTTAATGGTGTAGGTATTCCCTCTACCATCATAAAGTGCTTGCCTATCAAATTTCCATGGTCTTCTAGGAAGTAGATGGCAACAATCCATGGGTAAAATATCACAAGTACCCTATCTTTATATCCTTCAATTTGAAACTCAAAATAGGCTTATTCATTTACCAAAAGTGTCTGATTATCATTTATCCAAGATGATTTATATGGTGCTTCATGAGGAATTCATTCTATTTTCAGTTTGTCTACCATCTCTCTAGACACCATATTGTCAGTGGAACCCGAATCTATTACTTCCTTGCATAATTTACCTTTACATTTGCATGTGGTCCTGAACAAGTTCCTTCTTTGACTCATCTCCTTCTCCTTAGATTCCTTCAAAAGTATTCTTCTCAGCATCAATGATTCACCTACTTCCGGAGCAGCAACATAATTTGGAGAGTTGACACTTTCGCCTTCATCTTCTTGCACAATTTGGACTCTCTTTTCACCCCTTCTTTCACCACTTGATGTAGATCCTTGTCTCTCAGGACACTTGAAATAAGTACCACTCAACTCATTTGTCTTATGTCAAGGTTCTTATAGTTTTCTAAACACACTTTTAAATCATTTTCCTTCATATTTTATCGATTCCTTCTTTTTTTATCTTCTATTTTTTATTTGTGTTTTTTATTCATACATTATGTGAGTGGAATTTTTTCAAAAATAAGTCACTCTATTCGTTCCATGTTTTATCATTCTTAAAAGGAAATATTTAATGCATCATATTAGTGCCTCATCATTGACATTGTCCACAAAATCATATAATTGGGTTTAGTCATCATTAATGCTAACCCCACTCCAATGGAAGTCTAAGGTAAGGAGATTTTTTGTATAGCATCCTTGATGTATTTACAAAGGTAAGGAACTTCATGATTGATTCTTAGGTATTTTTATGTTGCAAAACAACCTTGGAATTTGAATTTTGGCAACACTCATGTATAGGATTTCTTTGCCATTTGTATTATATCAATTTTGTTGCTGAATAACATAATTGGTTTTTTCTAGAGTAGTTATTTTCTAACAAAAGTGTTTGTATTGCATACATCATCTTGTCATGGTATGATATTCTTTGTGTAATATATTTCCTATAATCATACGATCATATTCCTTGTACATGCCTCTTATTAAGTGCTAGTATACAAATTAATTTCTACACCATGACTTCCTTTCATGGAATCAAATAGTAATCACCTTAGATTCTTCATGTTCATAGTAGGGATTTTTTAACCAACCTTAGGTTGAGAGAAAGTTTTAGGAAAGGAAATCTTAATATAAGAAAAATAGAAAGCACGTCAAGAATAAACATACAATAGACAACTTATCCACTATTTAGTAGTCAAGGGAGCCGTTTAATAAGAGTTGTTGACTCTCACTTAATTGATTGCGTAAGATTCAGATTTTTCCAGTGTAGACTACATAAAATCAAATATATTTTTCATAAATATCGTTTGAACTAGTTTTGCGAGTACGTGAAAATCTCATAGTTTGACTGATAGGAAACGTTAACTTCAAATAAGAATTTAAGGGGAAAAAAATTGTTTTTCAATAATAAAAATATACACGCCTTAAAATTTAAGGATGTGGAAATATAAGTGATGTGTAAAATTTAACTTTTATTAAAACAAGGGTGAATTTTTTATTATTATTAAAGAATAGACTGAAATTAATTTATTTATTTTTTAGCGATTTGTTGTTTGAATGTTATTATTTTAATAATAATTTTTTATAAATTATAAGTTAGTTTTTCTTAAATCAATTTGATTTTGGGAGTAGGTGGTGACAATTTCTTTATTGACTAATTTAAAATGTTAACTATAAATCAGAATTTAAGAAAAAATTAAAAAACTTTTTGAATATGTTTCATAACAATTATTTACATTTGTGATAAAATTTGAAGGATTAGCAATATAAGTGACATGTTAATTTTTATTTTTAACAAAACAAGCGTGACCTTTTTATTATTATTAAAAAAATTGTTGAAATTTATTTACCCTTATAATGATTTTTTGTTTGAATGCTATTATTTAAATTAATATTCATATAAAATATAAGTCAGTTTACCTTAAATCAATTTGATTTTGTAGCAAAGTCTTAAAACGTGAAATTTGAAAAATTAAAATTAGTACTCTAGTGACAACTCTAGGAAAATTTCCTTGAAATTGATATAAAATCTAGTATTGTTGAAAAGATATTAATTGTATTCGTGATTTTTTTAATGTTAATTATTTTGTTGATTGTTTTAAAATCACAGATACATTTACAAAACATCTTTGTGAATTATACTTCTATAAAAACAAACAAAATCATGTCATCAACAAATTATACTTGTGTTCAAAAAAGTTAAATATTTATGTTCATGTATTAAAGTTGTATTCAAACAAATAAAATAAGATAGTGACGAATTATATAAATATTCTAAACTTTAAAATTAATTATTATTATTAGGATTTGGTGTTTACACTATTGCATAAAATTGACATGTTATAATAATGTAATTAAATAATTATTATTAGGATTTGGTGTTTACACTATTGCAAAAAAATGATTTGTTATAATAATGTAATTAAATAATTATTTAGTTGTGGTACATCTAGAAGATGTGGTTGGCTACATGAGATAATCATTTGAGGACCACATGTAAATTTTTATTACATAAAATTGGCCTAATATTTTGTGTGTGTGGGAGACATAGCATAATTATTTATTCTTTGGGAAAAGATAGTTAATAAAGTGTAAACTTAATACCTAATATTAAATTAGGGGTCAGTGATTTTTTGTTCCACAGATTTTGAGACACATGTTTTTATTTTACCACTTGGTTGTATTTGTGTGAGCTTGAGACTACACAAGCAACCATATATTTAGTAGTTAAGGTTGGCTGGGTGAGTTGGTTGTCATATTATTTAATCCTTCTAAGGAGTCCATATGTGAATCATGACATGGGATGTAGGGATTCACTCTTGGAAACCTAGAGGATGTATTTGAGAGGCTTATGAACCTCCTAAACATTAATATTTCCCCTAAGTGGTGGTGTTGTGTTGCATAATACCCCCTAAGGCATGGTTATCATTTTATTGATTGTTGGCTAGCTCGTTATTTTCTTTTCCTCTATTTTTGTTTTGATCGATAATGTTTAGTTTTATTAATATAAAATAAAGTAGTACATCTTCAAAAGGAAACAACTTTTATCAAAAAACCCCAACCACCTTCCCTCCATACCATTGTTTCAAACAAACCACTACCCGAATATAGAATTATAAACCCACTCAAAATTCCTATTGTACCAAACCACTTATCAAACAATCGATACATATACGAGATCAAAATTAAAGATTTATGTCCAGTGAGAAGAAATAATAGCCTCACTTGAATAGAGGCAAGCAACTAGAAACAAATTAAACATCACTACCAGAAGAATCGCTAGAGGCACGTTCACCTTCACTATCTCCATAGTCATGCATCAGGTCCTTGCACGTACCCTTTGCCCACTCGCTTCCACCTCCCCTACTTCCTCATGGGCTTGCCTTATAATATCTTCCAATTCCATAATCTACACATAAATTTTTGGTGCTGATAGTTCTGATACTTAAAGATAAGTACAGATGCCAAGCTAATAAGATGAGAGGGGGGGGGGTGAATCATACAAACTTAATCTTCCATAAAAATATCAGATTCAACCTCGGTAACATATACGTCAGTAATATAACCAAAACTGCTAAACATGTAAACTCACAAGCATATAAACACCATAACACTCATAACACCAGATTTAATGTGGAAACCCAAATAGGGAAAAACCACTATGGGATTTCAGACCCACTAAGAAATATACTCTTCTAGAGTATGCTTGGTTAAAAGCAAATCCTGTTAAAGATTACAAACACATTGCTAGATGTGACTCGGTTAATGGATTTCCCTCAGATCTATTAGGATCCTCACCTTGTTATAAGTGACCTTATTAAAGGATTTCAAACACTCAATTAGAATGTCACCTTGCTAGAGGGTTTTACAAATAAGACTGTTAAGTCCACTCGGTTAAGAAATTTTCTGTCACTTCACAAAATAACAGTAATAAAAATCTATCTGCAACTTCACATCTGAAATGCTAAAGCAGATTCTTATTTGCTCAATACAATATAGACATTGAACTAATCTTCTCCTTTTGCTAGGCTCTATACTCTGTTATTCAAAATAGGTCTACAAGCTTCTGCGCTCGGTAATCACTATGTAGCATCCTTGTGCATACACTTGCCTGCATGCTTTGTTTATCAATAGTTCCTTATTTATAAACAATAGCTAACCGCTTAATCTCCTTGATCACATTTCCCATGATCAATCATAGCCATCAGATCTTCAAACTTTGACTAGGTTCAATGTAACCTTCAATCTCAAATGTTTTACCCCACCTTGGAACTTGCATATGTTTCTTGGAACTTGTGCTAGGGTATTGCAGTTCAATCTGAGCTGTAGCTCTTCCTGCCAATTTTCCTTTGCCATAGATTCTTTAACAAACTTCATTCACGGCATACCAATCATTTAATCATAGCCAGCTCATTAGCTTCTTTCATTAAATAATGTATGTAATCATTTAATGCATTCTGTTATTACTCAGTTGCAACTTGGTAAATACTAAACTTCACTCGGTAGACATTTTACCTTCATTAACCGATAGCGATAACCTTAGGGTTTACTGACTAGGTTCCTTAGGGTTTACAGACTAGGTTCTTTGCTCGGTAACATAGTATAGTATTAACCTTACAATCAATAACATATGTATGATATCTAAACAATCTAAACATCATGATCTCATCATTATCTAACTCAGTAATAGTTGCCCATTGAATAACTTATTTCTCCTCTTATTCATCATATTCTTTCTATGTCTTTTACCGACATCTTTATACTCATCAAATCATACTTCTTAAGATATGGCAACATCATACTGAATTAGAAAATCAATTTCTTGACATCAATGACAAAATAATAATATTAAGATAGTAATCATCCTTAATCAGTTGTATCTATAATCATCAACAACCTTCTCAATATCCTTATTGAAATGCCAATAATCTCTACTTGTATGTTATATTGCCAACAGGTGCCTCCCACCCTCTTCTCACCGTCTGAGGAAAGGAATATGTCTACCGCTTAGATCTTGGTGGTACTCCAAAATATCTTTAGAGACCTCAAACCCCCAACCTGGTACTGTCCACTCTAGCAATGACTCCAAATTGTTTAGATATTCTAGTGGCACAATTGCCTGCATTACCCTATGCACTTCCACACATGAAGAGTCCAATTCGAGCCCCCATCCCATAATAAGGGAGTAAATATCCACCCTTATTTGATATTTGTGGTCAATTACCTCCACATCTTCCCCCAAAATTAACTACACACTTTTCAGAAACAATGGATCCTTCAAGCAGAACATGCTCTTCAAGCATCTCTCTAAAACTCGCCCCAGAAATACCATCAGCAATTTGTCAGTTTTCATCATGAATTTTGCTTCCATTGCACTTGCCAAACACAAAACTAGCCTCACTCCACCGATAATCCACTTTCGCGGACCACAAAGAACTCCCACCAGATGCATTGAATCGACACTCATTCCCATTGCTTCTATTAATGGGTTTGTCCCAGCCTGCGTCGCCACTGTAGAGAAAATCGGCATTAATTTCCAATATCAGTCAAGCTAGCCTAATATCTCGGGCAAGGAAATAAATATCCTTCTCACACACTTCAAATATGCTTATAAGTACAAGCCAATACAACTCATTTAAGCTTGCCATTTTATTATTGCATCATCTCTTCCCTGCCACCTCATCACACAGTTGTCCAAAGTGCACGCCACATTTGGAAACACATCCTTTATTGCATTTCCACCCCTTCTAATACGAGATATACAAAAATATTTGAAATTATTAAATTTGGAACAAACCAGTGCTATGAATTTATTTATTTTCCAACTTGGAGATACACATTTCATAATTGCCTCCACCACTACCTTGGAATCTCCTTCCTAATTCACCTTCGAGACATTCATGTTAGCGGCCAATTTGAATGCTAGTAAGGTGGTGTGCACCTCTACTTCATTATTAGTCCTATCATGTAGCCTCTACGCTCCCTTGAAAAGAATCATTTGTTCGTCATCCTGAGAAACACATCTCGCCCCTGAGATGCCTGAGTTGCCTCTAGATGGCCCATCAAAATTTATTTTCATCCACCACTACTCCGGATTAGACCACACTTCCTCCTTTTTCCTATGTTCTACACATGAAGGATGAACCCTTGAATGGGTATTTTCCTCTATTTTTTAGATAATATGGACTGTTTATGATTTATTTATGAGGGAAGATGACTTTTCCTATCTTCCCAAAAGAACATGCACTCTCTTATCTATGGATAATATACTATAACATTACTTACTAGTTGTGATTGTTATTTGTAACACTTCCTTAGGCATTGATCCCCTAGTATTTTATGGCTTTCTCATGTGATTATTTTGTTACACTACATGAATCAGCCAACATAGTTTAACTTGTTGTTTGGTGGAATTTATGCCACCCCTTTGGACACCTAGCATAACTTGGCTTGATGCTTGATGGACAATGGATCTTCCTGTCTTCCTTTAATGGTGATTTCTCCTGTCGCTTTATATAAGTCCACTTTTTCTTTTTCTATAGCATTCGAAGAATGATATTAGTGGTTGAGACAACCTTTTATGTTAATATATCTTCACCTAATTAATTTGGAAACTTTTGTTTCCTTTGTTACTAACAATGTCTTCTTTGTTACTAACAAAGAAGATTAGGACATGACCCTTGTTGGCTCCAAGGGGGCTGTTGCTCTGGCTAAGATGGGGTCGTGGTGTGGTGAACTATGGGTGCCCTCCCCATCTTCCTCATGGTCTAGCCTACTGATGGCTGGAAGTTGTGGTTTGTTTTTTCCTATGCCCACCATTCATTGTTTCTTTGTTTTGAATCCTCTAGTTATTTTGGGTGGGAATTTTGCCTTCGATGTGGGTGGTTTTTGGCTTCCTTTCTCTCCAAGGATTGTTGGTCATAGCTTTGTGTACATTCCTGGATTTCTTCTTTGTCTTCTTTCTCAAGGGTTTTCCTTAGCTTGGTCTATTGAATTGACCCCATCTCCTATTCTGGTGGAGATGTGTCTTGCTGGTTTTCCCTTGACTGGATGTAGGGGGCTACTCTAGGTTGTCCTTTCTTTTTGGAGAGCGTTTGTTCTTCCCTTGGTGCCTTGGGAGTTGCTGAAGGTTTAGGGGTCTCGTTTTGTCCTCTTCTCTCTGGTGTTCAGTAGGAGGATATGTTGTTCTAGCCTTGATATGGTTTTGGGAGCTATTATAAAACCCAATTATTGTGGCTTCGAGAGCTTGTTAAAACCCCATGGGGTTGTTTTTTCTGAGTTTGGACATTTTAGGAGTACCCCTATTTTCTTGTTTCAAGAGAAGGTTAAGGGAGCCTTTCTAAAACCCTTGTTGTTTCTCCTGATGGGGCTTGCTTATCCTTGTCTTTATATTTTGACCCCTATGACTCTTTCTCTCCTGTTTCTTTCTCAACACCTTTAGTTTTCCTTGGCTTGGTCTATTGAGGTGCCACCTTCTTCTATCGAGGTGGATATGGTTTGTTACAAGGATGACCTCTCTCTTATTGAGGTGGAGTTGGGTGTTGTGTTTGTTCACAAGAGTTGTAGATGGTGTTTGGTTGATCTATTGTTAGGCTGTGGGAGCTTTGTTGAACCCTCATTCCAGGTTGAGGTATCTTGGAAAAACCTTGTATTTTTTGCTTGTTGCAGGGAAAGGCTGGTTGTTAATAGTTTTCAAGAGCCCACTGGTTGTGGGAGCCATATAAATCCCTTTTCAGGTTGTGGGAGCCTCTTAAAACCCACTCTCTTGGTTAAGGGAACCTGGAAAAAACCTTGGTATTTTGATTTCATCATGGACAGGCTGGATGTTGGCATTTTTCAATGGCCCAGTTTGGCAAGTGTGTGTTTTTGGTTAGGATATGTTCTTGCTGTTAGTGAGATGGAGACTTTGTTACTAGTTAAGGGAACCTGGGAAAACCCTATTTTTTGGCTGGGAATGCCAGATAAATCATCGTGTTTTGTTTCTCAGATCTATAAGATGGTTTAGATCTGCTGTTGTTGCCAGCCTGCTTTGTTTCTTCTCTCTTTTGTGTGTGGCTGGTAGTTGTTTCATTTTGGTTGTTGTGTCTTGCAGCTTCTTGTGCCTCTATAGTTTTTTTGACTATGGATTTGTTTCTTTTTATCTTTGTTGTACCTTTCTGTAGCATCCCTTTGTTGGTTCCAGATCCATGAAAAATATGAGGGTTTCAGGTCCCTTCAAAACCTATTGTACGGGGTTTCTAGTCCCCTCAAAACCTGTTTATCCTAATCAAAAAAAATATTCTTTGTAAAGGAAGATACCCCATAAGATAGGGAAAGAGGGCTTGGGAGAAGAACACAAGCGAGCACTAGAAAGATGCAAAGCCACAACAAGGAATTTGAGGAAATCAAGTGGACAACTGATAATATGGAACAACTGGAGTTGGAAGTTGCTGAAATGCATCAGAACTTAACCTAAATCCGGGCGTCTGTCGGTCCTTTTGGTTTTTTACTAGCTGTCTCTAGTTTGCTGGCATTTTGTTCGTTAGCTGTCTTTTTTGTTGTGTGTTGTTCTTTGTGTTTTTCTATTCCTTAATGTAAATCTTTTGATCTTTTTGCCGTAATGGGTTTCAGGGGCCCATCAAAACTTGTTTTCTGATATTCAAAAACAATGTCTTCTTTGTACACATGAATCTTATTTTTAATGTTTTTGTGTGTATTGACAGGATCCTAAGTGTCAGCCTTCAAAATTTGAATTTTGGTCTCCTTTTTTTATGTTATCTATTTTATTGTCTTTTTATCAAAAATACATTATACTCCCTATATAAAGAACATTTTATATCATTCATGAAGTCAATTTCTAGGAGAAAGGATTCTCCAATTTGATTCAATCAAGAGCATTGAAGAAGTAGCCAACTACAAAACTTTACATTCAAGTATGATCTCATGTTGCAGAGTTATGTTTATCATATTATTGCATTAACACTTGTACGAATTTTCTAAAGGTAATTGCATCACAATCATTATCTGAAACTACATGAGAGCATTTCATATGTAAGCTATAATAATTTTATTTTAGAAATTTTATTACCATTTAGGCTTTGTCCTTCTAAGAATAAGCTATCTTTTTCATTGATCATAATTGTTATGGAGGTGGGAACACGAGCACAATGTTTGAATTAGGCAAACCCACTTACAAATCAACCATTATTCCCTAGATTTATGAGTGTAGGTTCATATTTAGTAGTAGAAAGTGTAACAAGAGTTAGAGAAAACTATAAAAGAAACTCATAGATTTTGAACAACTTGAATACCCTCAAATAGGGTTCTCAACACATGTGTAACACTTTTTTCCTAGATTTTTTGGAAATAGGCCTATAAGACCTTCTAGTTTCTTTTTTTTTTCTATTATGTTGGTTTTGACACACCTAGGACTAGGGTAACCAAAACATCAATTTTGTAGGTTCAACTCCCAATCATAGATCTAGGTTCCTCTCTATGTATTATTTATAGATTTGGCCTATTCTATTAGTTTTCTATTATGTAATTTACTATTATTGTTTAAAGCCATAAATTTTCTATCATTTAAACATGTTCATTCACGCACACACACTTCATAATCTCAAATGTGTTGCAAGGAACATAAATCCTAGTGTTCAACTCTCCTAATATAATTATAGATGAACCTATTTATGTTTCTAGTGATATTCCATGAAGATTTTATATCTTAGCATGTATCCATAGGTCAAGGGTCTAATTTCTATACATATCAACACACAATAGGTAATTATTTGGGAACCACTTATACAACTATATTGTAGCATTAGGCTAATTATTTTATGTCTCTAGGAGAAATAAGATAATTAGTTATTATTTGTAGTAAGATAATTACTAAAGTGAAAACTTAGTTCCCAATATTGAATGAGGGGTCAATGTTTTTTTCTTTCTCATGTTTTTGGCATGCATGGTTTTATATTAGCACTTGGTTGTAGTTGTGTGAGGTTTAATCTATTAAAACAAGAACATGTTTAGTGGTTAAATGTTTTATAGGTGAGTGAGTTAGTATGTTGAATCTTCTTAAGGAGTGCATATGTGAATCATTACATGGGATGTGTCGATTTATTCTTAGACACAAGTAATATGCATTTTAGAGGCTCAATTTATTACAAGTATTTGTTCTAACCATGTAAGTGCAACCATTTTTATTACTGAATAATAAGATAGAGTATGGATACTTTTGGAGGCAAGGTTATTCCCTTTTGAGGGCTTGTCTAGGTTTTTTTTTTTTAATCTTGTGTCTTGTCTATTTAATCTATGCACTATAGTTTTGATTAATAAAAACTGTGTTAGGCTCGTGCCATTACATATCCACAAAAAAACAACACCTAGGACACATGAGAAGTGCACACCTAGCTAAGATAGAATCCAAAAAATAAAAAACAACAGAGCATCTATGCATTATAGTTGGTCTATAATATTGTATTTATTGTATGAAAGATTAAATAGACCAATGTTTGAATGTAATATTTCCTAAAAATTATTCAATGAATGCATTGGTAAATTTTAAAATCATAATATAGGTGAAAAAAATATCTAATGCCAAATTGTAATGATTCATTTACATGGTGAGTTCATAAATTTAAATATATTTATATATACGTAGTTCGATGCTCAAATATTAGCTTTACGTGAGTACATTTGAATCTCCTTCAACAATGGGTACTCAACAACAATCATTTCAAAAGTTTCAAAAACAACCCAAAACTTTCATCAAAATCAACAATAATTATTCCAATCACATTGACACACAAGTGGCAACAACATTTCTAGATGTGGTCCCTTTATTATCAATATTTACATGTCATAATTATACTCGTCTTGTTGATTTATTGGTTAGTATAATAAAATGATGTCATGAACAAATAAATACTTCTATTAAAAAAGATATTTTAATTTGTGTATTAAAGTTGTATCCAAACAAATAAAATAAGGCACTGATGAATTACATTAATATTCAATACTATAAAATTAAATATTGAACTATGATTTGGTGTTTACACTATTGCATAAATTAATTTTTTATAATAATTTAATTAAATAATTATTTAATTGTGATACATCTACAAGATGTGGTTGGCTACACTAGATAATCATTTTAGGACCACTTATAAATTTTTATTACGTAAAATTGGGTAATTATTTTGTGTGTGTGGGAGTAATAGCATAATTATTTAATCTTCGGGGAAAGATAGTTGATAAAGTGTAAACTTAATACGTAATATTAAATTAGGGGTCAATGATTTTGTGTTCCCATAGTTTTGAGACTTTTTATTTTATTTTACCACTTGGTTGCATTTGTGTGAGCTTGTGATTATACAACAAAGAACATGTTTAGTAGTTAAGGTTGGCTGGGTGAGTTGGTTGCCATATTATGCAAGCCTTCTAAGGAGTCCATATTTGAATCATGACATGGGATGTAGGGATTCATTCTTGGAAACCTAGAGGATGTATTGGAGATGCTTATGAACCTCCTAAACCTTGATCTTTCCCCTAAGTGGTGGTGTTGTATTGCATAACACCCCCTAAACAATGGTTATCATTTTATTGATGGTTGGCTAGCTCGTTATTTTCTTTTCCTCTATTTTTAAGGTAATATAAAATCTTTATCCTTTATTTATGATGGAATATAAACTACTTTTCCTATCTTCCCATAAGAACATGCACTCCCTTATCTATGGATAATATAGTATAGAATTTCTTGAAAGTTGTGGTCTTGTTGTTATTTACACTCCCTTAGGCATTGATCCCCTAGTACTTAATGGCTTTCTAATGTGATCATCTTGTTTTTTTATTAAGGGACAAGCATGTTTTGAGGGGACCCAAAACCCTTTACAACAAGTTTTGAAGGGACTGAAAGTCTTTAGATTTTTCATTGATCTAGAACCCTCTGTAGAACACAGAAATAGGATACAAAATATCCATTCAACAACCCAACCACAACCTAGCAAAGAAGATTTAACATTGAGAAATAGGTTGTAAAAGAACAAGGGCGAAGCCAGCCTCCAAAGAGCTCAGACAAACATGAGCATATAGAACAAGGCTCCCTCAAACTTAACCATGGGTTTTTTCAAGGATCCCATTTACTTATTCTTGAGAATGTGCAACACTAATAAAAAATTGCCAGACAAGGTCTCCACCTCTATAGGAGAAAAATAAATGTCCACAAGCATTCTAGCATCAGCTTCCTTATATCCAAAGGATAAGGCTCCATCAACCCCCCAACAACACTTTAAGGAAATACTAGTAGCATCTAACTCCACCTCAATAGGAGAAAGATCAGCTACAACCACATCCATCTCCTCCTCAATAGAAGATGGGACCACCTCTATAGAAAAAACTAGAGTAACCCAACGATGCTAAAAATGAAGTACAAAGGCAAAGGCCTGGGAAACAAGGGGGAGGGGGAAAACAAAACCCTCATCAAAGAGAGATCCAAGAGTAACAAGAGATAAAAAGAGAAAAATAGACCCCATCATAATAGAAAATACGAACCGAAGAGGTTTTGAAGGAACCCAAAACAAAAAAGCCTCTCTTGAAAGATCAAAATAAATAGAGGAGCACTAGGTTAGATGAGAGACAAACAAACTACCATAATTTCAAAGAAAGGGAAGAGAATAATTTGAGATCTTGAATAAATCCCTCAAAAATTTAGACACGATCCCACAAAACATGGGGGGAGCCTCCCACATGAATCACTTTGTTTTTGAATAAGGGAAAAAAGGTTTTGAAGGGCCACATGAATCACTTTGTTACACTACATGAGTTACCCAGCACAATTTAACTTGTTGTCTACTATAATTTATGCCACCCCTTTGAACACCTAGCATAACTTAGCTTGCTAGTTGATGGACAAAGGATCTTTGTCTCTTTGTTTAATGGTGATTGCTCCCGTTTCTTTATATAATTCCGCTTGTTCTTTTTCTATAACATTTTGAGAAAGATATTAGGGATTGAGATAAAGTTTTATGTTGATACCTCTTCACCTAATTAATTTGGAAACTTTTGTTTTCTTTATTACTAACATTGTCTTCTTTGTACACGTGTATCTTACTTTTAATATTTTTGTGTGCATTGATAGGATCCTATATTTGGGGATTATGCATTTCTCTAGTTGGTGTCATCCAATTAATAGTCTATCTTTCTCTTATTTTATTTTCTATCTCTCTAATTTACAATTAATATGATCATAGATTTATATTCGCACTATAGCTAATGCTTAATGTAGTGTAGCAAATTGTATTACTTTAAAACTTTACACTTTAGTTGGTACGTACTTTAGTGTGTTTTTTCATAGATTAATTCAAGCCTATTTAGGCTCTATTGTACTTTAAGAGAAAAATTTAAATATCATCAAATATTTAAAATTGGACTATATAGAACATCACAAATTATAACAATCATGAATACCTTTTGGAGGCCTTATATTTGTGGCATCTAGGTGCTCGAAAAACATGTGTGGCAAAAATTCCCCGAAATTATATCTAGTGCAAATGCTAGCCTTCAAAATTTAAATTTTGGTCTCAATTTTTTTTGTTAGCTAGTTTATGTTGTCTTACCAAGGTATGGATAAGGTTAAAACTACAAAATTACAATTTCTTAGAAGGGACTTTGAGAATTTGTCAACAAAGGAGTCAGATTCTTATAGAATCTTTTTCATCCTTGTTGTTTTTTATTAGGGGAATTTTTTTTTTTACGGGACTAGAAACCTTTTACAACAACAAGTTTTGAGGGGACTTGAAACCCCATATAGAAGGTTTTTACAGGGGATCTAGAACCCACAAAAGGAATGTTGTTGCAACTAGATATGACTAAGACTAATCAGGAACACACCGACAACCCAACACTAAAAAATGAACATCAAAGAACTGGTTGAACCACCAAAGAGGTTTAAGGCCATCAAACAAGAGACCTCAAAGATACATAATCAAAGAGTTTTTCCAATCACCCATAACTTGAACCAAGGTTTAAATTACAAGTCTCCCATAACCTAAATCTATGGGTTTTGAAAAGGCTCCCATAACCTAGTGATACAATGACAAAGGGTTTTGAAAGGCTCCCAAAACCTGAAACATGGGTTTTGATATTGCACCCATAACCTAAAGGCCCAAAAAATAGACCACCTAAAAAATAGGGCATTGACAACCCTCAAGCAATACCACACAACATCTCCCGAACAAACCATCTTCACCTCATTAAAAAACTGACACGGCCTCTATTGGAATATCTAAAGAAATTATGTGATGCTGAGAAATAAATAGCAAACTACTCAATCTTGAACCATCTCCACCTCAATAGGAGAGATTGGGGCATAGAGGACAAAAATGGAAAATAAAGCCCTAATAAAGTGACACCATTTGAAATAAGAAACCATAAAAATAAGAGGTGCATCAAAGATCATATCCACAAGGAAATCAGCCTCAAGAGGAAAGCCCAATGAGGCCAACTCCACCTCAATAGGAGAGACTAGTGTAGTAGAAAAAGAAAGAGTAAAAAAAACTCCATTAAGAAACACCACTTCAAAGAAGAGTCAAACACAAAAGTAACTTTGGGTGCTACAAAATCCTTTCCATAAAGGAACTCCACTACAGAAGGGAAATCTAAGGAAGCCTACACAGATAAGAACATAAAGTCCACCAAGCCCAGGTCAAAAGAAGAATAGAATTGATCCAAACCCACGAGAGGGTGAACCACCAAATCTCCATCCAACCACATGCAAGCCCCAAAAGATGAGAACACAGCCTCAAATCCCACCTCCAAAACAAATCAAAATATTCATTCATGTTTTTGGTTTGGTAAATCAAATTAAATCCCACGGAGAGGTTGTCAAAGATAGGAAGGTTGATGAAAAAGTTCTTAGAAGCCTCCCTTCAAAATTTGATCCTCTTGTTGTGGTATTAGAGGAAACAAAAGATTTGAGTCAATTTACCATTGATGACTTACATGCTTCTCTAATAAATCATGAGCATAGGCTAAATAGGCAATATACTTCATTGGAAAATGAATTTTATCTCAATTATCCATAAACCATGGAAGTAGACCATGGAAATCTAATTCTAGAGGTGGACATAGTAGTAGTTCTACAAATTTTGGTGGTAGTGATTGAAACAAGAACTTTAGTCACCCAAGTGGCCAAAGGTTTGACAAATCACACATTCAATGTCATTATTGTAAGAGGTTTGCGCATTATTCTTATGAATGCAAGAAAAAATAGTATGACTAGCACAAGCAAGGTCAAAATCAGTAATGTAGCACTACCATAAGCACCATGTTTATTGCATACACTAGGATTCTTGAAGAAATTTTTGGAAACTCCCTAGTTGAATGCAATATTGTCCAAGAAATCCCATGTGACATATGGTATCTAGATTCCAATTGTAGTAATCATATGATAGGTAATATAGATTTGTTTTCTAGCTTGGATGAATCAGTTCAAACCAATGTAAGACTTGGTAATGACAACAAGGTCACTATTTTAGGTAAAGGTATAGTTAATATTCTAACTAGAAAGGGGGAGAAGAAAGTTATGTCTCATGTGTAATTTTTTTATGGTTTGAAACACAACTTAATGAGTATTGATCAATTGTTACAAAAAGGTTATAGAGTGTTCATGAAAAACCATGAGTGTGTGATTTTGGACAAGTGTCTAAGCAACTAATTGCTTGCCAAAGTTCAAATGACTAGTAACTAGATGTTTTCCTTAAGTGTAAGGCCATATATGAAGGGGAAAGTAATAGACCAAGTTGTTCATAAGACAAATATTGAAGATTCTAGAGCTGCCTTTAAGGTAGAAAATACAAAATTAGGAAGTGAAATAATATTTCTAGATTTAATAAATTTTGAGGCAAGCCAATTCAATTATGAAGAAGAAAAAGGTAGTGGTGGAGAAAATTAAATACCATTTCAATTAGTTGTAAAGGTTGAATCATTCTAGTGGGATTTTATATTTGAAAATTTGAACTTTCGAGGAGTAAAGATACTACATATAAAGAACATGATGAAATGTTTTCCATTAATTGAGAAATTGGAAAGAGTTTGTGAAGGATGCATCTTAGGAAAAGAACATAGAGTGTCTTTTCTAGTTGGAAAATCAACAAGAGAAAAAGAATCACTTGAGATCATTCGCTCAAATATTTGTGGGAAAATGCAAACACCATCTATAGACGGATGCACTTATTTTCTTACTTTCATTGATGACTTTACAAGGAAAACTTGGGTTTTAAAAAACAAGTCTAATTCATTTGCTAATTTTTAGTAGTTTAAGAAACTTGAAAAGAAGAAATGTGGCTACTACATCAAGGTTTTGACAACATATAGAGGCAGTGAATATATTCTAATTATTTTTTAATTTTTTGTAGATCACATGGCATACACAAGAAATTTACAACCTTTAATACACGTTAACAAAATGGTGTGGTAGAGAGGAAGTTTCGAACCATTATGGAGATGACACATACTATGTTGCTATCTCAACATTTACATAATGAATATTAGGCTGAGAAAGAGGTAACTATTGTTTATATCATAAATAGATGTCCAGCAAAGAGTGAAGAATAAAGTTCCTGAAGAGACTTGGACAAGTATGAAACATGGTATTTCTCATTTTAAAGTATTTGGATGTGTTGCATATGCACATATTCCACATGAGTTAAGGAATAAGTTAGACAAATTAAAGGACAAAAATGTATATTTGTTGGTTATTCTGAGGATATAAAGGCATATAAGCTGTTTAATCCTATCACTAGGAAGATCCTAATCAGTCGCGATGTTTAGTTTATAGATAACTAAGCATGGGATGAAAGTGTAGAGAAAAATGTAAATATTACAATAATTGTTCCTCATCATGCTATGAAACATGAAGTATTTTCATTATCAAGTACAACTCAAACAATAGCTCCTTCCACTGTTGGGATAACACCAAAATTTGTAGGCCAAGCTACACCTCCATTTACAACAAGGAGATCTTTAAGATTGCAGTCAACACCAAGGGTACAAAAAACACAACAACAAACTCCAACAACTCCTTCAGCTAGAATACTTAGAACAAGTCTATCAATCTCAGCGAGCAATAGTAACTCTTCAAACCCAACTCTAGCAAGCATGTTACCGCATAAAACAAGGAGTCCAAATGAGTTGTATAATGTTAATATGGCTAATTCATTTTTAGTATTTGCTTTTTTTATCAAATCGATGATCCATTATCATTCAAAGAAGCTATAACATAAGGAACAAGGACTAAAGCAATGGATGAAGAAATTGATGCTATTGAAAAGAATCACACATGGGAGTTAGTGGATTTTCTTGAAGGCAAATATGTGATTAGTGTGAAATGGATTTATAAGACTAAACAAGATGTTTATGTAAAAGTGCAAAATCATAAGAAAGATTAGTTGCAAGGGGCTTCACACAACAATCTAGATAGATTTTATTGAAACATTTTCTCTTGTCACAAGGTTGGACATAGTTAGGACTATATTGGCTATTGTTGCTCATATTGAATGGTTTGTGTAACAAATGGATGTAAAGTCAACATTTTTAAATGGTTATCTAAAGGAGGAAGTGTATGTGAAACAACCAAAAGGTTTTGAGACACCGAATCACGAGAACATGGTATATATAATGAAGAAGGCACTTTATGGATTAAAGAAAGCTACTAGAGCTTAGTACAACTGTATTAATTCTTATCTCATTTCAAATGGATTCCAAAGAAGTATTTATGAGGAAACTTTATACATTAATGTCAACAAGCAAGATAACATTCTAATTGTTTTCTTGTATGCAAATGATCTAATATTGAAGAGTGAATTTGAAATAATGGATTTAGGGCTTATAAAATATATTTTGGGTATCAAAGTTCATCAGTCTAATGCTAGAATTTTTATTTCATAATTCAAATATGCTAGTGAAATCTTGAAAAGATTGAATAGGTTGAATTGTAAGGTGACCCCAACACCAGTTATGAAAAATTTGAATTTGAGAAAAGAGGATGATTGATATAGTGCTGATCCTACTCTATTTAAAAGGTTATTTGGGAGTTTAATGTATTTGATGACCACAAGGACTGACATTATCTATGGTGTGATTTTGATCTCAAGATTTATGGAGTCTCCAAAAGACTCTCATTGGTAGGCAAGTAAAAGAATACTAAGGTATGTGAGTGGTACAAAGCACTTTGGCATATTGTATTTCATTTTTGTTGATTTTAGTCTTGTTGGCTACATGGATAGTGATTGTGGGGGTAGCATAGATGATAGGAAAAACACTTTTGTGTATTCTTTTCTCTTTGGTATAGGTGCTATGCCATGGGATTAAAAAAAACAACCCATTGTGACTCTTTCTTCAGTTGAAGATGAGTAATTTTCCACCACTAGTGCAACTTATCAAGCTTTTTTGGATGTGGAGGATGTTAAAATACATAATGCATGAGCAAGAAGAAGCTACTGCGATATTTTGTGACAAGATTTCAACAATTGCATGGTCAAAAAATCATGTTTTTCATAAGAGAACTAAGCATATTGATACTAAGTATCATTTTATTAGAGAGATTGTTAACAAAAAAGAAATTTGCTTAGTTTTTTTTAGGTCAGAAGATTAGTTTGCTGACATATTTACAAATTCATTGGTAAAGGAGACATTTCAGTATCTACAAAGTTGTGTAGGATTTTTTGATCATTCCAGTGTCTACAACTCCAAATAAGTTTGAATCAAATTTTTCATGATCCATAGTAGTTCATAATTAAGGGGAAGTATTGGAAAAATGATAATTATGCACTGTTAAATTTTGTCTTTCTATAACTGACTACTTGAGGAAAAACAAATTTTCTTTTATCCTCATTCTCCAACAATGTAGATTAGATTTTGGTTTTATTTTCTCTCCAATTGAGTTCTCTCTCATGAAAATCTAGTTATTATAAGATTAAATCTCATCTTCTTACTTGTCATGTAGTGCAAGTTAAGTGCCTTGTTGTAGTTATAAATACAAAAGGCTATCGTAATTTATTACATGGAATAAAGCAATAATGTTTCCCCTTATATTGTAGCATACTCTATGTTTTGCTGGGTGATTTGCTCCATTTTTCTATGCAAGTTGAATCCCCTATTTTCTTGAAGGTTGAATCCTATGTTTTTACGTATTGAGTTTATGTTTACTTTCTTTTCCCACTCTAAAAAACTTTTAAAAAGATCTCCGAAATTATTAAATAAAAAGATACAAAAGCAACATTTTAGGTTTCTCTCGAGAAAGAAAATGTTTGGTCCTCCAATAATATAATATTAATTGACTGTCATGAGTTTGGATGGGATATTAACCTTTGAAAATATACCCTTTTATACATGAAATATTATGCAGAGCATTCTTCCATTTCTCTAGCTATTGAGTTTTGATTTTTCCAATCTTCTTATGCACTTGGGAAGCTCAAGCATATTCTCCATCTTCGTCTTTCATACGAAGCTCAGAGGAAACAACTATTCAATCTTTAGGATGCATCAAAATATTAATACCCTTCATACATTAATAATACATTGTAATAGATGTTTGGTGCATCCTAAGGGCTCTATAGCCATTTCCAAGCTTTTATGTCTAATAGTAATGGTGCACTACTTTTTCGAGAAAACGTATAGTTCTTTAAAATAAGACAATTGTGAAAAGATGTAAGCACAAATTAAAGCATTCCATGCACTTCCTCTTTCACATTCATCAATTACTTAAATGATGTAGAGGTGAGTTGTAACATAACATGTTTGAGTTGCATAGAGATGTTATTTGCTTAAGGTTTTTTCTTAAGTACACAGACATGTTGCGGATGTATAGGAACACCTCTTGATATAAATGTAGTGATATGTAGGTAAGTTGTAATGTAATATGTTTGAATTGTATAAAGACGTCAGTTGCTTAAGGTTTCCTTTTTTAGTATATGAACATGGTGTGGCTGCATGGGAACGCCTCTCAACATAATAACATTTATGTGCTTTCATGTTGTTATAAAATATGTAGAACATGGTTTTATGTATCCTGGTCAAATTTTTGCAGTATATGCTTTTCTTATACACAAGATATTGTAATTTATGTGTGATATAATAACTTAATATACATTTTGCTTTGAAATAGTTAAAATATTAAGATAAATTATGCAATGTAAATTTGAAATATTAAAATTTATTTTGTTGAGATCAATCATATACATTTATAATTTTGTAAATAATTATCAATATTCATATATTATGATACATCCAAAATCATTTCTTTTTATTATATTTATCAAAAGTTTATTCACTGTATAATATTGATAAAACTATTATAAAATAATAAAAACATCATAACCAATAAAAAACATATATAACTTGTCTTTTTAACCTTACATAAAATATGAATATGAATATTAAAAATATTGAAAGGTATGTAACAATACCTATTCCAAGTTTCCTGTAGCTTTCTTACCAAATAATACAATTATTTTTCTAATGAATAGTCCATTAAACAACTACATATAACACAAAGCTTTGAAGTGACGAGCTTATAATAAGAGAGACATTTTGAGATTTCTTACCGAATAATACAATTATTTTTCTAATGAATAGTCCATTAAACAACTACATAGAACACAAAGCTTTGAAGCGACGAGCTTATAATAAGAGAGACATTTTGAGATTTCTTACCAAATAATACAATTATTTTTCTAATGAATAATCTATTAAACAACTACATAGAACACAAAGCTTTGAAGCGACGAGCTTATAATAAGAGAGACATTTTGAGATTTCTTACCGAATAATACAATTATTTTTCTAATGAATAGTCCATTAAACAACTACATAGAACACAAAACTTTGAAGCGACGAGCTTATAATAAGAGAGACATTTTGAGAAAGCATACATGAACGCTTAAACCTTGATCATATATGCAAGGACAAATAATGTAATGCTTCAGAACATGTTTATCTGGTCAAATACAGATCTCACTGCCCTAAATATTTGTTAAACTATAACAAAACTTTGCCTCTCAATAGAAAGTAAGATTAATATCTCAATAGTAGTCTATGTAATCTAGGCTTACATTTCAATAATGCTGTTTGATCTCTCAAGCCAATGAAAAGCTAGATATATTTTTTCATATTCCTCTGAATTGTCAAGAGCACGAGAGTGTTTGTTTTCGATTCCAAATTGTATCAATAAGTTAGACAGTAAAGCAGACCTGGTCTAGCAATTACCAGAGAAGGTTTTATTTCAATACATCATGTGCGAAATAAAACATTTACAAAAACAATACAAAGATTTGCACCAGAGATGATGCTTATTTAACGTATATGACCAACTACATAATAGGCAATTATACATATTATTCACCAGAAATAACTAGGATCTTCTCTTCTTCAATCTTCAATCTTCAAGCTTATTTCTGGACCTGCACATGAAATTCAACAATATCAGACCTGTTAAAACATTAACATAGAAAAGATCAAACCTAGTATGAATCATCTATCTACATTTACCTTATACATCTGGACATGTGAATCCTTCTGGAGGATTCAAACCGCATGTATCAAATAGCTGGAGAGCTACTGGGATGACCAAATCCATACCCAGAAGTTTAGCCTTAAGTATTTTACAGAAACATAATGCTGTGCCTGTGGACAAAACTCCCTCTATAACAGGACAACACTCTTTTGTAACATTACCTCCGCCAAAGCGTAGATTAGTGCCAAGCAAGCTTATACAAGACACCAACTTTGGAAAGCCTTCTGGACATGGCTTTTCTCCAGTAGAACCTTGTGGAGGGCTAGCTGTTGAGGCTGCACTAGGAGATGATGTAGTGTCACTTCCAATTGGAGCCTTAGGAATTACTGGAGATCCTTTTGCTATTGGCACATTGGGAATTGATGGGAAGAGATTACGGCTTGATACTATTATGGGCATCATGGTAGAAATCTCAGTTATGAGAATGAAGAGCATCGCTACAGCTTTTACCATGTTGAACGTCTTGGGTTATTCTAAGTCTCAGGGTAGAAGGCAAGGGTGCTTCAAATTTTCTTTGTGACAAAAATACGAGCAATGAGTGGGATTTTATAGGCTTATTGATACTTTTGTTTTACCGAACGCATACGTTATGATGAGATTGACCTTTGGGTCACGTGTATTGTTTCTGTGGCTGTAAAACACCAAGGAAAATGTTGTGGTCATGTTTTTTTCAGTATCTTTTAATTTTGAGTGTTTGGTAGCCGACTAGATTGCCCCACTATATCCCTCCCAGTTGACTCACGGGCTTAGTGAGGTATTGAATGTTACAACTATTTTAGGTTTTCTCACGGGCTTATTGAGGTAATTGCTACTAGATTTAATTTGCCTGAATTTTATAGCAATAATCGTTATGTTTACTAGCAAATGTGATATAAGTTTCAAAATATCATGGGTCTTGATAAGTACAGGTATTTTCTGCAGTGTGTGAAGTTATGGTATGGATGATCTTTTGAAAAGTTCTGACGTTTAGAACATGTGAGCGTCATGATTTAATGAGTGGATCGTTTCATATAAACTATTAATCATAGAATATGAATCAATGAATTGATTCAAAACTGTAGAATTGAATCCTCAAATAACTATCAACCCATGATTTTTATGTCAGCAAAGGTTTTGGCGTATGTAAAATGAAATTGCAGGGTTGAAATTGTGTGGTGTTGTTTTTGTTTTCTGGACAAGGGATCATCAGAAACACTCCAGCAAATTGTGTCAATTAGACATGTGAAAGAATAATTTACCAAATTGTGGAACGATATATGGTGTGGCAAAAACCATTTCAGTAGGGATGATAATTGTCTTTTTTCTTTACAACGGAGAGATCACATGGAGTAAGAACGCCCTTCTCTCCACGTCTTGTCAGATAAAGTTACAAGTTGAGGCCTTTTCATGTGCAAGTTGAATTAATTCTTCCCTGCAAGTTGAAAATGTCCTTCGTATAACACGATTGACTTGTGAAGATTTTATCGTGACACATTTTTGACAAGCGTTTGGGTTTCTTTTGAACTAAAATAAAAAGAAATTCCAAAGTTTATTTATGTTAATTTTGTATGGGTCATCTAATGATGAAATTTAAGATATTCTATTTGTTGTGGGAAGTGTTTTACTATTGAGCTAGTGGTTTTTTTTTTATCAATAAAGGCAAAGCCAAATTTATATATTAATTGTTGAAAAAGTTTACAGCATAAAGGTCCAGAATTTCAGAAAGGTCCAGAGGGCTTAAGATAGATATTTTGAAACCAATCCCTCTACATGAATATGCACAGAGAGGTAAACTAGCTCAAATGCCCACAAAACTCTGAGCTCAGTATGAAAATAAGTTTATCTTAAAAACATTAAACCCTATAAAGCTTCTTCATCAATTCAAAAGACCTTCAGAGTTTAGAGCAACGATAATCAAAAACTTATTAGAGTATTTGAAAGTTTGACTTTAACATAAATTTTCTTAAATTTTTCTATAAAACTAAAAACCCAAACAGCCAGCTAAAGGCTTTGCAACATCTCAAAGGAGAACACCCAGGATGGAAAACCTATTTGTTTAAGGGTCTTACCCTGGCTCTGCAAGGGGCATTGGGGCTTTGCCTCTTCCATGGCGTCTGCTTGGAGGACATCCTTGGCCCTAGCTAGAACCGCGACCTGAACCTTTGCCACCATCTCTCCTCCCCTATTCTGCATGGGGTTCCTCTTCTTCTGCTTTTGGGGGCAAGACTCCATTCAGCCTAGCAAAATCAAGGAGCTCTTCCTCCCTTCCTAAATCTTTTGGATTCTCTCCGAGAAAGCGCCATTTGAGAAATCTAAGTCCCATACCTGCGAATGATCTATTCTTGTCAAGGTCCTTTCTAGTAAGGTCGAACAGAAAAGGATAAAATTTGATAAGCTCCCTCGGAACGTTGAAAAGAATTATGTCATTCAGTCGAGGAGCCCTGAATCATGATGCGCCTTATTAAGGATCTCTTGCAATTCCAATAGAATGTCATTTGGGAAAAGCCTCTTGCTGAGGGTCCAAATTGCTTGCTTATCTAGCTTCAAGTCCATGAGGGAGGCAACAAACTTAGATGAAATACTAGTGTTGTCACAGGGGTATTCCTCCCTGCTAATATGTCCACTGCCCAGGATAAACTTTACAACCAGGATGACTGTTGGCTCTGGATATAGCAGTAGCCTCTTCAGTCTTAAATTTGTGATTTTCCTGAATGAAACTTGTCGGGTGGAAGACGAAAGGAAGATGGGAGTGTCTGCACCAAAGCATGAAATTGGCCTTGGATAGATGCTCATAATGAACCCAAACGACTCCTCACTGAACATGGCTTCTGGATTCTTTGTCACCTTGATGGTTGTCGAGATCTAAAGCAAGGGTTTGAAGAAGCTTAAGCTATTTTGAGTGCACTTGCAAAGAAAGCTTAGCAAAGGCTTGGCGGTACCTTCTTCAACATACATTTATGAGAAATTCCTTGCAATGAATTCACGTGCAAAGGTGGCGAAGGATATATGTCACTAATCATGCCAAATCTCTCGGTTCATGAGTTGATGTCTTTCCCGTGGACAACGCATGCCTTGTACTAAGAATGATGGCGGCCATAGGTTGGCTTTTTGGGAGGTGAGTGGGATAATTCAATTTTAACAAGAGCAAAAAAAAATGATGTCACCGCTGGCATGTCCATTCATCTTTGAGAGCTAGCAGAAAAGTTTGAATTCAAAAAAGTAGTTGTTTCCCAAACTTTAACACCAAGGATTAAGTATAAAAAGATGAAAAGGAAAGGCTCTATTGGGTATTTTTGGTTGCTTTGAGAATTCCTGCCATGCTCACATCATAATAGAAGAAACCATTGCTACCTTGATGGTTGCCTCCCTGCTTCCACCAGTGAATAGAAATGCCTTCTGCTGCAAATTTTGAGAGAGAATATTTATCTATGTTCACTTCTCTGTAGATATGCTTAGCCTCATATTGCTCTAGATTCACCAAATTTTCAGTTATGCTATCCAAAATTGCTTGTAGCCGCTAGTTTGGGGTTTTTCACAATTTGATTGCATTGATTTCTATCTCTTAATCTCCCTCCACTATGATGTTTCTTAACCCATGATTTATGCAATCCAGTAAGCCTAATAGTAAAGCTTTAAATTCTGCTATATTATTGGTGTTTGATGGCACTGGCTTGGTCATTTTCCCAATGATTGACCCTGATTGGTCTCTAATCACATATCCTATGCCTGAGGGGCCTGGGTTACCTTTGGAAGCTCCATCAAAATTTAATTTTAACCATTTGTTCTTAGGAGGAGTCCAAATATCTTCCTTTCTAGTCTTAGATTTTTTCCCAAAGGAACGAGGAATCTTGATTTCCTACTAGTTTTTTCTTATACTTTCATCCCAAGAAGAGAAAATTTTGGACGAGTCTGTTGAGAAAGCTAATTTGCAGTTTACTGTCTCAACAATTGAGGTTTTAATTGAGTTTAGAACTGATTCAAATATCCTAGCTTTATTATCAAAGAGTCTTCGATTCCTTTCTTTCCAAATTTCCCAAACAAGGTGGGATGAGGAAACTTTCATAATCTGGCTCAAAGTGTTTTCTTTCAGAGAGAGAGGCCAAAATTGGAAAAGGGAGATAATGTCATTAGGAAAAGCTGATATCCACCCCAATTTTTCACAAAACCATTGCTAGCATTTTGAGGCAAAGGGGCAATTCAATAGAAGATGGTCATCTGTCTCTGCATGGGCTTTACACATGATGCATCTAGAAGGCCTTCATAGCCCAGTTTTGTAAACTTTTATGCCATAAGAATTCTTTTTTTGAAAGCTAACCATGCAAATATCCCTGCTTTTGGAAAAATCTTACTGCTCCAAAAGGGCCTCATTGGAATGTCCTGTTCCTCTTGATTTGGGGAGTTGACTAGAACTCTGTAGCCATCTTTAGTATTATACTAACCTATTTTTGAGGAGGCCCAAATTAGAGTATCTTTCCCTCTTCTAGGGTTGATATTTCTTACTTTTATCAGATCTAAAAGTTGTTTTACTTCAGCGACTAGAATAGACAATCCTTCCATAGACTTCCAACTCCATCCTTGCATGCTGGAGGTCCTTTCCAACACCATATAATCACTGACTCAAGATCCCCAATGTTTCTTAATCTAGTGCTCTATTGTTGGAATGTTAAGAGAATTTGCAATGCTAGGATATCCTCCCCATGAATCATCCCAAAAAAGGCTAGAGGTTCCATCATGAATATCCCAAGATAGGGAGTCTAAAATTAAATTTCTACAAGAGACAATAAAGTTCCAAGTTCTAGATCCCTTTAGGTGATAGTTTTCTCTAAGGAGGTTTTAGGGGTCTTGATCTGATAGATATTTTGTTGCTATCATCCTAACCCATGTTACTTTAGGGTCTTTTATGAACTTCCAAACTAGTTTGGCTCTGAGGACTTTGTTCTGCAATTTAAGATATTTGATTCCTAAACCCCACATTGATTTAGGTTTGATAATTTATCTCATGCAATTAGGGTGATTTTATGCTTTTCTTTAGCGTTTTACCAAAAAAAGATTATCATCTTCTTGATGATGAAGGAATTTGCACTAGTTGTTACAGACAAGAAGGATAATAGGTAAATAGGTAGAGCCAAAATGACTACTTGGAACATAACTAAGCTACCAGCCCATGAAAGGCACTTCCTCTTCAAGGAGTTTGTGTTCTGATCCATCTTTAGCTTTAGAGGGTCCCAAAAATTAGTGTTCCTCAATCCTCTGTCAATTGGAATGCATAGATGTATGCATTGGAGTGTTCCTACTCTGTAGTTGATAATTCTTAGGATCTTAGCCTGTATGAGGCTAGGAGCAGAGAAAAATAAAATTTTGATTTTTCTTTATTACTAATTTGTCCCGAGGCCTTTCCAAAGGATTCCAGAAGCAATTTTAATTGGGTTGCTTCCATGAATTTTGTTGCGCCCAATAGAAGGTTATCATTTACAAATTGTTGGTGTGTGACAACATAATTTGTGGTTACTTTGACTCCCTCTAGAAGGTTTTTAGATTGTCTTGATTTAATTTCCCTCCCTAAATCTATCACCATTATAATATAGAGAAATGGTGATATGGGATCCCCTTGTCAGATGCCCCTTGAAGAAGAAAAGAAACTTGTTGGCTTTCCATTTATCAAGATTGAAAATTTGGGTGTAGAAATGCATTCATAGACCTAGTTGATCCATTTTTAGTCAAAACAAAAAGCTTGCATAATTTTGCAAAGAAACCGCCAATCTACATTATCATAAGCTTTTGAAATATCTAACTTGATTATCGTATCTAGTCTATTCATGCTTTGAAGAGTGTGGGTGGCTTCTTCAGCCACAATGACCCCATGAAGAATTGAACGGCTAGGGACAAATCGATTCTTCTCATTTGATATAATATAGTCCATAAGGGGTTTCATTATGTTTGTCATGAGTTTTGAGTGGATTTTGTAAACTGTGGTGCATAGCGAGATAGGTATGAAATCCCCTAGGTTAGATGCTTTCTCCTTTTTTGGAATGAAAGCTATGAACATATTGTTGATTTCTCTGAGTAAGTTGTCTGATCTTCTTGCACATTATAAGGCTTAAGTAAGTTCTTGTCACAATATATGCGAGCATTTCTTGAAAAATTCAAAAAGGAAGCTGGTTGAGAGCTTGAGATACTTCTTCCAGAGAGAATTTCTCATTTAATTTCTGATTTTGTTCATCTGTTATGATCTTTGGAATCAAATCCAAGAACTTTTCCTGCTCTATCAAATGAGGGCCTTCAACATTGCTTAGAATACTAGAGTAATATGCAATAATTTCTCTCTAAATCTCTTCAGGATCCTCTATAGTTTGATTTCAATTCAAATCTAATTTAGAAATCCAGTTCTTACTCCTGTGAATCTTTGTCACATTGTGGAAGAAATTCATATTTTTGTCTCCCATTCGTAGCCAATTCTCTCTAGACTTCTACCTACAGAAAATTTCTTCTTCAGAAAGGATATCCTCATATTCCATGAGCAGGCTCTTTTCTTGTTCAAAGGATTCTTGATCCATACACTCATAAATAATTTTATCATTTAGAACTGCCAACTACTCCTCTAAGGATTTTTTGGAGGAAAAGATGTTTTTAAAATGCTGAGAATTCCATTGCAACAACTTCTGTTTTACAAATTTTAACTTTGAAATGAAGCAATAGAGTTTTGAGCCTTCAAATGATTTTTCCTTTCACCAATCTTCTGCCATAGTTACAAAATTTGGGTCTTTCATCCATATATTCTCAAATCTAAAGGGAGGTTTAGAGGTATCAAGGGTGCCTTGAAGGGAGAGCATGATGGGAAAGTGTTCTGATCCTAAGTAGGCTAGAACTGAACACTCAAACACAAAAGAAAAAGATTTGAGGTCATCTTGCCAAAAAAATATATCATTTTTCTCTAAGATATTGCTAAAGCTTTTTCTCCTATTTGTCCATGTAAAGGAGTCCCTTGAGTCAATTTCAAATAACCCATTCCTGTCTATCTAATCATTGAAATCTTGTTGAGATCTGTCTAACCAGATAATGCCTCCTCTTTTGTCTGATGCATACCTGATAGCTTTTAAGTCACCTCCTATAATGAGTTATTTATTAGACAATAGAGATATTGACCCCGTAAAGGGATAGCCAGAGGAGACGCCTATTTTGAGGAGACGTTGGTCCATAAGTATTGATGATAAAAAAAGGAAAAGTTTGTCTGAAAGTGAGTGATTTTGACTAGCAACTGATTTTTGTTAGAAGGAACACCTTCCACATGAACTTGAGAAGGCTTCCAGATTATCATTAGACCCCTAGAGGCCCCTTTTGAAGCAATTGTTGATTGAAGAGATGCTTGAAATAAAGAGCTAATTCCAACACCAAAAGAAACAACTTGCTGACAATCTAATTTAGTTTCTTGAAAGAGGGTGACATCTGCACTGACAAAAAGAATCCTTCTCTTGATCAAAATTTGTTTGTTTGGGGCATTGAGACCCCTAACATTCCAAGATAGGATTTTAATTGTTGTTCAAGAAGGGGATTTCCCTTCCTTATTTTCCAAAGGTCTATAATTTTAGATTGGTTCTTCATTTCCCCATCTTGATATTTTGCTTCAGTCAAAGATCTGCGGCCCTTCTTAAGAGGGGAGGATCCAAAATTGGGTTTCTCCTTTCCCTCTTGAAACTGATGCAATCCCAATTTCCTTTTCTTCTTGATCTTAGAATACATTATGGATAGGAGAGTATCTAGAACTAAATCTAAATCTTCATCATCATTCATGTAGTCCTGAAGGAGTCTCTGAGTCTTTGGATCCATGGTCGTATCCAGATCATGTAGAATCAATGAAAGTGACAACAAGAGCGGATAAGGGAGCTCCACTGATAGATTCAAGCAATGTTTTGATGATAGAGGCTCTATAAATGGGGATGTCTTTCCTTTAGAGATGTAGGATTCATCTTCCACGTCCATGTCAGCTTTGATGTCATTTACTATAACATCTTCCTCCTGTAAGATATTAGCTAGATGCATAGGTTTACCTTTGCTTGATTCTATTAATGTTGGAGCACCCCTAAATCACTTATGCCTAAGTTTATTCTTCCTTTTTAAGGCCTTTCTGGGATTCTAAAAGAAAATATTGAAGGCACCTCTACTTAGAGTAGGGGTTTTCTTTTGACCAAATAGGATCCTTGTAGTTTTATTGGGTTGAATCTTAACTATCAGAGACAAGATGAGAGGGGGAAATGATGGAGGAAGGAGGGGAGGAGAAAGAAGCCCTACACCTGGAAGAGATTGTTTCAGGTTTACCAGCTTATCATCTGAGAGTTGAGAGGATCTTAAAGTTTGAAGATGGCAGGAGACTATAGCAAGAGGAGGATCAGGTGGGGAAACCAATCCCTTATTCTCCATCTACAGATTCATATCCTTAGTTGAAAGAGAAACATCTAAAATAGGTGGATCTGTTAGATTTGCCAACCCCTCGACCTCCCTATGTGGATTGAAGCCATCATTATTTGAATCTGTAGTTGTTTGGAGTGGATTTAATGCACCTCTAGTTGCTGCCAACAAATAGTTTCTAATGATTTGATTTCGAAGAACACATTTACCATGGATCTCCTTTCCCAATCTCAGAACTTTCTGCTTCCATCTACCCATTTCTGAGATTATCTCTAGTTCACTATAAAATCCTTGTTTTAGATCTATTTCAACATAGATGAAAGGTCGATCTTTGAAAAAATAGTGGACTTCCATTGATGATTGCATTTTTCAATGTAGAGTCTGCACGCTCTAAAAATAAAAATTCATTTTGCAATGGTCTGACTGAGATCATTCCTGGAAAAGAAGAGATCCACCAAGACATAATCTCTTTGTTATTCCCTCTGCGGTCACACCATTGTGCAAAATAGGCATTTTCCTTAAAGTGGGCAATTGTTGGATTTAGAGAATCCAAAGGTAGAACAAAATTTTTACTCCCCATGCCTTTTCTATTCCATTTTTGGGGTTTATGGTCAAAGAGAGGAATTTGCGGAGGAGGAAAGGGTATTTTGGAGCCCAAC
Source organism: Cryptomeria japonica (assembly GCF_030272615.1). Lineage (NCBI taxonomy): Eukaryota > Viridiplantae > Streptophyta > Pinopsida > Cupressales > Cupressaceae > Cryptomeria > Cryptomeria japonica. Next base: position 272,450,409 of record NC_081409.1, on the reverse strand, counting down.
ACCCTATGATCTTTGTCACTAGGTGAAACTTTAGGGGCCAAGAAGTGGGTTTGCAAGCACTGACGATAAGTGTGTTTATTGACTAAAGAGGCCTATTTAGAGGGAGGGAAGTTGGGCTTCCTTGAATGAAGAGGGATGATATTTGGACCTGTTGCTACTTTACTAGCCTAAGAATCTAAGCTAGGGAACTTTGAAGACACATCATTTAGATGATTTTGATTATAAGCTCGCCAAGAGCCACCAGAGCAGCGATGAAAGGAGGAACTTGTCATGATAAGCGCGAAGAAAATCCTGCCCAGAACCATCTCTGATTACTCTAGTTCCTTTGAAACCTCTAGAATGTCTGGGGCCTCTAGAAACATTCATTTATCTAAAAACTCTGGTTTCTTTGGGTCCTCAAAAACCTCTGATTACATCTAAATTTTCTTTGAATACTCTGACTTCTCTGTGTCCACCAGTTTGAACATTGAAAAGAATCAGGTCGCACTGTATTCTCATCCATGTTGCATCTATGATGTATTAGAAGTGTTTTTTGAGTTAGTGGTTCTTTTAGTACTAGTCTATTTTTGTTTTAAATTTAGTTTATTTTCAACACATCTAGTTAATTGTGATTCTAATATAATATCAAACTTTTCATATACTAGTTAGGATTCAAATTAAGGACTTTTTATTTGTTGTTGGAGTGCTCTACTATTGATCTATAAGCCCCTTTAGAAGTAGCCTATCATTGTTTAGATGCGGCTTATTTCCAATAGTGTGATTAAAGTTAAGAATTCAATTATTTCATTTGAAGTAAATACTTAAGAGCACATGTGCATAGTGAATATAGATTTATAAGGTGACAAATTACAACTATTAACAATTTATTTTAAGATAAAGAGTTCATATTAGTGATTCTATTTAAATAAATATCTAAAATTGATATAAACTTTGTACTATGCTTGACAAACATTTGATTGTGATAGTTGAAGTCATTCGATTCCCTGAAATATCAAAAGATCTAATCTTTTTGTATGATATTTTATTGTATGATAGTTCCTTTATGTGGTTATGAAATTAATCTTTATCTAGAAAATTTGATCCATGTGTTTATATCTAAATTTATCTTCTTGATGCATTCTTTCTTGTTATAGATGTCAAAATTCAATTTACATTTTTTTTTTGTAAAATGTCTATATATATGTAGTACGGGGTTCTCAATAGATATAACTTTGGATTATTCAATCCCATGATAACTATCCTTTTTGTTTGAACCTTTTCACTAACTTAATGGTATGAAATAAAGTTTTGCAACTGTAAGCAATCATGTCATCTATGTATAATGTTCTTCCTATGCTATTCTAGTGATGAATATTTGTAACAAAGAGTCCATGCTTGATTATAGATGTTTTTGTCCTTGTTTTAATGGAATTCTTATCTATAGAAAGACATGGGAGGAGCACTTATGACAAAGGAGAGAGGTGTTAGGATTTCTAGAACCACAAAAGCCATTTGCAAAGGAGTCGAAATGCAAGCTCACCATGACAAATATTATTTATTTGGGGCACATTATTAATGCAAATGGAGCGCAGATCCTAACATAGAATTTGATAAACTGTGTCTTTTGATTAATTTATAATTTTTACTTTGACAAGAAGGAAAAAAATACAATTTTGAATTCTATGAAATCCTATTGTTATTTGTGTGTACTAAAATTGATCTTTGCCATTTTACACTTTATGGAAAGGAAATATCTAAGGGAACAGATGACCTAAGGAAAAAGATCCATTTGGTTATTCTCATGGGAATATATTAATGTCAATGTATTTGTTAATCTATAATCATGAATACACCATCTTGCATCCTATGATAATTGTATAAGGAAAAATATTTTGAAAATAAACACACTAAAGTAGGAAAGTGTAGCAAGCTTATGTTTCACAATTTAAATTTCTTCCCATGTTGATAATGCATGAACTACTATGAATATGCATGTACAAGTAAAGAAAGCTATCAAATTGTAATTATGAAAAGTATACAAATTACATGGTTCTATAAACATTCCTTAAGGAAAATTAAATAATGAAACATACCAAAATAGATCAAATGGCTACGAATGAGTACCATCTTAAAACCACTAAACTATCAATGAACAAAAATGAGAGAAAAAATATGTGAGGGACATTGCTAAAAATAGAAAAAGATTATTCATAGAATGGAAGGAAGCAATCTATTTTGAAGATAAATAATATCAATCTACTTATTTCATAAGTAATACAGTTATTATTAAAATATAATCTTCAAATTCATGATACAATAATTATCATCAAAAGTGTTTTGATTAGATAAAAATGGGAGAGGCCTGAAGCTTTACATAATAGCCATAGAGCTAAAACTAGAAGTCTCATGAGGGGTGAGAACACCCAAGAAAAAAAACAGATAATAGAAAAGAACCAAAACTAGTTGATGACCAAAAACAACTAACAACAAAGAACAAAAGTGTTAGTACACTAGATTCTCCCTCCTATTGGTATCATAAAAAGGAAGAAATAAAGTAGATGAAAGCTGAGCGATATATGATAATGTAAAATTAAACAAATTTATAAGAATATAAAGTTTAACTCATTTAATAAATATATAATAACATTGTATGGCATAATTATGAAAACATCTCAATAAAAGAAAGAAACTTTTATTTTATCTCTTCTCTTTGCTAAAGAAAAGATTTTCCATGGTGGTGATGTAGGAAAGGGTTATTATAGGTTGCATTCATTATTTAGTTATTGAGAGAAATATATTGTCTACTTATTGATTTCAGCACTATTGTAGAGTTTGAAATATTATTTTTCAAATTAAGAAACATATATATCTAGTCATTAAGGAATTTCGTATAGCATTTCTTTGAGTATTCTATAATTTATTGAAGGACGATCCTCTATAACTTTTGGGTGAACCTTAAACTAATTAAGAAGATGATTAAAGCAATCAATTGTACCTTTTCAGTTTCTATTCCTATGAGAGTAATGGATTGTTCTATTGTTATGGATTTACCAAGAGGAGTTTTTCCTTGAGTTTGGTTTGCGAGAGCCTGCAATTGGAGAAGCGTAGGAGCATCCAAATGATAGATGCGGCCAATTTGGGGTGGAGGAGGATCAGTACGATCGAGAGCAGAGAAAGGCAGTGCCATGTAATGCCCATCAATGACGGGCACTGCACAAGTGTTGAGAGGGTGGCGGGGAGTAATGAGTGAGCGATCAAAGGAAGGCGTAATAATGGAAGATGATAGACCTTGTGCTGCCTCCGTCCATGCTTTAAAGAAATTATAACTGCTTATTCCATCTACTATTCTGTGATCAAAACAACAACCCACTACAATTCCGCCACAGTTCATTTTTGTCACCTGCATAAGAATCATACTCGCTTAGCTTAAAATGCTCACCAATAATCTACAACACTAGTTAATTTTATTTCCTATATGTCCTAGATGGAAATGGCTGACGCAAGTTGTGAGTAAGTAGGTGATTCTCCTTACCTGTACAGCTAGAACAGGAATACAATAAGGTGATTCTCCTTGGAGAGGGTGCCTCGTAGGAGTCAATTTTGCAGCAGTAAAACTTGGCTGAGAAAAATCGAGATCCTTAATAGCGGCGTCGGCTTCAGCTTCAACGACTTGGCAAAGATGGTGGAGGCACTGCATGAAAATTGGGACATAATGAAGAGGAAAATAGAGAGCATGTTCGATCAAAGTGAGGAGATAAAACTATTTTAAGAGAAAAAACCTACACACTAAAGCAACCCAATATATTATTTATAAAAACCATGGTTATAAAATACATAGAGTATAGATTCTCTTTATGGTGTCATGGAAGGAAAATAATATTTTTTGACATTACAAAAGTCCATTTTGTTAAGAGGGCATGATCTTAAGAGCTAGACAAACATACCATAAATGAATGATCAATATTTAGACTACGAGAGATCAAGGTTAAAACATTTTTGGCATCATCATTCATGTATGATGATGAAAAGGAAGAGGTTTTATATGTGTCTAATATTTATGTTTTGAGGGTGGTAGAAAAAATTATTGAGTACTTACAATGAGCATGCATCATATCACTATATCAAATAAGATATTGAGTAGCAACAATAAGATGTTTAACACCAACAATAGCATATAAGTTAGAGAATATTAAGCTAAAGCTAGTAAAGAATGAGTGAGGTCAAGAGATTTTAATGTAGATGGGAGAATATGAAGCTATATTTAAGCAAGTGCTAAGAGATGATAGTAAGGTACCAAAATGTTAAAATAAAGTTATTGAGGTAAATTGTAAGGTATGCAAAATTATTATATAAGTTATATGTGAGTAGAAGTCACAAAATAAAATCCTTATGAATGAAAGAAATCAATAAAAAACATACAACCAAGGCTGATAAAGAAAAACCAACAATATCTTCATTTGGAAATATAAAATACAACATACAAATATTAAACCTTAGTGTAGAAGAATAAATACCAGGTGGTGTAAGAATGGTGTATTATTTAATTTGTTTAATGGAATAAATTAGATGTACACAAATATGATAGCTTCAATTAATTAAGTTTTAATTATTAAAAATTCTAAATTGTTATAAGTTGGACATATTATGCTACAAAAATAATTATGTTGAATAAAAATAAATAAACTACAGTAACCCACCTCTATTTGTTGTATTGATTTTAATTTGATAGATGTCTAATTAAATCTTTGGTATTTTCAAAACTAAGAAATTATTAGAAAATTGCATAAATAATGATAAATCTATAATCTTTTATTCTATTTTACTTGTTTTTAATAAATAATTAATCTTTTCTCTTGTAATTTTATTTCTATGCAGGAATCATATTCTCACTTATCTAAACATTATTATTTTACATGTCAAGAATTTATGTGTCTTGTTTTTGAAAACTTATATTACAATATTGATAGCATCGATAAATAGGCATTGTACATAGGATTATTTTAGGCTAGCATTTTTCTTGTATTGTGAAAACCTTATTTTAGAGAATAGAATGTAAAAATATTCATGCACAATAAATAATCATGCAATAAGCTTATCTTTTTGATGGAAAACACATTTCATGGTGTTATAATAATAATAATGTTAATAAATGTGCCATGCTAGTCCTAGATATTTTAGTTTATTTTGTTTTTGGTTGGATCTCCTCTTCCTTTTCTTATTTTTGCTTCCTTTTTTTTTTTCTTTTGTTTGGGTTGTTTATGTTTTCTTTGTATTAGTCTTATGTTTTCTCTAGTGAGCCTCTAGCCTATAGGATATTACAAATTAATGTCATTTATTTTCACATATTTTGGTGTAGTTATAGATTTTGTTGACTTGTATTTATTCTTTTTATAATTAAAAAAATCTATTTAATAAAAATAAGACAATAGATCAAAAATCTAAAAAATATGTTAATTAAATTTCATTTAATTTTTGTATTTGTAAAAATTTAAACAAATTAATTAAAAATAATAACAATAACAGTAATATTCCTTTAATAGATAATGACTAGAAGAACATAGACAAATTTATTAATTATTTATAATATAGATAATATGTATAAAAATGTTCAAGGGGTTGAGCGTCACTGGTTAAAACACTGGGTTCTCACTGTGGAGACCCAAGTTCAATTCCCAATAGGGACATCTGAAGTGGAATTCTAAGATGTGACTCTTGACCTTCCATAGGATGGGGAAGGTCTTGGGGTCAATCTAATCAAACATAATAATAATAATAATTCAAAGATATGTAATGGTGATGGGGCCCCCTACTGTGTCCCCACTGGTTCATAGCCCCAGTCAAAAGGTATTAAGGATTCGGCCAATTACCAATCAAAAAAATAAAATAAAAATAAAATATGTCTAAAAACATTAAAAAATTATTTATTTTTTACATATAATTTGATTGACATTGTCTAGTTTTGTAATAAAAAATTTACTAACAATATTAACATTAACCAATGAACATATCCAAAAAAAATACTAAAATAAATAAACAACTATATTAACGATTAAACATAAATGTCCAAACTTTAGATAGTAGATTAATATATCAAATAATAAAAAAAATGAACACAAAATTACAACTATAGGGAGAAGTTAAAATCCACTCATGTTATAAATGAATCACAATCTATAAAATATACTAGTTACTTGATTAAAATGAGAATGAATTAAATTGAAAGTTGATTGATAAGTTATATGCTATGAACTAAGCATTACCTCTAAATTGGACTTCGGAGTAATTGATGTTTGATGCAAACTAGCTGATCACATAAGATTAGTAGGAAATATCGTAGTCAAGATGACCTCATTTCTAATAATTTTTATTTAGAATTAAGCCATTATAATTGGAACCGGCTATTCTCCACATAAAATGGCATGGCCATGGCATGTGGGAGATTACATGACGTGGCATAGGGGCCCATGGAGAATCATCAAGGAGTGTCGATTGAACAGTGTGGCATGGGGTCCATGAAGAAGGTCACAGGGTGCTGGTAGCTAGAGATCGGCTAACGACATGGCAACCATGGCTATGTGAGTTTTTGGCAGGGTCATCAGACGATGATGAAAAATGATTTTGAATGTTTTTTTAAAATAGCATTGAAATCCGTGAATGGGCTAATGAAGAGCCACAACCAAAAAGAGGTGGTTTGCATGCATTCCACCTGGTCAGGGATTACGAAGAAGAACAAAGATTTTAGCTCTGAGTTGTTTGTTGCGGAAGAGTCTTTAGACAGTTGGAGCTGGTAAATTTCTCTCCAAGTAGTTGGAGATTTTTTTTGAATTTTTGCAGTCTTTAGGCATATGAGAATTTTGTAATGTTTTGGAGTCTGCAAAAAAGTGCGGTAATACTACAAATTATTGTTTGATCATTTTTTTTCATAAATGCGTAGGCTTGGCTAGGTATGTAAGTTTGTGATTGTTTTATATCGTCCGCAATGCAGGGAAGCAAAGGTGGCGATGACGTTTTGGAGGCATAGTCATTGTTGTTTTCATGCGAGCTTGAACCATATAGCTAGGCATATTTACAAATATTTGTTTTCCAATTTATGCTGGTAGGGACTGTGTGTGGAAGAGGAATGTTTGTCAATGCATTTAAGAAAACCCTGGTATCTTAATAATTTTTTATCTATGAACAAGGGTTTTATCATTTTGTGTCTCATTTTTGTGTGCATTTTGGCCACCCGTCAGGACTGGGATTGCTAAAGAATACAATTTTTTTTGGTATTTAGTGTGGGTTGTAAAAAAATCGTGAAGGTTTCTGTAATAAATTTCCCATGGGTCTAGGGTTCGCTCTTTCTATATATCTTTTTTGCATTGATTTGGACTACCCAACGAGACTGGGTATGCTAAAGTAGACAAAAGTTTTTTTGAGAGTGGAGTTAAAAATTTGGAAATTTCAAATTATGCCTAGTCTATATGTCCATTTTGTGTATATGCATTTTCCTTTTTTGATCACCTATCGGGACTGGGAATGTTAAAAAGCATGGAATGATACACAAAGTAAAATCAAAACACAACAAATAAAACTATGGTTTTCCACACACAATTACAAATATTAAAGAACACGAGTATTTTTCACACATGTGGTCTGATCATGTGAAAAATACAATGTCTTTTAACAGTTTATGTCAATGGAAGGGCATTGTGGACAACATGAAAGATTTTCATTTTTAAAAAGGTATCATTTTTAAATACACGTGGTTGCCACATCAATTTTAGATAGAAGTATCTTTAAAAATTGCATCTATAACTATAGATGGAAGATAAATATGTTAGGGTTTTTTACTCATTGTTTTTACCAGAAAAAATATTTACAATCTACACTACAATCCAATGTTCCTCTTGCACATAGTCAGAAAAAACCCTTTCGTTGCTACCATGTTGAACTTCCAGTGCATCAAACCCTCTGCATGCTTTCTCAAAATTAGATATGCAAACTTTGTTCCTAACATAAGCTTCTTTGACAAAACTTTTGTAAACTCTACTATCAGATGTGAAATAGGTGATGTTTTTTAATATTCATGGTTGCCACATCAATCTTAGAAGTATTTTGAATTTCTCTAATGATGCAATGAATTCCATTAACTACGTATATGTTGTTAAGTCTTGTTGATGTTGTATCCCAACAAGCATGTTGCTCGTCTTCAACCAATGACTGTTGAAGATGAGCAACATATGCTTGTTGGGAAATGACATCAATGAGACTTACAACCAACAAGTGTTGACATTCCATATTTTTATGTAAACTCTCTAAATCATACCCATCTCTATTAATTGTTGTTTCTGCGACTTTTGTCTTGATGTTTTTTATTTTTTATTTATTTTTGTTTTAGTTTTTGTTTTGGGAACCATTTCACCATTTAATTTCAAGTTCTGTTTTGAAAATGGTGTGTGTGAAAAATGCCTATATGTTATTTTCTTGTTGTGACTTCTCCAAATCCTATTTTTTTTACCCTAAATGGCACCAGCCAACATTGAAATCCAGTGTATTCTACATGACACTGCTGTTCCATTGAATTACTCTAATATTATCAATATTTCAAGCAAGAGATGTCTCCACCTGCATTTTAAAAAGTGTATTATCTCACTGGGCTGATGTATTTGCATGTACGACAGAAAAAAAGGTTATTTGTAATGGTACTTCAGGCAGTAGCAAAAATACATGTTTATCTTATGTATAGGGTTAAAAAATGCCTCTTCTGTGCTTCACCAAAGGAGTGCTCCAAATCCAGTGTCTTCTTTACTGAAATGGCACATCCCAATTACACTTTTGACTATTGCAACTGTTCCGAACCCCCACAGGTATTCCAAAATTGCACTTGGAATTTCCCTATTTCTATTTGACTGTTGAAACCTCTTGAAAACCCCTGTGTTTTTCTCAAAACTAGCACTTTCTTGCATTGAAATCCCTAGTGGTATCTGGAATCTACGAATGGGCTAACAAAAAGACATGAGGAAAAGAGTTGGTTTGCATGTATTCCAACCAGTTAGGGATTACTTTCAGAACAAATCTTTTAGCTCGGAGTTGTTTGTGGCTGGAGAGTCTTTAGACAGTCGGAGTTGGCAAATTTCTCTCTAGGCAGTTGGAGATTCTTTTCAAATTTTTGCAGTCTTTAGGTATATGAGAATTTTGTAATCTTTCACAGTCTATAGAAAGGCGCAGTAATACTACAAATTATTGTTTAATCAATTTTTTTTCATAAATACACAGGCTTGGCTAGGTTTGTGTAAGTTTGAAATTGTTTTTCATCGTTCTCGGTGCAGTGCTCCATGCTAGGCCCATACAACTCCACGTATGTATGTTGGATGCCCATACTCCAATATGGCATGCTATTTTATGTGGAGAATAGCTACTTTCATTAACTATGTATCTCTTATTAGGGCTTGTTGATGTCTTTTGTGAGAAACCATATCTTGCTCATCTTGAACCAATGATTGTTGAATATCCATATTTTATCCAAAGTTTCTGAATAAGTTGAGAAAATACAACTTCTGAGATCCCAAGAGCATCTACAAGAAAAATACCTATGACAAGAGAAGATTGGAGACATAAATACAATAATGGCTCTGAAGAAAAAGGGTATCATTCAGAGAGGGAATGGAATAGAAAATTACAATGCAATCCTTCCTAAAGAAGAATAAGAAACCCTAAAGATGTGAAACCCTAAAGAAACCCTAAAGGGATAAAGTGTATTTAATAATTAGAATAATTATCAAATACCTACCATATTATTAAATGCCTAAGTTTAGTTTAAGAATAGAGTATAATAGACTAATAATTAGATAAATAATTATTAGCAAATGCAAGATAACTCTAACACCCCCCCTAAGATGAACTTAGGGAGTAGCTAAATAACTAAATGCATGAAAGAAAATAGCAACTACATGAAGAAGGCAATTGGAGTCCCGACAACAAGGCTTGACGAGGTACCCAATCAAAAGCAAATCTCTATGAACTAGAGAAATAGAGAAAACCACATGGGAAAAAAATCTACTCCAAAAAGAAATGGGGAAAGCATGCTAAAAAAAATGAAGGAAGAAAAGCCTAAATGAGACCCCACAAGGACAACTTCCTTCACCCCAAACATAGAGTGCAACTGAAGGTAGCACGGAGATGCAAAAGGTTTAGTGAAGATGTCAACAACCTGGTCCTCTGTAGGAATATACTCCAAGATGAGAAAGCCATCCTGACTCAACTGTCTGATGAAGTGCATGTGAAGCTCAATGTGTTTAGTGCTCTGGTGCTCCACTGGGTACTGGAAATGTGAATGGAAGTCTAATTGTCACACCAAATAATAGTGGGACTATTAGGAGGGAACTCAAACTCAGTCATTAACTATCAAAGCCATAAAACCTTCTAACTAGTGTTAGTTAATAGATTTGTCTTTTCTTAAAATGATCAATTTTAAACTCCGTCGCCTTCTTTTAAAGACAAGTGTTCAACTAAACAGTTGGGTAAGTGTTATATAAACCACTTCCCTCTGAATTTTCCATAGGTACAACTCCCTATTTCAGTTATTCAAGGAATAATCTAATTAATTCTATTTGAGTAGTAGATTTTAAGCTGAAAGCATGTAAGGCTGCCTACTTCATTCTTGGATGAGAGGCCAATATTTCACACATATTTATGAGAAAAACTATCTTATTTCACACATATTTATGAGAAAAACTATCTTTCCAATCTTTTCAATACAAGAGATGGAAGTAACTGAATCAAAGCTCAGAACACCATTTCCACAATTCCAATAAGAAATTTACAGATAAGAGAAATCGAATGTGTTCTCAAATACAAATCTTTTCCTAAAAACAAACACTCAAAGGAAGGAGTACCAGAAAAATAACAATTTTCTGCAATAGAAAGGTCATTACTATTATTTGATTAGATAAGCATATGCAAAGATATGTCTACACAGATTCAAAACCCACAGATTTTCCTTCTCCCAAAAATAGTATGATCTTTGTATATATATATTCTTATGCAACAAAAGCATGATAATACATCTATAAATCCTTTTCCATTCCAGATTTAAAAGTCTGATTCCTCCTTCTACAAAATAGAAACTTTACAAGACAGAGGGAAAACAAAAAAAACTAACTAAAATTCCTCACCAAATCTAATCCCTATTCTATCTATCTTTCTTTAATTTATAGTTTTTAGAATAGGGGAGGTCTCCTTGAAAACTCGACCTCCCCCAAAACAGTTATGAAACCAACAAGATGTATTTTGGGACAGATGTCCCGAAGTCTTTACATAAACATGAGAAATTACATAAATAAAGGAAACTGGGCCTGGGTCAATGCATTATGTCTCTTTCCCATCATCATCATCCTCTCCTCTTTCATGGGCATCATGGACAGTTGTGAGCTCCTGGATAATAGATTGGTTTGGAACCTTCATTGCATTGAGCTTTGCCTTCGCTGCCTCCTTATTCCACCGGTGCTTCACCATCTTTTCGGCATGTTTCGGTAATTGATCATTTCCAATGAAGGTCATGGACTCAATCCTAGCCACCCTTGTTATATCTTCCAGAGTGAAATTACCCTTGGCTTTGATTTTCTCCATGTTTATTCAGAAAGCCCTGATTGCATCCTGTGTGTTCAACCCGCAAATTTCCAATTGCCAATCATGGTCAGGGTTAACCACCTTGTTATCATTAACTATACTGCACTAGAGATCCTGGAGCTCATAAACAAAGGTCTTAGCATCGGAGATCACAGACTTGAAGGTAAGCACCTACCACATTATGGTTTTCTTCAGCACAAAGAGATGACATTCATCCGCTACCAGTTTGATTGAGTGTTTCATCAAAAACCTGGTAACCCCATATTCTTCTATTTTGGCTACCAAAGGCAAGATATTTTGCCATTTGTGTTCCTCTTTCTCCCACGGCATAAGCTGATTTTGAACTTTGGGGATAAGACTCTGTATCTCGTCACCTAACTTCTGGGAGTTGGTGATATACTTCTCCCTGTCCTTGACTATTCGCTCAATCCATTTCTCCATAGCTTCTACAATACTCTTGGCTCGTTGAACTTCGCTCATTAACTTTTTATTTTCTAGTGAAGTTGGGTCGAAGTTCTCTGTAGTATGAGATATAGGGAGTACCCCAAAGCAACCAATGATGTCGATGAACTGGGCAAGAATATTTATGTGTCACTTTATCTCTCTCTTTTCTCACCCATCCTTCTCTGATCTAATGAGCATTTTCTTTGCCGATACCTGGAAGAAATGATTGTCTAAGTCCCTACTCATATTTCCCAGCTCCACCTTCATGATCTCAAAATCATCGGGGCTAGCTTCCTTGTTTTCATCCTTGGGTTTGTATGAGGCGATTTCAGCGACCCATTTTCTAGTTCCTTCATCATTGTCCAAGCGAGCGATGGTTTGAAACTTTTTGGCTTGGGGCCCTTCTCTATGTACTTAACAACCATTTCTTGAATTGGAATAGTCACGGGAGGAAAATTCCGCTTTCTGTTCACCGAGGTGGTCAACCACTCAGGAGTTGCACTGGAACTAGTTGTTCCTTCGATCGCTTTGGAAGGTGGTGTCATGGCCATAGTCACCGTATGAGAATCCAGGGCATTAGCAACATCACTATCTAGGTCTTCAACTTCAAATATTTGAGCATCTAGAATCGTATCTTTCAGCCCTGTATCCTTTGCTTGATCCATCTTTCTTTGAGCAGCACTTCGGTTTTTGGGTATGTTGAGGAGTACAGAAATCCAAAGTTGAATTAGACCTATGTCTAAGCTGGGGCAGCTTTTTATCTTTACCTGCATGAACAGGCATAGAAGCATTGTTAGAAAGATGCTTTGGTGAACGTAGAGAGACCTCATTACTTCTCGTTGAATTAGACTTAATGCCTAATTTCACTGCTTTCTTCCTGGCAACCCATGTCGCGGTCCTGTCCAAAACTCCTTTGGTCCTTAATTGTATGTCATCTTTCTCCTCCTCATCCCAGTTGATTGGAGGCATTTCAGTTTCTGCACGGGCTAAGTATTCTAGTTCGAATAGCTCTAGCTAGTCCTCTTCGAGCCCCTTAATGTCCAGCTTTACCTATAATGAAATGACTTATTCTAACACCATCCTCATATTTCCCTTTTTAAAAACCTCAAGCTCATCGCTACAATCTTCCCAGAAGTCTTCTAATTGTGGCATTGGGAGGTATGGCATTAGACCAAGACTTCGGGAAAAACCCTTATTATCAAAACCTTTCCTTTCAAGATACAGGGAAAAATTGAAATTCCTGAGATTTGCTCCAATACTAAAAGCATCGCACATCGAACTGCAGGACAACACTCCCAATTGGATGGGAAAATGACTCTCACATTTATCCCTGGGTTGTGCCTTTTTGATTACAGAGGTCAGCTTAAAAATGAGGGAGCTTAAAGGGCTCCTCTTCAAAGCTGCCTATCCTTATGTAATAGAAGCATGGAAACTGGACATAGAAACTACCAAACCTCTTTACCAGTGTTTGAGCATCCTCGGAGATTCTTTTGGCTTTCATATTATTCAATTCATGGCACAAGTCATCCAGAAAAGCATTGTGAACCCTTCTGAAATCCTGCAAGGCCTTATCCTTTTGCAGCATGGGATAGAACTCATATACGGGAACATCCTCCTCAGTGAGCTAATTTGGTATTCCAACTAACTCCTTAACACATGCCAAACAATACAAGAGATACGAAGACATAAAGAAGTTCTATTTGAAATATTTAGCCATACTTAGTTGTTCCCTCATTGAATCAGCAATCAATTTAACCCAATCAAGATACTGCTTCCCTTCTAAAACCAACTGCATGTAGCAATAAATCCAGTCATTGAAGTTGTAAGCTTCAGCAGACCCTCTGGCCCGGTGCAACAAAAGCATAACATCATGAGTGTGAGGAAACATGTGATTCTTATTAGGATTCTTGGGCAATCTGGAACCACCTCTTTGAGGAACCTTCAACTAGAATTTTGCTACGTTGTTACGATGTCCGGTTCTGTCCGCACTGAACTCGGTGATTGACTAAGAAGGGGAAAAGTTGGAGAACTGGTAATCAGGTATCTTGAAGATGGAGGAAATTACTTCATGATTTATGGCAAGAAGGGTTTCACCATTGTCTCTCCTAATGGTCTCAGAGATTGGGTCATATATAGCGATACATTCCCGAATCAATTCTGGGCAGGGAATGGCTAGGGGAAAAGCTATCGCTTCTATGAGACCGCTACTCAAAATCTCCACACCAAAAGATTTGTCAATTCCCTTGAACACCCTCTCTTTTAAAACCTCAATATTTTCCCCTTTAAGGTCGGTATCGCTAACTATGGGTTCAGTACATGCAAGGATAAAAACATTCCCGAACAAATGTAGTGTGGACTTCATAAGTCAAAGCAATAAGCCTTAATTGGTTGCAGCAAACTTTTCTATGAGAGAGAAAATGCAAGTAAAAACTACTGAAGAGAACAAGAAAAGGACTCACCTTCACAGTTGAACAACCAGATGACGACTAGCAGCAAACAAGACTCCTATCCAGGAAAAACAAAACTGCAGCAGCGAGGAACAAGATGCAAAGCACTAATAATCCTTCATATCTTATAGTGAGGGAAATGATATGGAACCATTGAATGCAATAATTCCAATTGTCAGTCTGAGTGTGTTAAGTTTGTGGATTGGACATCGCACGCATGCATTGAATGCATGGTGGCATTTTTGAAGTAACTGCTAGTTCCCAAAATGATTACTTACTTTGACACGCCAATAATTGACGTCACCTTCAGCTTCCTCATATTTGGCAATGAATGCACCATCAAAACATTTAACCTGCGGGACCCACCAACTTCGTACACATATGAACATCTTGAACAGACTTCATTAGAGTTCAAGTAGTTCAAGGTGTACATCGTGCTCAAGGAAAATCTTTGCCGAGAATATTAATTATGCCAAGCTACTGACCATTTGTGCTATGTTGAGCATGTTGAACACATTTGAACCTCTTGAACTTGGTTCAATGAGTTCAATGCCTAGAGAGAGATGATGTAACAAATTACCGAACAAGAAACCTTTAAAGAGCCGCTGCAAGAAACTTAAAGAAAATGTTAGTATGAAAACCTCCCTGAACACCTAAGAACCTGTGGAACCTAAGTGAACCTGTTGAACCCAGTTCAAGATGGTTCAACATGTTCACAGACTTCAACCAATTACTAAAACTTGACATTTTTGATTGAAAGACGATTTACAAACATATTAAGGGCTTGAACCGAGGTGTTACAAGAAAGACAAGGACTCTGAATGGAATTTTTATAGGATGACTCGCTCTTGTCATGAGGAATAAATGGCGCAATAACAACTAGCTAACACCGTTGCTCGGTACTCAGCCTCTGTAGATGATAATGCAATACCAGACTGCTTCTTGCAAGACCATGTGATAGGACTAGAACCAAGGCAAAAAAAAATCTAGAAGTAAACTTTCGATCATGAGCATCACCAGCCTAATATGAGTCAGTGAAGCCAATAATTTTACAGGATCTTGAAGTATAGTGAATGCCAAACTATGTAGTGCCCTGAATGTACCTCAAAATACATTTGGTTTCTTGCCAATGGCTCTCATGAGAATCATGGGAGAACCGAGAGACAAGACCAACCGCAAAAAAAGATCCAAGTGTATATGTGTCAGGTACAACAAATTGCTAACCAACTGCCCATATAAGGTAGGATCCACGGAAGGTGTAGAAAAAGTGGCAAACAAAACAACACGTGACTAAAAAGGTGTTGATGC
This sequence comes from Cryptomeria japonica, assembly GCF_030272615.1. Lineage (NCBI taxonomy): Eukaryota > Viridiplantae > Streptophyta > Pinopsida > Cupressales > Cupressaceae > Cryptomeria > Cryptomeria japonica. The sequence goes on along the minus strand of NC_081409.1, from coordinate 272,434,624 downwards.
AGGCTTGCAAGTAAGCATGTCAAATCTATGAAGCATATCAAGAGCATACTTCTGCTAAAGCATGGAAATCCCATCGGAAGACTAACTAACTTGTAGACCCAAAAAATAGTGCAGAAGGCCAAGATCTGTCATCTCAAACTGCTCCATCAAGGCTCTCTGAATATCCTGAATCAAGAAGGATGAGCTACCCATAATGATAAGATCATCAACATAGAGAATAAGGATAACTATATCATCCCCCTGCTGCTGAATATATACTATGGGATTGAAATTACAATGTGTGAAAGGTGTGGAGAGAAAGAAAGAGTCCATCTTCTCATACCAGGCCCGATCGGCCTATTTGAGACCATATAATGACCGCTAAAGTCTGCAAACCAAAGAGGAATCCTGCACAAATCCCTAAGGCTGGTCCATATAAATCTCCTCATGAAGATCTCTATGTAAGAAGGCACTCTTCACATCCATCTAAAAAATTATCCATCCCTGTGAAGCTGCAAGTGAAAGGAAAAAGTGAATAGAATTCTTCTTAGCTACAATAGCAAAGGTCTTGGAGTAATCAATACCCTCCACCTGAGAAAACCCCTTCACAACAAGATGAGCCTTATACTTATTAATAGAATCATCTGCAACATACTTGGTATAGTACACGCACTTGCACTGAGCCAACGTTCTTCCTTTCAGAAGAGTACAAAAATCCCAAGTATGATTCTTCATCAAAGAAGAATACTCCTCATCCATGGCCCTATCCCACTCTAGGTGACCTATCGCCTCTGAAAATTTATGAGGATCATCTGAAATGTCATGACTCAAAAGACTAGAAATAGATGTCTGTGCATGAGTATGACGAGTGTCAGAAGGATCACCTGCCATAGAACCAACAACATAAACTGTAAACTGGGCCCACTTCGGCAAAGGCTAAGCTACGGATGGTGATGGTGGTGGGGATGGTATACAATCATCTATAAAATACTCAAAAGATGAAGAGGGAGGAGGAGGCAGTGAGGTAGAAGCTAGTGATGGAGAATCCATCTGAGGAAGATGCTCATCAAACTAGACATCCTGCCTAAACAGGACCTCTCAAGAATCAGGATCAAACAACCTATATGCCTTAACATCCTCACAGTAGCCAACAAAAATGAGTGGTCGGCTCTTCCTCTTGATGTATTTCCTCTGAGAATTTGCAATAAATTCCCAAGCCTCACTACCCAAAACTCGGAATGATGAAACATTAGGCTTGACATTGGACCAAGCCTCCTCAGGAGTCATCTGGCACAATGCCTTATGAGGCGTCTAATTTTGAATATAAGTGGCACAATTAACTACCTCAGCCCAAAAGGCAGGTTGCATAGAACATGACTAAAGCATACAATTTTCCATCTCCCATAATGTTCTATTCTTTCTCTTAGCAACACCATTTTGCTGAGGAGTGTGAAGAACTGATAACAAATGTTGCAAACCATGGTCTGTATAGAAATCTGTAAAATCCTGATTTACATATTCTCTCGCATTATCTATGTGTATCCTCCTTATAGAAAGACAAGACTTCTTTTCTACAAATGTCTTAAAGACTCGAAATGAATCAAAGACATCAGACTTGTACTTAAGAAAGAACACCCATGTACATCTGGAGAAGTCATCAATGAATGTGAGCACATTATTGGACCCTGAAAAGATGGAGTCGGAAATGACATAAGATCATTGTCTATCAAATCAAAGGGTATCTTAGCACGTGTGGCTCTACCTTTAGGAAAAGGATGACGGTGAGGCTTGCCAAGTGCACAAACTCAACATACACCATCAATATAGGATATCTGAGGGAACCCAATCACAAGTCCTTGTGTGCTCATCTACTGTAAGTATCTGTAATTGACATGGCCAAAATGTTGATGCAAAAGTCTTCTCACTGAATATGCATGTGCTACAAGAGAAACACCTGAACTATCTAGAATCTCAAAGCCATCAAATCAGTATAACTGAGAATCAGGATCAATACTGCTAGTAGCCACAACTAGATCAGAATCATGGAGCTCTCTAATAACCACATCATGTGGTGAGAACTTAACTATTTTACCAGAGCCAGAATGACAAATATGATAAACAAAGAGGACGTTTGTCGAAATGTCAGGAACCAAAAGAACATCCTGAAAACAACCACCTGTGAATAGAACAAAACTTGAACCTGAAACTGAAAGTTGTGCTGAGTCACCAACTGCAATCTATAAAGTATTATTGTGAGCAAGTGAGGTAACAAGTTGTTGTGAGTGTGTCATGTGGTGAGAAGCCCTTCAATTAATAATCCAAGTGGATGTAGAAGGAATAGCTCGTGTAGAAAGAGCATGTCCTTTCCTTGTAGAAGAGGAAGATGGAGGCTGAGGAGAAGAAATATGATGCTGCTACATGGCTTCCTCCAAAGCCTCTAATCGTTTCCAGCATCGGGAAACTGGATGACCTTCCTTGCCACAGAAACTGCAAAGTTCATTTGATTTCTTCTTAGTCTTGGAGGAAGACTCACCAGACTTAGAAGATTGCTCCTGTTTGGAATAGGACTTCAATTTATAATTAGACTTAAGTAGTGGCATGGAGGAATAATCACTGCCAGCTGAATCCTTCTTAGGCTTTGGTTTCTGCTTCTTATTCTCTTTAGATGTTTGAGAAACCAATGCTTTGTGCTTTGATCCTATGAGAGTGTCCAACTAAGATATGTGATCCTGCTCACAAGTCAAGCGTTCACAAAATGCATCTAAAGTAGGCATGGTGAAGTGAGTACCCAAAGCATCCATAGCAGAATAAAATGTGGAAGAAAATATCTATTAGGGACCTCAAATCTTATAGAGAATCACATAGATACACTCTATGTCTATCTTATTTTTACCACAATTGTATAGGATGGATCTGGTTGTTTTAAAATTGTTCATAAAGTCCTCAATGCGAGGAAAGGACTAAGGTAGCAAGGAAGAGAGCACTTCCTTAATCTGTAATGCTTTGAACTCATTCATAGTACCAAAGAGAGTATCAAGTTTGGACCACATAGCTCGACAAGTGAGAAAACCATCAAAATGAAAGAGCAAGTTTTCTGAAACATGTAAGGAGATGACACACATAGCCTCATCCATCTTATTCCTGTGTTGAAGAATCTCAAAAGGATGCTGCAACTGAGGCTGATCTACATCCAAAGAGGACCACAACTCTCATGATCTGAGAACCCTCGTCATACAAGATTTCCAGAGGTGATAGTTCTGGGATGTAAGAAGCTCAACTGAAAAATCTGCCATGTGTACTTGTACCTATACCTAGATCTGCTCTTGACTTTTTTTAATTAAGTGATCTTTCAATCTAGATAGAGGATGCAAAAGGGTTTTTTTTTTAGTTTTAGGTGTTCTTATTTTCTAAAGTAAATTACAAGAAAGTAATAAAATAACACCCCCCACAAGATGTCAAACCAAAAACCAGTACAATCTAAAAGCCAAAAAAGAAGACAAGAGCTAAAAAATGCGTCAGACAATAGCTTGTGTACCTAGTTATTTTTCTGGAAAGATTAACCCAAAAGATAAATAGGGCTCTCCAATACCTTTTTCACACCTATTCATTTTCCAAAAAAAAAGTTTGTTTGCCCAAGTTATGGCTCCCAGAGTGCAGAAAAGAGCTCTGAATTTGACGGAAAAAGAAGGTACTAAATGAAAAAATCAGAAAATTTCACCTCTAGATCTGAATAGAGCTCAAAAAGAGATTTTCGGCAATATAATATTTTTCAAAAATTGACTCTGTTTGCCCAAGTTATGGCAAAAAAACCAATACCCTATCAAAAAGCCCTTCAAGAAAAAAGGTCCCCCTACTAGTGGCACGGAGGTGGGGTTTGGGTGGTGGTTAGTGGAGTAGGCGGTGGGCGGCGGTGACCAGTTAGAGTTCTCGATGGTAGCAGCTGTGGGTTTCCAAGCGGTGGCAGCTTGCTCCGGAGCTGATGGCGGCATGCGGGTCCCGGGCGGAGCTACTAGCGGCTTGCTCTAGAGATACTGGTAGCGAGCGGAGCTACTGGCAACTCTCAGTTTGCTAGCAGCTCCCTAGAAGCTGGCAGATGCCAGCAATAACCGTAAGGGCTAGCCCTGGTAGTCGGTGGTGATGGTTCCGGCCTTGGCAAGCCCTTAAACTGCCCAGAACAGATTTTTTATTTTTTTAAATTAAATTTTTCTCAAAAAACGTGCCATAGAAGGGCAAAAAAAATTTGCAAAGCCAATGTTGTCCAAATTGGACAAATTTTATATTAAAATGCGGGTTTCTGGATGTTCTGAGCTCAACAGTGATGTCCTTTTGGGCTCAAAGTGCCCAAAAACAAAGAGGTACTCTTGATCTAAAGTAAAAAACTTTGAAAAAAAAAACTGAAACCCTTACCTCTAAAGAAAATCTTCTAAAAAAATTTAGCAATAAGCAGCAATAGATGTAGGTTTTGATACTATGAAGAAGTTGAGAAAATAGAACTTCTGAGATCCCAAGAGTACTTGCAAGAGAAATACCTGTCATAAGAGAAGATTGGAGACACACAATAATGGCTTTGAAGAAAAAGATTATCATTCAGAGAGGGAATGGAATAGAAAATTACAATAAAATCCTTATGAAAGGAGAATAAGAAACCCTAAAGATGTGCAACCCTAAAGAAACCCTAAAGGGATAAAGTGTATTTAATAAAATTATTAAATACCTACCATATTATTAAATGTCTAAGTTTAGCTTAAGCGTTGAGTATAATAGACTAATAATTAAATAAATAATTGTTAGCAAATGCAAGATAACTCTAATTGTTTCTAATTCATACCCAACTCTACTAATTGCTATGTCTCTGTAATTCTTTTTTGATTTTTTTTTTTGTTTTTGTTTTAAGAACCATTTCACCATTTAATTTCAAGTGATTTTTTTTCAAAATGGTGTGTGTGAAAAATGCCTATTTCATCATTTCGCTGTTATGAATTTTCCATACACTATTTTTTTATTTTTTCCTAAATGGCATGAGCCTGTGTTGAAATCCATAGTATATACTACACCCCAATTTTGTTCATTGACACTAATCTTATATTATCACTATTTGAAGTTGTAGATGTCTCCACTTCCATTACAGGAAGTATATTATCTCACTGGGCTGATCTATATGAACCCACGACAGAAAAGTAAGTTATTTGCAATGGTACTTTAGGCGGTTGCAAAAAATGAATGTTTATTTTATGTACAGTGTTGAAAAAATACCGTTTTTGTGCTTCAGCAAAGGAGCGCTGCAAATACATTATTTTTTTGCCAAAATGGCACATCCCAATCAGAATATTGATTGTTACAATTGTTCCAAACCCGCACGGTTATTCTAAAATTGCACTTGGAATTGCCCTATTTCCTTTTGAATATTTAAACCTCTACAAAACCGCTATGTTTTTCTTCAAATTGGCACTTGCTTGCATTGAAATCCCTAGTGGATTCCGAGGGCCATGACTATTCCATTGTGCTACTATGATATTATGATCATTTGGAGCAGGAGATGTGTCTACTTCTGTTTCATAAACTGGATATCTCAGTGGGCAAATGTATTTTCACCCATGGCAGAAACCTATGTTATTTGCAATCCATTTGTAAAACTAAAAATTATTCTCATTATCAGATTGGAATTGAATTTCTGAATCACACCATTGATGTTGGCTTGATTTTTGGATAATAGAGCTCTAAATTCATTATTTTTAATTTTCAGTGTATGGCAGCATTCCCAAATTCCTTATCATTAGTTGGTCATGTAAGAATAGTAAGTGGTTGTGTTTTGAATATGAATTGGCAGGTATTATGGTATTGACATTTAGAAAATTTTGAAAAATTTATAGTGGAGTTATTGTTTGGTAGCTTGATTGTGATTGTTTTGAATGCATGTTGACAATAACAATAAAACTGATTTGGAATTGCATACAATGGAGATATGTGAATCGCAAATAGTGGCTCCATACTGCATGTATGGTGTGCTATTTTACGTGAACAACAGTCGCTGCCATTTTGTACACAATATTTTGTACAAACATTATTTTGTACACATTATTTTGTGTACACAATAGCCCATACTATTCAGGATTGACAAAGCTCCATTTGAAGCAATTTGAGATGAACTTTACTATCATTGTCAAAATGCATTCAAAACAATCACAGTCAAGCTGCCAAACAATCAATTCAAGATGAATTATATGACGTAGGGTTTGTTATTGGACACTGCAAGTTTTAGGGGAAAATCACTGAGTTTGATCACCATGTGGAACAAAAAAGTTTATTGTTGTGTCGCTACTAGGAATAGGAGTGGGAAAATGAGTGTTTTTGTCACCACGCGAAAGAGGGAGGTTTGATTTGGTGATGGTTAACGTAGAATTCAACACAAAAAAACCAGTGTGTAAGGAGCCCATATTTTTTATGTTGGCATAATTTTAGTTATTTGTGGAATTTTTTTGTTTTTGGCATGTGAAAGGGCATATTTGGGTGAAATAAAGTATGCAGATATAATTTTGACCAAAAGGGCAAAGGGTTTTGTGCATTGGAAGTCAATGAGGTGATTGCATGAAAGAGCGGATACAAAGTATTGTGTACACAAAAAAATTTGAATTTCTTTTGTGAATCCCAAATAGTGGGGGCTATCAAAAGGTTCTCCAATACGTTTTCTCCTCTGGGCTGGAAACTCCAATTGCTATTTGACGCATTCACTTCATCGAACTTCCAATGCACAAAACCCTATGCATTTTTGTTCGAAATTAGATAGGTTTGGGCTATTCTAGACATAAAATGGCATGACCAAGGCATGTGAAAGATTAGTTTCCATGGCTAATCTCCCACATGCCATGGTCATCCCACTTTATTTGGATAATAGCCCATGAGGAAGCGGCTATCCTCCACATAAAAAAACATGACGTACTCCCCTATGGGCACCCACCATACATCTATGAACTTTGATGGGCCCCGCGTGGAGCGCTTCATGTTCCAACATGAACGTGAAAACACATCGTGAGGATTCGACGACGAAGACAGTGTCGAGAAAAGTGAACATCAAGCTTTGACGTCAGACATTTTCGACGATCGGAAACTCGTGTACAACAAAGTCAGTGCATGGGGAATTTTGGTGGTAAGTGTCCGGTCCGTAGCTAGCGACTGCAACGTAGAAGGTCAGCGAGAGGTTTATGTTAGCAAACAACTGTGTTGAAAAAATGATGTTTTCATTAAAACATGGGATGGGAACTATATTTGGAGATTGTAAAAGTGAGACCAGGGAGAGACTCTGCAAGATATAGGATTGGGAAAAAAATGGTCTTTAAGAGGTGAGCTGCGAATGATATTTTGATGTCGTAAAAGAGAGACCAGGGATACCAGTGGTTTTTTCACTGTGCAAAAGGAGGTTGGAGAGGGTGAAGGAAGAATTCAAGAGAAAAAATAATTAAGGTATGCATCCTTTTTATTTTGCAATATTTTTATTTCTGGAATTTTGTTACGTTTTTGGCATCTAAAAAAGCATTATTGGGCGGAAAAAAGTATGCAAATCTAATTTCAACCAAAATGTAGAGGATTGTTGCATTGGAAGTCAATGAGGTGAGTGCGTGAAAGAGAAGATACAAAATAGTGTGTACACAAAAAAAAATTGAATTTCTTGTGTGAATCCCAAATAGTGGGGGCTATCAAAAGGTCCTCCAATACTTTTTCTTGTCCATGTTGGAAACTCCAAGTGCTCTTTCATGTAGTCACTTCATTGAACTTCCATCACACAAAACCCTCTGTATTTTAGTTCCAAATTAGATAGGCATGGTCTATTCTAGACATAAAATGGCACAACCATTACATGCGGAAGATTAGTTTCCATGGCGAATATCCCACATGCCATGCCCGTGCCATTTTGGCTATTCTCCACATTAAATGGCATGACCATGGCATGTGGGAGATTAATTTCATCCTATTTTTATGTGGACAATAGTAGTATGGGCATAGGCATACATACATGGAGTTGTATTGCGCCCCATGTGGAGTGTTGCAAATTGCAGCATGGAGAAGTAGTAGAGGACCTTTCGACAAAAGCATTTCCTAATAGCCGGAAAGGAAAGACTTGAGGCACTTTGAAATGGAAACTAATCTCCCACAGGCCATGGTTGTGCTATTTTATGTGGAGAATATCCCATGCCCAAGCGGTTACTGTAGCCATCTTGGATATTTTGCCATCAAAATTCCCACGCACCATCTTGGCTGTCCTTCTTTTCCGTCCATTGGAAATGGCTAATGTCAAATGGTCCTGGCATTCCTTTTATCATCCACACTAGAAAAGGAAGTGCTCCACGCATGGCCTTGGAACTCCATGTATGCATGGCGAAATCCCATACTCTAGTACGACATGATATTTTATGTGGAGAACAACCGCTTTCATTTGAAAATGTTGTTGTCGAAAGGTCCTCTACTACTTTTTCTCCTCCTTGCTACTCTCTCCCTAAAACATGTGGCATCCAAAAACAAAGGCAACCTGCGTCTTAATGAACATGTTGTGTTTTCAACACAAAACAAGATGCACGGTATTTTTTATTTTTGAAAGTTTTGGCTGCGAAAGGGGTCGCTTTTGATTTGTTTGAAATGGTTCATTTTAGAAAGTGTTGAGGTTACTTTTTGTGGGTTTAATTGTTTCTGAACATCCTCTTCTCCACAATTCTAGAAGAATGGCAAATGGACACATAATGGGTAAGTGCAAGAAGTTGTGTCCACTTTTTGGCCAAAAAGTGGAAGTTTTTTCCCTTTTTTTTAATTTCATCATGTTTGACCTAAATATTTGAGGCACTTAAAGGATGATTCTTGGAAAAATTCAATAATAGAAAATGTAGTGCTCGAAGTCTACTTTCCAAATATGTAACTTTTTTCAATACCCAGATCTTAAAAAGGATGTTTGAATAGGCATTAGTAAAACATATAGTTTACAAGTCACTTTTTAGGACCATACCATGCCCATGTACGACAAGCATAATTTGATCTAAATGAAACTATTTTTCTTTATCCTTTTGGGAAAAGATCTATAACTCACTCATCTTTGATGAGGATATTTTTTTGTAATTTTTTTCCATATATTATTTTTTTGTTATTTTTTAATTGGGCATAATCACTGTTTTGAAAAATCCGCGTGTACGGCAAGCATAATTTGACCTAAACTTAACATTTTTTATTTTTTATCTTTTAAAAGTATAGATTTGTCTGTAGTTTGATGCCATATAATTTTTTTTTCAAAAAACTTAAAGACAAAAAAGTTATTAAAATTTTAAAAAACCATGTTATTTCAAGTTTATGGATCTCTTTCATTAGAAATTATTTTAAAATTAAAAGTATTGATCCATTCTCTTAAAAAATTATATATTTGGAATCTAGATAGTGTGTACTATAATGGGTTTTTGTTGTTTAAAAAAAATCTGAAAATTAGGTGATTAGATATATTTTTGAAGTCATTTTTTTGTATGAAGCTTGATTTAGGCTTGAAGTTGCAGGTCAAACCAGTTTCGAGCCTCAGGTTTGGCTTTCTGAACCATTTACCAAGCCTATTTCCGAACCTAAAAGTGGGCCCCAAAAAAATCTTTTTACAAACGGGATCTCGTGTTGAGAACGAGATCTCGTGTTGAGAACGGGATCCCGTGTTGAAAACGGGATCCCATTCTTTATTGCAAATTATTTAAAAAAAAAAAAGCAAACGGGATCCCATTTGCTCTTACCATTAATTTTTTTTTTTTTGAATTATATAAATATATGATCATTTAACATAATAAAACATGTTGATTCAAATGTGCGAGTTTTTAAATGATATATTATGATCTAGTTGTCCTTTGGATGCTTTTTGGTTGCAATTTTATATCCATATTTTGAAGGTGGCATTTATTGCATAAGTTTTTAGTCATGGGGTCTAAACAATGTCAGAAGAAGAAACAAAGGAGGAAATTGACCATCGAGGAAATTCAAGAAGAACGAGAGAAGGAGGCCAAACGTCAAAGGGATAGAAGAATGATGATTCGACAATTGAATAATCCTAAAGTTTCTGGATCCACAACAATGGAAGAGACAAACATTCAAGATGATGCCTTGGGGGATCAGATGGACGTAGATGATGCAAATATGGATGATGATTTTACAAATGAAATAATTATGAAGAATATTCCAAGTACAACATCCTCAAATCCAGGTACATCTTCAAATTATCTAGGTACATCTTCAAATCGTTCTCTGCAAGACATGGATAATGTGATTATAGGTGATCTTCATATTGCTGATTTAGTAGAAGCTGGATATACCAATGTTGAGACTGATAGAATTGTCCATGAAAATCAAAACCTTCATGTTGGTAGAGATGAAATTCTTTTGAATGTTGAAACTGAAAATCCTTTTGAACATGGTGAAAATGAAAATCCTCCAATTGTTGAAGATCAGGGAAACTTTTTTATAAAAATTGAAAAAAATGTCTTGGATAATCTTCCTGGTAAGATTTCTTGGAGATAGATAAGAACATATGCCAATAGAATATACAAAGAACTTTTTTATCAAAAAAAACTTGCAATTCAATGTCAACTTATGATGCAATTGATGAGAATGTGGAAAATGAGAAAAGTGATGAAAAAAATAGGCATCTATGTGAAAGCATCAAAAAAAGATGAATCTGTTAAGCATGTTATGTCTACTATTACAAGTGCCATTGAATATATTGGTACAACAAGTCGATCTAATGATAAGAATGTGGCACAACAAGCTATAACAAGTGCCATAGTGAATAAAGTAACCTTGAATAAAAGGATGGTAAGCAACATTAGTGGAATTTTAAAGATGCATCCTAAAACATTGGTTAGAGCAGCTAAAAGAAGAGAAAGTATTGAAAGTGATCCAATCAACCAAAGTTGGAGTTTTAGTGGTAGACTTTGTAGGTTAGATATGAAATTGAATATTGAAGTGAAATCTTTGGTTGAAAATTTTTCCCATGATAATACAAGGGTATCATCTAATGCTAGAGATGTTCTAATGTTGATAGTGGGGTGTAAAATTCATGATCATCCAAAACACCTATTAGACACAACTCAAACTGAATTTTATAGAAAATTTTTGGATGAAGTTTTGTTACCTGGAAATATCACTATAAGTCAAAGATCATTTCAAAAATGCAAGCCGTGGTATGTGAAAATTAACAAGCAAAGAGTCTCCTATTGTTGTAAAACGCATGTGCAATTTCATTACTATTATGATGTTTTTCGATACATACGTTGTGTTTTGCATAGTAACATGCTTATCCAGGAATGTCGTATTGATATGCCACCTGAATCAATCAAAGAATTCATAGCAAGTTTATTTTGTCAAAGAACCGATGGACAATTATTTTATTTACATTCATGTATTTTTGGACAATCTTCTAGTTGTGGCAATTTTTCATCACTAGTAGAATGTATGCATGAGAGTAGTGAAATTGTTTTTGGACAACAACTAGTGAATGTTAGAAGATTTAAGAATGTTGAGTATCCCTTAAAGGATGGAAAAATAGGAAAGCGTGTCGATTTAATCACAGAGAAGGTTAGTGTACATACATTCATGTCAGAATTTAAAAGTAAGATTGTACCAAAATATGTGACACACTCTCAACATGCTAGATGGCTTCATTCTCAATTTCGCACATGTAGAAATACATTTCCAGTTGGAAGTATACTATCAGTGGTGGACTTTGCAGAAAACAATACTCCTAAGCCACAAGAGGAAATTCAATCTCAATATTACAATTCCACTCAAGTTGCTATTTTTGTTCATATTGTTTATAGACTCGTAGATGATAGCACAGAGGATGATAGAAAAATCCCAAGGGAGTATCATTTCTATGTGAGTGATAATAGGATGCACTCTTCAAATTTTGTTCAATATTGTTTCAGCATATTCTATAGAAATATAAGAGAAAGAGGAATCCAGATGACAAAACATCTTATATGGTCAGATAATTGTACTAGACAATTCAAGAATGCTCAAATGTTTTATTGGTTAAGCAGGGCTCACAAGGAATACAATATCCAACATATAAGGAGTTTTTTTGAAGCTAGATGTGGCAAAGGAGAACATGATGGAGCAGGTGCATGTGTTAAAAGAATTCTTGCTAGATAGCAATTAAAATTTGAAGATAATATTAAATTTAAAGATGCACGTGCAATTGTAGATTGGTGCAACACAACCTTATCTATTGGATCAAGTGTGAACTCCACAATTCAACGATTCTTTTGGTTAGTTGAAGAGGAAAACATTGTGCCAAAAATTGATTGTGAGACAATTAGCGGATCAGAGAAATGACATTCATTTAAGAGTTCAAATGCAAGCACGTGGACTATATGGATAAGGGAACTTGCATGTTTTTGACAGTTTTGTATTTCAGGTGATTCAGATGTATGTGAGAATACTGAATGGGTTGAAGATTGGAATCAAATATTGTTGACTCCTACTCAAGCACAAGATCAGATTAACACAATTGAAGATAATGATGAACTATTTGCATCAGATGATTATGATCATGTTTCAGACCTTGTACAGAAAGTTAATCATTTTTAATTATTTTGTTGGCCATTTAATAAAATTACTTTCAAACTTTTTTATATTTGGTGTAAATTAAAAAAATGGTATTTTTAAAATTCTAAATTGTGATAATTTATTATTTTTTGTTTGTCTAGGACATGTGTATGTCGTTGTTGCACCTGAAGACAATGAAGAGGAAACAGAATATTGGCTGGCTCGATGTCTTGAGACTAAACACAAACTAGTTAATCCTCGAGAAGATGACGATGGTTTTCATTATCCGATTGGTTCAGTGGTAGTTGTTGGAAATTGGCTAAGGAAATATTTGACAAGGAAGAATGGTTTGCCTACTTTTGAAGATTATGAAACACATAAGAAGATAATACACTACTCGCATTTGATTGTTGCAACAAATATACAACTAGTGAGATATCGCAGCATACCTAGTAATAAAAAGTTGTGGACAATTTCTATGGAAGATCATGAGACAATTATAGATGCTTTGGAAAAAAGAGAGGATGCAGATGGTACAATGGAATAAGTATTTAAATAAAGAGGTATGTATACATGTTAAATGTATGTATGTATATATTGTGTACATGTATTATTTCTTTTTATTACATACCATTTGATCATATAGATGGTTTAAATATTATTGTTTTATATATATAGGTCCATCCCCTTATTGAGAGATCTTACACAATTGTGTTACATGTAATGGAATAAGTATTTAATATATAGAGGTATGTATACTTGTTTTAAAATTATGTATGTCTTTTGAAATTATTATACTTGCTTTAAAATTATACTTCAAATGATCCTCTTTTAAGGCACATGTCCTATTTCTAGTATGATCCCCTTAAGCCACATGTCCCAATTGTACACCCATGCCCTTAAGCCGAGTCATGTCCTAATCAATTAATCTCCCCTTAAGCCACATGTCCCAATTTTACACCCATCCCCTTAAGCCGATTCATGTCCTAATCAATTAATCTCCCCTTAAGCCATGTCCTATAATTTAGTTCAAATGATCCTCTTTTAAGGCACATGTCCTATTTCTAGTTTGATCCCCTTAAGCCACATGTCCCAATTGTACACCCATGCCCTTAAGCCGAGTCAAGTCCTAATAAATTAATCTCCCCTTGAGCCATGTCCTATAATTTAGTTCAAATGATCCTCTTTTAAGGCACATGTCCTATTTCTAGTTTGATCCCCTTAAGCCACATGCCCCAAATTGTACACCCATCCCCTTAAGCTGAGTCATGTCCTAATCAATTAATCTCCCCTTAAGCCATGTCCTATAATTTAGTTCAAATGATCCTCTTTAAAGGCACACATCCTATTTCTAGTTTGATCCCCTTAAGCCACATGTCCTAGTTGTACACCCATGCCCTTAAGCTGAGTCATGTCGTAATCAATTAATCTTTCCTTAAGCTATGTCCTATAATTTAGTTCAAATGATGCTCTTTTAACACACATGTCCTATTTCTAGTTTGATCCTCTTAAGCCACATGTCCCAAATTGTACACCCATCCCCTTTAGCCGAGTCATGTCCTATTTTGATATTTTAAATTAAATTTGACTTAATTAATATACATGCATTTAACAAATTATTTCTAATTAAGTTCTGATTAATTTCTTTTTGTGTGCATGTAGGTACATCTTGTTACCAGTCTTTTAATTGTGGAGATCTAATTTAAAATCTCTAGATTGCTTTTGAAATTGTGGCGATCTAATTTATCTAGATCGCTTTTGAACTACTTTAAATGTCTTAGTTTGGATCAAACTTATATAATACTTTGGATTTTAGAATATTGAGTTAGACTTTAATATATATATAGATTTAAGACGTGTGGATCTTGAAAATTTTAAATTTGAGATACATGGATGAAGCTAAATTATTATATATTCAAGAGATGCACCTGGATTAGACTTTTTAATATTTAAGCTTTTAGTATGTATATATGTGTGCATGAACATGGTAATTTTAGAAATTATCAATTACTTTGAATTAAATTTTTAATGTATACAACATTTGTGTGTGTAAACATGTGTTATTTGGAAAAATATCAAAATTGCAAGTGTTTTATTTTTAATACATGATATATATGTACATGTGTACTAGTGTGCTATTTTTATAAATATCAATTCCTCATGTGTGTATATGTGTTCAATTTCACTTGCTATTTTGAGATGTGGATGAAGCTCTAAATTATTATTTTTAATCTATGTGTTCAAAATTGCAATTGCTCATACTACATATATGTGTTCAAAATTGCACTTGCTTCATTTACTTTTAATCTATTTATTTGGTTTTAGTATCATGTAAGTACACATACACATACATATATAGATTTAGATTAAAATAAATGAAATTTACATATAGCTTGAGATGATTATAAATAAATAAATATATGTATAAATATAATGTCCATGAAACACATGTATGTATGTGTACTAGAGAAGTGAACACTCCAACGTAAAACATATATATATATATATATATATATATATATATATATATATATATATATATATATATATATATATATATATATATATATATATATATATATATATATATATATATATATATCATGTCTAGATGTGTGATGATCAACAAGTCCACATGTGGTCAACATGAAATATAATCAAAATGTACGTTCAAAATAAACAAGTCCATGTGTACGTGCAAAATAAACAAGTCCCAGTGTGTACACATGTACACACGTATGTATCAAGTCCATGCTCAAAATGAAATATATAATCAAAGTGTGGAAAATAAACAAGTCCCATGGGATGGAATGATCAAATGTCAGTAAACTGCATGAAACATGTAACAAATCTAGCCCCTAAAATGAAGATGGATGTAAACCCTAAATATGATCTAGATTCCTCTTTAAGCCACGTGGACGAAGAGGAGAAGATCCACTCTGTAAGACAAAAATGTTCAAGTTTGTGAGAGTTCTACGTAGTTCATGTTCATATATATATATATTTAAAAGCAATTTAAGAACTTCAATTATAAGTTCAATAGCATATACATGTACATGAGTAGGCTCATCTCCTCTAGATTCTACTGAGGGCTTTGCATCTCTAGGTGCTATAGGGGCAGTCAATGGCACTGGTATCTCATGCTATATATAGTACATGAACACACACACACACACACACACACACACACACACATATAGATCAAGATCAATTGATGATTTAAAATAGAAATTTAAACCTAGCTTACATTTAAAATGTTCATTTTGAACTAGAGATAATTTAATGATCATACACATACATACCTGACTCATATCATCTCCTATAGGCATTACAGTATCCGGGGCAACATAAAAAAAAACTGAGCCACTATCAACAAGATCCTACAAGGTATTTAAAAAAGAGTTGCACGTGTCAATTATATGTATCAATTAATTTAATTTTTAAATAAAATATGATTCTGAAACTTGTATCAATTTTTTTTAATTTAAATCAACATTAAATACCTGAAATGATGATGATGTCTATAGAAAACTATCAACTAGATCAGGATGATCATATGGCCCATCTGGTTGTAAACTCATCTTGATGGGCATGTCCACCTGTACAACAAAATTAATTAAATCTAGATATTAAATCAAATGTACATGATGTTCATTTGTTTATTTAAAATATTGAATGTAAGTCTGATGAACAAAATTAATTAAATCTCTAAATATATATATAAATTAAGATAGAGTGTCAACGTACCAAATCTCTCAGCTCATCTGCAACAACCGATGCAGGAGGAGCTGCGCTCACCACAGTGGCAGATGGGTAATCAGACATGGAAGTCAGTGTCATAGTGGCCCCAAACATGGGCTGGAGACATGCAAATGTGTAAATAGTGAAGACATATAGATTGAGAGATCTATATAAATTATGTAAATATATATATATATATATTACTGCAAACTGTACATGTATGTACTGGATCTCCCCATACCTGTTTACCACATAAATCATGATCTATGGGATGATCATTGGCATAAAGAAAACCAACATATGAACCAATATTATCATGATCAGTGGATGTTCCCGTGCAGCTGAAGACGATGGACCATGATGTGAACTCAAAGAAAGGTGTGGACCATCACAAGGCCCATAGCATAGTTGATGGCAACTCGTACAAAAATGAGGTGTCGATGTACATGGAATAGCTGTACTCATGTCAACATCATCCTCACCAGTGTTAATGTCGCCAAGGTCCAACAAATCGACTATTTGCTGACTAAGGCTACCAGTGAGTGTGGTCAATGAGTCCAATGTGGAGATAACAAAATGTTGATGAATAGTCATAGGTATAATAGACATAGGAGCCACAATGGCCTGGCAACTCGCAGGTCTATTGGGGTCAATACGTGCCCCCAACCTATCCTGTGGCATGCCACCACAAACACCCTCAAATGCTCTTATATCAAAATAATTGGGCTTTAAACCCAAAACAAACTCTGCATATAATTATCTCAAGAAGTATAAAGGGCCCTCTAAGTTGGCATGCGGTGGAGTATCAAATACCATTTGCCATCAATCTCCCAAAAATTATCGGCCATGACTCGATTTGTACACCACCCCATGGATATGCAGGATTTGTTTGGTGGAATGGGTTCACCTGTGATGGGGTTTGAAAAATATTGAACAAGGTGAGATTTGTTCTTAGGTTCAAAATATCCTTACAGAAGAGGCCATCAGAATAAAATTAGCATCTCTCCTCTCTCCATGCTCGATGTGAATCGAGCTCTGCATCTATAGACCTAACTGCATCAATAACGTTTTGCATCTTTGATGAAAAATGGTGCATGTGTGGGGATATATGTGGTGCTCTATGGATCTCATTAACTTTCCCCTATATGAAAATAACATTCTCATCAATAATGGCTCAAAATCAACCCTCAGTAGGATCAGGAGGTGGAGGATGATGACCAGGTGGGGGTGGGGGTGGAGAAGGGGGTGGGGGTGGGGGTGGAGGTGGAGGAGGAGGTGGGGGTGGAGGTGGTGCATCATGGGCAGGGTCATCTGGGGGGGTTTGCTCAGGCCCTGTTTCATTAAGCAAATCTTCTATATCAAACAAATCCATGTGATCACTTGTATGTAATCTGAGCTTTGCATATATATATACACATGTACACATTCAATACACTTAATTAAAAATCAAATAAGAATTTAAATTACAAATAATTTTAAAACATGTACAATCTACATATATATACATTGTAAACATATATATACATATACAAACTTTACAAACAAATAAATGATAAAAAATTACATCTGTACATATGAAATCAAGAACATGCACGATTTTACATATAATATATATGATCATGTACATAAGAATTTAAAATTTAATATCTACATGAACATGTTTATAATTAATCATCAAGTGACACACATGACTTAAGGGGTTTGGCCTACAGTTAGGACACGTGGCTTAAGGGGATCAAACTAGAAATAGGATAATTTTGGCTTAAGGGGATAGGCCTAAATAGGTCATAATTAAATTTTGTAATTAATCATTTAAGACACACAACTTAAATGGATTGTCCTAACTAGGACAATTGGCTTAAGGGGGTAGGCCTAATTAGGATGTATGTTAATAGATTGGCTTAAGGGGATTGGCTTAAGGGGATAGATTGAATTTATGTTAATATGGGAATTGTCATAATAGTATGTTAAGAATAGTAATTTAATGTAAATATAGTTGATTTAATGTACTTAGAATAGGAATTTCAAATTTAGCAACTACAAATTATAGGATGTATGTGGCTTAAGGGGAGGAGCCTGAATTATAGGATGTACGTGCATTTCCTAATTACATGTGTCTTAAGGGGACATGGTCGCAATTAAATTACATTCGATCATAATTAAGTTTAATAAATTTAATATATAGTTAATAGGACCCATTTCATGCTATTTAATATATATGGCATTTAATAATATATATAGTTAATAGGTCCTAGTATGTCAAAAGGGGAATTGTCATAATAGTATGTTAAGAGGCCCGTATGGTTGTAAATATAGTTAATTTAATGTACTTAGAATAGGAATTTCAAATTTACCAACTACAAATTATAGGATGTATGTGGCTTAAGGGGATGAGCATAAATTCTAGGATGTACGTGCATTTCCTAATTACATGTGTCTTAAGGGGACATGGTCGAAATTAAATTACATTTGATCATAATTAAGTTTAATAAATTGAATATATAGTTGATAGGACCTATTTCACGCTATTTAATATATATGGCATTTAATAATATATATAGTTAATAGGTCCTAGTATGTTAAAAGGGGAATTGTCGTAATAATATGTTAAGAGGCCCGTATGGTTGTAAATAGTTGATTTAATGTACTTAGAATAGGAATTTAAAATTTAGCATCTACAAATTATAGGATGTATGTGGCTTAAGGGGAGAGGCATAAATTCTAGGATGTATCTGGCTTAAGGGGACAGGCCTAGAAATTATAGGATGTACATGCAACATTTCCTAATTACATGTGTCTTAAGGGGACATGGTCAAAATTATATTACATTTGATCATAGTTAAGTTTAATAAATTGAGTATATAGTTAATAGGACCTATTACATGCTATTTAAGAGGCCCGTATGGTTGTAATTAGTTAATTTCATGTAAGTTTAGAATAGGAATTTCAAATTTAGCATCTACAACTTTTGTAATTAATCATTTAAGATAGATGACTTAAATGAATATAGCTAATTAGGATGTATGTGGCTTAAGATGATAGGTCTAATTAGGATGTATGTGACTTAATACCATTTGCCTAGATTATAGGATGTATGTAGCAAGTAAAGGAAAGAAGATTTACTTTAAATATAGGACACACATTTGGCTTAAGGGGATCATTTTATAAGGTCCTAGTATATACATATAGCTAATAGGTCCTAGTATACATTTTAAAATGTCCTAGTATACATATAGTTTATAGGTCCTAGTATACATATAGTTAAGGGGATCATTTTATAAGAAGATTTACTTTAAATATAGTTAATAGGTCCTAGTATACATTCAAACAGGTATGATTGTAATAGTATGTTTTAAGAGGGGTATAGTCATAATTAGTTAATTAGTTAATTTCATGTACTTAAGACACTCGACTTAAGGGGATGGATGCATGTACACAATATAGGAGATCTTATGTGGTCAAATTGGGTCAAAAGGGGTACATGTTGTGTACATAAATGTTGAAAAAGTGGCATGTGTGTGACGGGCCTTTAGGACCATATTATGTTGTAAGGGGTCACGCATGTGTTCTAATGCATGTGTGACCCCTTAGGACCACATATGACCCCTTTTAACATCCTATACTTAGTGTATGCAATATACCCCAGCTACTAGGATGGTAAAAGGGGTCATATGTGGTCCTAAGGGGTCACACATGTGTTCTAACACATGTGTGACCCCTTAGGACCATATTATGACCCATTAGAATAGAATGCAGTTCTAGTAAAGGTTCGTCACACACATACACGCATTCTAACTCAAGGTATAATATAGACATGGCTCAAACTAAATTATAGGACAAATGTGGCTTAAAAGCGGAATGAATATGAAAATAGGAGATGGCTTAAGGGGATACATGCATGTGTTCTACAATGTACATGTGCGACCCCATGGGATCATGCATAGTGTCCTAAGGGGTCATGTATGTGGTCCTAAGGGGTCACACATGTACATTAGAATGTGCATGCATGACCCCTTTGGACACTATGGCTGATCCTATGGGGTCATATGTGGTCGTAAGGGTTTGGACGTGATGTGATCTATGTGGTCATTGATGTGATCTATGTGGTCATAGGGGGTATGTTGTATACAATTTAAATATGTTTTAAATAGTTTCATTTTTGTTTTTGTTTTGATCGTGTAAACTAAATGTTTTGGTTTTGATTTTTTGGGGGGTTTTCGTTTCGTTTAAAAAAACCCCTAATCTAATCAATTCATAAAAAAATTCAAACTAAATTTAACTATTTTTTAAAATAAAAACATACTTTTCTAATTAAAATAAAATTATTGAACTAAAACACATTTTTTTCTAACAAAAAAATAAATTTAAAACTAAAAATTATTAACAAAAAAAATAATTTTTAAACTAAAAATCTAATTTTTCAACAAGAAAATTAATCTAAACATGAGTTATTGAATAAAAATGGGTATTGGGCATACCTGGAAGACTAGAAGGTGAGTAGCTGGCAATTCTTGTGAGGGCTCCACACCTTGAATCAGGATCCCGTATGATAAAAATGAACCCCATTACATTAAAAAAAAAAATTATATATTCAAAACGGGATCTCGTGTTGAAATGAAATGGGATCCCATTTCATTTCAACATGGGATCCCATTTTGTTTTCAAAATGGGATCCCGTTTGGAGCTCTAGGCTTGGGATCCTAGGGCCCACGAGATCCCGTTTGATTTTAGGCTCGGGATGCCGAGAGCCAATGGGATCCCGATTTGTCTTCTATTCTTTCCACCTGATTTTGACTTTTTAACTAAGTCCAAAACTTCCACATTAAGTGGACACAACTTCTTGCACTTACCCTAATGTTGGTTAATATATATTACTATTGTTAGTGATAGGTTGAGTTTGAAGTTAAACTGCCTTATTAGAGTTGAGCATGTTAATTCTCTATCCAATTGGGCATGTTTGTTGTGCCATAATATTGTGTTCAATAGTTCTGAATATAGATTAAAATAATTTTTTTTTGTGGCACATGTGTTTAATTTGAAATTTAATCTATCACTAACAGTTTTTTTTTTCATAGGTCACTAGTTTGATAGTAGAACAGTTTCCTATTTATTTGGGAGTGCCTTTTATTTATTATTTGAGCAGTTTGTGGAATAGAGAGGTACACTATATATATTTATTTGTGTTACGTTTTTGCATGTTGTGTCATGTAATTTAGTTGCCACAAACATTCACATATCTTGTTTTTTCTGCCACCGCCTTCTATGGTACAAGAGAAGTTGTCATTCTTACGACGAGTCTCGTGGGAAGAAGAACCATTGTCTTCTTCTAGCCAATGTGATCTTACTGAGGGTTCTACTTAAGACAAAGATGTGTCTTCTGAGGATACATCTAATAATGGTGATGAAACATAAGAGGATGGTCAACAAGGACATGTATTGGTTGTATTGTAATCATGTTCTACATTGATTTCAATGTGATTGTTGTCATATGGAATTTGAGCTTTTATGTGTTTATAAAATGTGACTTTTGTAAGTGCAAATGTGGGATAGGGGTCGACAAAATATAGAAATGGATGTAAGGGTAGTAGGTTTTTTGTATTTTTCTTTGCATGGTACTTGTGGTGAGGTTGGAGGGATGATATTTTGGGATCTGTGATCTTTTAATGTGCATAGATCATTCAAGCACAATCTTGGTTTGATTCAACCACATATGCATCGACATCCTTTGAATTTGAAACATTGTAGGTCTCATCTTCCTGAGAAACTTAAACCATATTCTAAAAGGAGGGCAGCCAATTTTGAATACCAGAGGAGAGTTTGCATAAGAGCATAAGAACGATGTGTAATTGACCAAGTTTTCTTGGCCTATGGTGTGACTCCGTATGAGGACCTGCCAAAGGCATGTAGGAAGGATATAAGAGAAACCATGCACAAGTTCAACTCTGAATAAAATCAGGAGGTGAGAAGATATAAGATATTGAAGTTGTTACATATGAAAAAATTAAAACCTATGGTAAGTTGCAAAAACACCATTTTTTGTGATTGTTTTTTATTTTTTTCCTTTTTTTAGATTTTGGTTATATTTAGTGATTTGATTTGAATAGATATAGGTGAATTACTTTATACTCTAATTTAGAATGACTTTGGTGAATCTAGAGGGGAAGGTAATTGTGACCCTAGAAAACTGCATGAGGACTATGTGGGGCGATTGTGTGATTAGGAGCCCATTTTGGAGCAAAGGAAGAAGAAAAGAGTGAAGGTAAATTGATTTAATTATATAACATGGATAGCTAACATCTATATGAATCTCAAAACTTACTTCTAATTCTTGTATTCACATAGTTTACTTCTGCAGTAGTTGGTAGTTTGCACAAGCATGCCAGCATTGTATCGGGTCGCAATGAGCAGCATATGGAGCAGGGCAGGAAGAAGAAAAAAGAGAAGGTAAAATGTTGCATTACATTCACATATTGTATGGATAATCAATTGATATCTTACATTGTTGCTTGTATTTTGATAGGATGCTCCTGAAACACTGTCTAGTTCACACGAGCATGGTTCTCTTCAATCGAGAGGAAAATTACGATAAGGAGGGGAACAAGATGGAAAAGGCTAAAGGTATATTGTTGCACATCATTCATATTTAGCATAAGTAATTAATGGTAGCTTACATTTATTTTCCCTTTTGTTTGGCTTCGTCTGAAGTAGTGTATTTCTTGGATGAGCATGGCAATGTTCATATACAAGGTGACAAGCAGCATAAGGAGGGAAAAGTAATAAGAAAAAGGAGAAGGTATATTATTGCATTACATCCATATATCATGTGTGTAATCAACTAATAGCTTACATTCATCCTCCCGTTTTGCAGACTCCATTTTAAGCATTTGGCTCAAATGAGGATGGTGTTGTTCAATTGGGAGGTCACAAGCAACACAAGGAGGAAGAAAGGAAGAAGAAAAAGGAGAAGGTATATTATTTCTGTACATCCATATCTAGTGTGCATAATCAATTGATAGCCAACATTGATTCTCCCACTTGATAGGCTACATCTAAAGCTCCTTGCTTGGATGGGTAAGGTGTTATTCAATTCTAGGAGGTCCATAAGCAACGTGGGGAGGAAGAAAGGAAGAAGAAAAAGGAGAAGGTATATTCTTGCATTACAACCATATCTCATATGGATAATCAATTGATAGCTTATATTCATGCTCCCATGTGACAATCTTCATCTCAAGCAGTACATTTCATGAAGAAGGATGGTGCTGATCAGTTAGTAGGTGATAAGAAGCACATTGGGAAAGAAAGGAAGAAGAAAAAGGAGAAGGTATATTCTTGGGTTACACCCATATCTCATGTTTCTAATCAATTGATAGATTATATTCACCCTACCATGTGACATGATTCATCGGGAGAAGTACATTTTTCACATGAGGATGGTGCTCATCACTTGAGAGGTGATCAGAAGCACAAGGTCGAAGAAAGGAAGAAGAAAAAGGAGAAGGTATATTCTTGGGTTACACCCATATCTCGTGTCTAATAAATTGATATCTTACATTCATGATCCCATGTGATAGTTTTCATTGAAAGTAGTACATTTCTTGCATGAGGATGGCACTGATTAGTCCAGAGGTGACAAGCAGCACAAGGTGGAAGATAGGAAGAAGAAAAAGGAGAAGGTATATTTCTGGGTTACATCCATATCTCGTTTGTCTAATCAATTTGATAGCCTGAATTCACGCTCTCATGTGACAAGCTTCATCTGAAGTAGTACATTTCTTGCATTAGGATGGCACTGAATAGTCAGGAGGTGATAAGAAGCACAAGGTGGAAGAAAGGAAGAAGATAAAGGAGAAGGTATATTCTTGAGTTACATCCATATCTCATGTGCCTGATAAATTGATAGCTTACATTAACGATCCCATTTGACAGGCTACAACCGAAGCACCTCGCTCGCATGATGATGGCGTTGTTGAAGGGGGAGGTGAAAAGAAGCGTAAGATAGAAAAAAAATAAAAGGGACAAGGTATATTATTTCTTTTCATTATTCAATATTCATATTGTAAGGTGGATCTTTTTAGTTGTTATTATTGTCAATGAGCTTTGGTGGAATGAGTTAGTTAATAACCAATGTCCATGTTACCTTGGAAATCCCACAATCCCAATTGAAGTAATTTTGTTAATTATGACTCAACTGCAGCTCAACTGTTTAGGTTTCATTTGAAATTCTCGTGTGCATTTATTTTTGTGTATGTACGGGCAATGTGTTTACATAGTCACCATCCAATGTTTTTGGCCAACTTTCTCTATGCGTTGAGTTTTAAATTTGTATGGGAAATGTTTTTACATATGCATAGCTAGCCTCTGTCTTTTCCCAACTTTCTATTATGGTCTTTGATGATTGTGGATCTGTCTCTGTCCGATGGATGATTAATTGATTTCGGCCTTGCATACAAAAGGCTAACCTCTTAAATTTCCTTTTCTATGTGTAGAACCATTATTTTTTGTAATCAATCTTGATAACCAAATCCTGATCATCTTTGATAACAATATCCCCAACATTATGTTATGCACCATTACTAACAACATTCCTAACTTTGTAATAGAGAGCCTCTGAAGTAGTACATAGTGCATCTTAGCATTGTGCTCTGGATGAGAATAGTGAACATGATGATGGTGGGACTTATGCTACTGGGGATCATGTTGAGCTTCAATTGAAGGGAGTGCTAGCTAGAAAATGCATAGTGGTTGGTGTGGGAAGTTGTACACTTTACCACAATACTGCACTCCCAACAGGAATTCTAAAACTTCATGTTGTTGAGGTCCTTGACCTAGATGTCAAGATGCCTTATGAACATCCATTCTCTAATGTATTGATTGATTTGAAAGATTCATTTGAGATATATGGAACATCTAAGACTTGGCCCAACCTGCCTCTTCAGCACAAATCAATGATGCTAAAAGTTCCTTTCAAGAGGTTCGTGTCACAATCTCCTTCACATCCCTTTTATCGACATATGCTTTGGCCAAGTTCACATAAAATGACACTGGAAAAAATTCAGGATGTACAAAACACGACGGTTTTTATCGTATTTTTTACTTTTTTACAGCAATGGGGATGCAGATCATGAAGATTTCATTGCTGAAAATTACATCAAAATCCATTGTGTTTTGTACATTTTAGAATTCATACGAAATTTCATTTTATGTGGAGATTAGATGCTTTCATTCCTATTGTTATGTCGCAACTCATATGTATTGTTTTTGGTTTGTTGTAGGATGTGCAACTCACCATTGATGATGTGATGGATGAAACCCTTCCATCCCTTGCCGCAAATCAATTGCTCATGGAGCTTCCTATGGTGGGTCTCATAATTTACTTTATATCCATTGTACCAACATATTTATACTTGCATGATGTTATTATAATGGTACAACTCATCTATTTTCTCTATGGTTTTGTGCAAGATGAACATCTCATGAATACCAACATGATGAAATCAGACATGGAGCATCCTTTGGTATGTCTCATTATTTTCTTTATGTGAACTATACTAGCATATTTTTTGACCAACTTCTCCTTATGACGAGAGCCATCTAGAATGAGATAAAAATATCTGCAAATGATAATCCATTTTTGAAAAAATTTGACATATTTACTGCACATATTCCTATTATATTGGTGCCACTCATCTATACTCTCTGTGGGTTCATGAAGGAAGATGGCCTCCACTATGTTGAGATGAAGAGAGTTCCTGTGAAGAAGCCTATCACTGTAAGATGGTCAAGTGCTAGGCTTGGATCCCTTGGTATCATGCCTCCCGAGATACACAACAACCCTAAGAAAAGAAGTAGATTCTATGAAGACATTTTCTCAGTTGCACAAACTAGATAGCAGAGGAGATGATGAATATATTATTTTATTGTGTACCGCTCAATTCTTCATTTGATATTTGTTGACACAATCCGGTTACTTATGTTGAACAATTTGTTTTACTTCATATGTTTGATAACTTTGGTTTATATGTGAACATTTTTTCACATATTATTGGTTGGCCATTTGTGGACACCATCTGCTTAGTTCAATTGAACATTGCATAATTTGTTGCATTGTGAGGAATGCTATACTTTATTTCGCCTAACTGGAGAATTATTAAAGACATGGTGCCTCTAGTTTGGGAATAATGTGATTTTTATCTCAGTTGCATGCAAGTTGTTTTGTTATATTAGGTTTACATTTTTTGATGGAGAATTTAAAATTGCTTTTCTACTGATCAAATTCGGCATTTTCATTCTATGCTTTGTTTCTTTTCATTACTAGTTTTTCAAGTACTATATGTATATCAATATTATATATCTAAAATATTTTGCATTGTTCTTGTACACAATAATTTGATGGCATTCATATGAGGATCCTTTCAAGTGGATGTTTCTTAAGAACATCTGAGTGGTTGATAACAGAAGGGCGCTTCGTCACAAGTAGTATATCACTATATTGACTCGCTACATTAAATTGGTGTAAAAATGTAACAAAAGTGATTATGTGTTAAACACCACATCTAGCTTAAACAAATTGACAATTTAATAAGTCTTACACAAGTTTAATTTGGCTATGTCTAAGAATAGATAAAGTGTATGGAGAGACCAAGCTATTTTAAATTTATCATATGTTATGCAGCCTTGGAATGGAATGATAGTAAATGTGAAGGAGAAAATAGTTAGAATGAAGATACATTCCATTATGAAATGATTATTGAAATGGGAAATGATGTGTTGGTTTTATGTTATAAATCTTATCTTAATGGTTGATAACATGATGATTGGCAGAAATATGGTAGGGGATTGTTCATTGTTACATATTTTTACATTGGAGTTTTGGGAATTGGTCTTCTCTATTTTTGTTGCCATGTTTGGCATATGGGAAGGGTCTTTCACTTCTTTCATCAGGCGGAATTAAAAAAAATAAATAGAAAGGTCACTGTGTTCTTGAAAGAGATATTTCTGAGGGTTTTGTTTCTTGAAATATGTAGCGATTTGAGTATTGTGACAAGCCAAGGGTTCTTCTTGTTATTTCCTTCAAGAGATATTTTTAAAGTTGCTTTACGTTGAAGAAAGTATACCGGTTTTTTGGTTAATGACTTTGGTTTGTCAAATAAATACTTGGTTTTAAATAGAATTTATATATTCCTGAAGGAGTTTTGATGCTTTATAGAGATACCATGTTGAATTTGTAAACATAATTCTGTAATGTTATTTTGGAAAACAGTATACCTATCTTGATTTAGTAGAAGTTGTCATGATATTAAAATATGGTGCTTCATCTTAATTCAATATACGTTGTCTTTAAATCCATGTTAGTCTTGTTAAAGGTTTGAGTTTACGGTTTGAGTTTATTGGGAAGGAATAAAGGGGTTCACCACAATCATCTAATCAGAGAATATATTTGAAATGTAAGTGACTTCTCTAACCCCATCAAACCCTACAACAATGCCCTGGTAAAAAACACAATTTTTTTTAACTCTTGAAAGGAAATACAAGAGCAAGGAAAGAAACATAAAATCCAAGTAAGTTTATTGATGAAGTAAATGTTATCAAGAGAAATATAGAAACCTTGGAGCAATCACCCAAATGTGAAGAAGGAGGCACAAGAAATTTTGAAAAGGGGAAAAGCAAATAAAAACCCCTTGTGATATTATGAATGAGGCAATGCCTAAAATGAGAGAGAGAGGGAGAGAGCAAGAAGCTCTTTACAATATTTTCATTAAGAAGAAATGAGAGAGGAGACATCTCTTAAATAGAGATGAGGAGAGGAGTTACAAAGTAACTCCCAAATCTATGAATGCCACCATTCATAAAATGTGTGTGCCATGTGTCCACATCCTCTTATGGAGGAAATCTAATATTCCTTAATAAGGGAAAATAAAATAAATGACTTGTCCTCACACATGTACTAGAGGACAAATTACATGTAGGAATTCCAATGAAATATCCTAAGCTAAATATATATAAACCTAAGCCAATTAAAGATTAAATATTCTAAAACCCCCCCTTGAGCTTTATTTGGGGAGTTTACATCAAACCCTTCAACGGGTTGCAATCCAAGATTTTTACAATGAAAATGGAACTTTTCTTTACAAAGTGGCTTGGTCAAAATATCTGCAACTTGGTCTTCCCCATTGCAATAGAGGAGTGAAACTTGCTTGTCTTCAATTTGTTCTCTAATTAAGTGGTGTTGGAGAGAAATGTGTTTTTTCCCTACATGGAAAACTAGATTTTTAGCCAAGGCAATGGCACTTTGGTTGTCACAATACAATTGAGTTGGTTCATTTTGAGGTAGACCCAAATATTCAAGTAGTCTTCTAAGCCACAAGACTTCTTTGGAAGCATTAGTGCATCCTTTGTACTCAGCTTCAGTGGATCCAAGAGAGGTAGATTGTTGCTTTTTACTATTCCAAGAAATTGCTCCTGAACCAACAAAAAACCAATAACCACAAGTAGATTTCCCATCATTGGGAACTCCACCTAGATCGGAATCAGTAAAACCTTTTAAAGTAAAATCAGAATTTGCATCATAAAACAAACCTACATTAATAGTTCCTTTAATATATCTTAAAATTATTTTGGCAACTTTAAAGTGTGTTTGTTGAGGTTTAGACATGAATCTTGAAACCAAACCAACACTATAAGCAATATCTGGCCTAGTAAGAGTTAAATAATTCAAACTTCCAACTAATTGTTTGTACAAAGTAGGATCAACAAGAGGAGTTTGCATGTCAAGCATTAACTTAGTGCCTAATTCAATAGGAATTGAAACATGGTGAGAATCATTCATTTTAAACTTATCTATGAGATCTTGAGCATATTTACTTTGAGATAAGAAAATTCCTTTAGAGGTTTGCCAAATTTGCATTCCTAAGAAATAATGTAAAAGACCTAAATCAGTCATTTGAAATTTTTGATTAAGTTGAAACTTAATATTAGAAATCAAAGTATTGGAACTTGAAGTAAGAATCAAATCATCTACATACAAGATAATATTGATAATATCATCTTCACTATGTTTAATATACAAGTTAGGATTATTTTTACTTCTAATAAAGCCTTGAGAAAGAAAGAATGCATTAATCTTTGAATACCACTCCCTAGGAGATTGTTTTAATCCATAAATTGATTTATTTAATTTACAAACTAAGTGTGCATTACCTTCTTTAATAAAACCAGTAGGTTGAGACATATAAATTTCCTCATGTAAATCACCATTAAGAAAAACACTTTTAACATCCATTTGGTGAATAGGCCAATTCATTCTAGAAGCTAAAGCAAGCACAAGTTTAATTGTAGGCATTTTAGCAACAAGAGCAAAAGTTTCAGTATAATCTAAGCCTTCAATTTGAGAAAAACCTCTAGCAACTAATCTAGCTTTAAATTTACTAACTTGATTATTAGCATTCAATTTGGTTTTATAAAGCCACCTGTAAGAAACAAGATTTTTACCATGAGGAAAGGGAACTAA
Source organism: Cryptomeria japonica (assembly GCF_030272615.1). Taxonomy (NCBI): domain Eukaryota; kingdom Viridiplantae; phylum Streptophyta; class Pinopsida; order Cupressales; family Cupressaceae; genus Cryptomeria; species Cryptomeria japonica. Next base: position 272,404,845 of record NC_081409.1, on the reverse strand, counting down.
ATCCCAAGTTTGTTTAGAAATTAAAGTATCATATTCTTCCTTCATTTCTTTTTGCAATGTGGTTGATTTTTAGCTTGATAAAATGTTTTAGGATCATTTGAATTCATAATAGTAGTCATTAAAGCATAATTACAATAATTAACTCTTCTAGCTTGAAGTCTATCCATTCTAGCTAAGTATTAATCACTATCTTGAATTAAAGATTTAAACCATTTAGGTCTTCTTTTAGAAGTAATGGATTCATCACTAGAAGAAGAGTTATGAGGAGTAGAGTTATTATAGTCATCATCACTATCACTAGAAGGAATAGAAAGACATGCATTAGGAGTAGGGTTAAGAGAAGGAGGTTGGTCCTCCACAAGCACAACTTTGCTTTGAGTAAGTTCATCATCCTCCACTTTAGAACAATCATGAATGCCTTTTTCTGCAATATAAACATCTCTTGCAACTTTTACCTTGTTAGTAATAGGATTGTAAACTCTATAACCTTTAGTATTTTCATCATAACCAACAAAAATAAAAGGAGAAGATTTAGCATCTAATTTTTTTCTTTTCTCCTTAGGTTTGTGAACATAAGCTATGGAACCAAAAATTCTTAAATTCTGCAAATTGGGCTTTCTACCAGACCAAGCTTCTTTAGGACTTTTATCCTTTAAGGCTTTGGTAGGTGTTCTATTAATTAAATAAGTTGCACAAGCCACAAGCCATAGCTTCAGCCCAAAACTTGTAATCCATATTCTTTGCATGCAATAAACATCTAGCCATTTCAACAATTGCCCTATGCTTTCATTCAGCCACACCATTTTGTTGTGGTGTATAAGGAACAGTAAGCTCATGTTTAATTCCAAAAGATTTCAAATAAGCATTAAATGCATTATTGACATATTCTCCTCCATTGTCAGTACAAAGGATCTTAATTTTAGAACTAGATTGCCTTTCTACAAACATATGAAATTCAGTAAACACACCAAACACTTGATCCTTACTATGAAGGAAGTATATCCATATTCTCCTTGAAAAATCATCAACAAAGGTAAGAGCATACCATGAACCTTGGATGGAGGGATTCTCCATGGGACTCAAGAGATCACTATGAACTAAATGCAATTTAGTGTATGCCCTCCAAGATTGACCATGAGGAAAGGGTTCCCTATGCATCTTACCACTCATGCAACCATTGCAAACAATTTGAGAAGGAAACAATACGAGCCAATCCATCAACCATATTTGCTTTTTACATCAATGAAATATAATAAAAATTGAGATGGCCAAGTCTTTCATGCCATATATAGTAAAATCAACAGTAGTAAGACAAGAATATTTTGGAGGAGCAAATTCATAGAACTTGAATAAGTTATCACTATCCATTTTAGTAGTAGTAATAACATGATTAGTTTTTGGATCAATGATATAACATATGCCCCTATAAAAGTTAATCTTATAATCTTGACAAAGTTTAGGAACTAAAATCTAGTTTGATTTTAATTCAGGAACATAAAGAACATCATGTAATTTTCCATTAGGAACATTCACATCACCAATAGCTTCAACTTTGCAACTATGATTATTAGTTAATTGAATAGGAATATTAGAAGTATCAGGATGCAAAGATTCAAAACATTCTTTATGAGAAGTAACATGCTGAGATGCACCAGAATCAATAATCCACTCAATTGGATGAGAAACTTTATAAGTACATGTAAATGCATGACAAGATGAATTACCATTATTATTACCTTTCTTATAATGAGGTTTATGTTATTGATTATTTTGATTATTTTGGTTCATGGGGTTTTTACCATTTTGCTTCTTAAAACAATTATTAGTAATATGTCCATCTTTCCCACAATATGTGCAATGGGGTCTTGTTTGAGAATTATTCCTTTTATTATTGTATGTATTATTATGATTATTATTATGAGAATTGTTATGATAGGATTTAGAATGAGATTGATAACTAGAAGATTTGTGATTATTATTATGATTATGATTATGATTATTATTATTGGATCTAAAATTATTATTATGATTTTGAATTTTAGACATAAAATCATGTTCACTACTTTTAAGAGTACCAAATTGAATTAATTTAGCTTCCTCTTGATGTAATAAATTACAAAAAATATCATAAGTTAATTGAGTAGATAAACTAGGAATAGCAAGTTGAGCATGAATATTCGTAATAAATTGCTGAAATTGACGAGGAAGACATTTTTTAAGAATAAGGTGAATTAAATGTAAATCAGCTAGAGTAACTCCTAAACCAGTTAATTGACTATTAATAGAATCAAACTTTAATAAGAATTCATCCATAGTTTTAAAATCCGTATACCTGAGATCTTCGAGTTGATCTTGAAGCTAAATTTTTTGAGATTCATTTGAACTATCATTAGTTGTTTTTAAAATTTCCCAAGCTTCATACACTTTTGTACAGTTTCCAATTAAAACATACAAATCAGGAACCATTCAAATACCAATTAAACCAAGTGCTTCCTCATTTTGAGCCTTCCATCTATCTTGGTCAGCTTGAGGAGCAGCTGTAGCGAGCTCAAAGGTTTTATCAATTGCAACATCCAAAAGATGCTTGAAATGAAAAATAAAGGAAATTTGTGTTTTCCATGAATGATAATTAGAACTATTTAATTTGATTTCCAGAATCAAAGTAGACATGATAGTAAAATAATGATTAGTAAAAAAATTTACCCCCTTGAATTAATAGACGAAACAAACAAAAAAAACCTTTAAAAAATAAACCAAATTTGAATAATAAATTATAATTATCAAGAAATGTTATTTTCAATTTTTTAATAATAAATTTAAAGTTCAATTTTATTTTAATCAAACAAACTTTATAAAAAAAATATCAGAAAACTTTAAATGTTAAATAAAAACTATTTATAATTTAACTTAATTAAAAAACTTTATATATTTAAAAACGTTTTTTTTAAAAGAAACTTTATAAACTTTTTTAAGGTCTGAATATAAACTAAACTTTATTATGCATGAATACTTTAAACCTTTTATATGTTAAAAATCTTATAACTTTTCAAACTTTGGATACACGTGAAAGATAAGGAAAAGGTTTTAAACCTTAAATGTTAATGAATGAATTTAAAACGTAATATAAACGAATTAATGGACTAACAAATAAAATAAGAAATAAAACTATCTGTTACCAATGCAGGAATAAAACATAAATAAACAAGTAACGTTTTTGCAGAAGAAAATGACAAATAATATACCAACTACTGGAGGAAAATTAACGTTGCTGCAGAATAAATATGAAACAAGAAACAAAGCTAATAAGAGGAAGGTGGCAGCGAGGTAGGCATAAGATGGTAGTACAGATAGAGCAAATGATGCACAATATTGAAGAGAGAAGGAATTCCCACAACTCAACAATGTTGATGAAGAAGGGCAAACACTTCCAAAATGCAAACACTCTCAAAGATTAAAATATCACACCTAAACAATGTACCAGATTGGATTGAGAGAGGTCAAATGCAGGTGTAAAAAAATTATAGACAAACTTCGAAAGATTTAACCCAATAAAATTGAAACAATATTGAAAAAACAAAAGGATTAGAGAAGAGAGGAACTAATTTTTTTTTTGAATCTACAAATGGAAACTATTAGAAAATACATCTAATAATCCGCAAGAAATGTTAGAAAAAAAACTAAAATATATCTCTAAATCAAACAGAAATAGTTAGAAAAGAAAAATAAGCTAGTAAGAATTTGCAAGTGAAATAAATTGTTAGAATCTCCAAATAAACAGAGAAGCAACTGAATAATGCAAAATGTTTTGGCAGCAAGCCCTCCAAACTGAAAATATAAATTATAGAATGTAGGAAAAGAGGTTAGAAATGGAGTTTTGGTGGCAAGCCTTCCAAAACCACAACTTTAAACTAGAAAGAAGAAACTTTGGCGGCAAGCCTTCCAAAGCCACAACTTTAAACCCGAAAGAAGAAACTTTGGTGGCAAGCCTTCCAAAGCTTCTTTTAAAAAAATAGAATCTAAGAAGATTGATCCTACAGGCAAACTTGTTAACAAGTTTGTAAAAAAAATTAAAATCTGAAATAAAAAACCTATACAGTAGAAAATATTAGAGAAAGAACTTCTTCTCCTCTCAAGAATGCCTCCAAGAAGGTGAACTCCACAAAATGGTAACCTTCATCAATGTCAATTTAAAACAAGGATTATAAACCTACTCTGATACCATGAAAGGAAATACAAGTGCAAGGAAAGAAAAATAAAATCCAATTAAGTTTATTGATGAAGTAAATGTTACCAAGAGAAATGCAGAAACCTTGGAGCAATCACCCAAATGTGAAGAAGGAGGCACAAGAAATTTTGAAAGGGGAAAAGCAAATAAAAAACCCTTGTGATATTATGAATGAGGCAATGCCTAAAATGAGAGAGAGAATGAGAGAGAGAGAGAGAGAGAGAGAGAGAGAGAGAGAGAGAGAGAGAGAGAGAGAGAAGCTCTTTACAATATTTTCATTAAGAAGAAATGAGAGAGGAGACATCTCTTAAATAGAGATGAGGAGAGGAGTTACAAAGTAACTCCCAAATCTATGAATGCCACTATTCATAAAATGTGTGTGTCAGGTGTCCACATCCTCTTATGGAGGAAATCTAATATTCCTTAATAAAGGAAAATAAAAGAAATGACTTGTCCTCACACATGTACTAGAGGACAAATTACATGTAGGAATTCCAATGGAATATCCCAAGCCAAATACAAATAAACCTAAGCCAAGTAAAGATTAAATATTCTAACAACTCTACCTCCTTTTGGTGCTATACACAGTGAGTTTACACTAGAGGTAAAAATGGTGTCTGTAACTTGAGCACAAGGTATATTTTAAGGTGGATCTTTTTAGTTGTTATTGTTGTCAATGATCTTTGGCAGAGCGAGTTAGTTCATAACCAATGTCCATGTCACCTTTGAAATCCCACAATCCTAATTGAAGTAATTTTGTTAATTATGACTCAACTGTTGCTCGACTATTTAGGTGTCATTTGAAATTCACATGTGCATTTAGTTTTGCGTATGTATGGGAAATGTGTTTACTTAGTCACAATTTCCTTCACATCCCTTTTATCAACATATGCTTTGGCCAAGTTCACATTAAATTGCACTAGAAAAAAATTCAAGATGTGCAAAACACGACGGTTTTTTGTTGGATTTTTTTTTTTTTACAGCAATGGGGATGCAGATCATGAATATTTCATTTCCAAAAATTACATTGAAATCCATTATGTTTTGAACATTTTAGAATTCATACAAGATTCTATTTTATATGGAGATTAGATGCTTTTGTTCCTATTGTCTTGCCACAACTCATATGTATTGTTTGTGGTTTGTTTTAGGATGTGCACCTCATCATTGATGATGCGATGGATGAACCCCTTCCATCCCTTTCCACAAAGAAATTTCTCATGGAGCTTCCTATGGTAGGTATCATACTTTCCTTTATATCCATTGTACCAGCATATTTATACTTGCATGATGTTATTATAATGGCGCAACTCATCTGTTTTCTCTATGGTTTCGTGTAGGATGAACACCTCGTGAATACAAATACGATGAAATTAGGTTTGGAGCATCCTTTGGTATGCCTCAGACTCATTATTTTCTTTATATGAAATGTACTAGCATATATTTTGACCAACTTCTTCTTATGACGAGAGGCATCTACAATGACATCAAAATTTCCACAAACAATAATCCATTTGTGAAACAATTTGACATATTTATTGCACATGCTCCTATTGTATTGGATCCACAAATCTATACTCTCTATGGGTTCATGCAGGAAGATGACCTCCACCATGTTGAGAGGAAGAGATTTCCCATGAAGAAGCCTATCATTGTAAGGTGGTCAAGTGCGAGGATTCGATTCCTTGGTATCACGCCTCCTGAGATACACAACAACCCTAAGAAAAGAAGTAGATTCTATGAAGGCATTTCCTTGGTTGCACAAACTAGACAACAAAGGAGATGATGAATATGTTATTTTATTGTGTACCACTCAATTCTTCATTTGAAATTTGTGGACACCATCCGGTTACTTATGTTGAAAAATTTGTTTTAGTTCATATGTCTAATAATTTTGGCTTTATATGTGAACATTTTTTTCACATATTATTGGTTGGCCATTTCAGGACACCATCTGCTTAGTTCACTTGAACATTGCATAATTCTTTGCATTGTGAGGAATGATATACTTTATTTGGCCTAGCTGTATAATTATTAAAGACATGGTGCCTCCATCTCGGGAATAATGTGATTTGTATCTCAGTTGCATGCAAGTTGTTTGGTTAGATGACTTTTATATTTGTTGATGGAGATGTCAAAATTGCTTTTATATTGATCAAATTGTGCATGTCCATTATATGCTTTGTTTCTTTTCATAACTAGTTTTTCAAGTACTATATGTATATCAATATAGTATATCTAAAATATTTTGCATTGTTCTTACACACAGTAATTTGATTGCATTTAGATGAGGATCCTTTCAGGTGGACGTTGCTTAAGAACATCTGAGTGGTTGATAATAAAAGGGCACTTCGTCATTAGTAGTATATTGCTATATTGACTTGCTACATTAAATTGGTGTAAATATGTATCATAAACAATTATGCATTAAACAACAAATCTAGCTTAAACAAATTGACAATTTAATAAATCTTACACAAGTTTAATGTGCCTATGTCTAAGAATAGCTAAAATGTATAAAGAAACCAAGCTATTTTAAATTTATCATATGTTATGCGGCCTTGGAATGGAATGACAGTAAATGTGAAGGAGAAAATAATTAGAATGAAGATACAATCCATTGTGAAATGATTATTGAAATGGGAAATGATGTGTTGGTTTTATGTTATAAAGCTTATCTTCATGGTTTATAACACAATGATTGGCAGCAATATGGTAGAGGGTTGTTCGTTGTTACATATTTTTACATTGGAGTTTTGGGTGTTGTTCTTCTCTATTTTTGTTGCTATGTTTGCCACATGGAAAGGGTCTTTCACTTCTTTAATTAGGCAGAATGAGAAAAAAGAAACAAAAAGGTCAGAGATATTTCTAAGGGTTTTGTATTTGGGTATTGTGACAGGCCAAGCGCTCTACTTGTTATTTCCTTGAAGAGATATTTTAAAGTTGCTTTATGTTAAAGAAAGTATACCTGTTGTTGGTTAATGAATCTTCTTTCTCAAATAAATGCTTGGTTTTGAATAGGATTTATATATTCTTGAAGGATTTTTGATGCTTTATAGAGATACCATGTTGAATTCGTAAACAAAATTCTCTAATGTTGTTCTGAAAAATAGTATGCCTATCTTGATTCAGTAAATTTTTTTATGATATTCAAATATGATGCTTCATCTCAATTCAATATACGTTGTCTTGAAATCAATGTTATTCTTGTTAAAGGTTTGAGTTTATAGTTTGAGTTTATTGTGGAGGAATAAAGGGGTTCGCCAAAATCATCTAATCAAAGAATATATATTTGAAATGTAAGTGGCTTCTCTAATCCCATCGAACCCTACAACAATTCCCTAGTAAAACACACAATGTTTTTTAACTCTACCTCCTTTTGGTGGTATACACGCTGAATTTACAATGGAGGTAAAAATGGTGTCTATAACCTGAGCACAATTATAGTTTGTATTGTCATTGTCTATTGTATTTGTCTTTTGAAATCGTGCCTCTGCATCATGTCTACCTTTACCGGTGTGATATACATGGTGTATTAACGTTTCCTTACCCTGATGATAAACATGATGTTTTTGAACTCTACCTCCCTTTGGTGATAAACAAGGTGAATTTATAGTGGAGGTAGAAATGATGTTTGTAACCTGAGCACGAGTACACCTCATATTTTCCTTGTCTTTTGTCTTTGTCAAAGTCATGCCTCTACAACATGTCTACCATTACTGGTGTGATATACACAGTGTGTTTATCTCTCGTTACCCTGGTGATAAACATGACATTTTTGAACTCTACCTCCTTTTGGTGATAAACATGATGAATTTATAGTGGATGTAAAAATGGTGTTTGTAACCTGAGCATTAGTACACCTCACATTGTCCTTGTCTGTTGTCTTTGACAAATTCATACCTCTGTAGCATGTCTATCTTTACCGGTGTGATATACATGGTGTGTTTACCTCTCCTTACCCCAATGATAAACAAGACATTTTTGAACTCTACCTCCTTTTGGTCATAAACACGGTGAATTTATAGTGGAGGTAAATATGGTGTTTGTAACCTAATCCTCTACAAATTCATGCCTCTACAACATGGTCTTTGTCAAATTCATGCCTCTAGAACATGACTACGTTTACCAGTGTGATACACATGGTGTGTTTACCTCTCCTTACCCTGGTGATAAACATGACATTTTTGAACTCTACCTCCTTTTGTTGATAAAAACGGTGAATTTATAGTGGAGGTAAAAACAATGTCTATAACCTAAGCGCGGTTACACCTCATATTGTCCTTGTCTATTATCTTTGTCAAAGTCGTGACTCTGTAGCATGTCTACCTTTACCGGTGTAATATACATGATGTGTTTACCTCTCCTTACTGTGGTGATAAACACGATGTTTTTGAACTCTACCTTCTTTTGGTCATAAACACGATGAATTTATAGTGGAGGTAAAAATGGTGTCTCTAACCTAAGCATGATTACACATCATATTGTCCTTGTCTGTTGTCTTTGTCAAAGTTGTGCCTCTGCATCATGTGTACCTTTATCAGTGCGATATACACAGTGTTCTTACAGTGGGGGTAAAAACAGTGTCTATAACCTGAGTGCCATTATAGTCTGTAGTGTAAGAAATACACTATCTATTGTTTCTAGTGGGATAAATGTTAGTTTTCTTCTGTGAAACATGGGGAGACGAACCATGCACATTTCAAACTTATGCAGAGGTAAGGTTGAATTGAGTAGAATGTACACTTTTTTCACAAGATGACCATGATACAATAGATCAGAAGCACCAACTTAAACAATATGGAAATGCCATAAGAAGAATGAGACATGACCATACACAACTTTACTTTTGTGATTTTCAAATTCCAATTTTCACGTCTTATACTTGGTTCAGTACTTGGCAACTAGAACAATGATGAAATACAAAACTTTGAAGACTATGAACTTGTAGGGATTGTTTTAGGGGACCATACAGAAGGTGGACACCCTTATCTTTTTTCAGCAACAAATGAGAACCTCTACAAGCCATTGTTTGTATTATTATAGAACTTACTTTTAACATTGTGACCATGAATAGAGTGGCATAGTCAAATGCATATGAGGAACTCCCTTTGCTTAACGTCTTGATGTAGATTTAGAAAGTTAAGAAAAACTTGTTTGATTGCAATTCTCAATTAAAAGGTTAGGTGAGGACAAAAACATCAATATGGTCTTCTAACCACTTTTTGGAGTGAAAATATGGTTTCAAACTTACAAGGACAAGAAAATGGAAAACCATCCCTCTAGAAATGACCTCAAAATAATGCCTCAAACTCAAACTCCTTGACATCCCCAAATTCACTTCAAATCTTGTTCCTATCCATACAAATGGAGCCCAAAAGGCTTATTTAAGTGAAAAATGATCAAAAGAAACTGATCCACTCCCACCCATGCCTTTTCACCATCTTTTCTTGATTTTCCCCTCTTTTACCAAATTTTCAAAAAAAATGCATGACAAGTTTTTACAATTTTAGAGCACCTTTTGCATATTTTCGCCCATAGTACTACAAATTGACATAATGAACAAAAATGGTCTAAAAAAACCTAACAAGACCTTATTGGACAACTTTGAGACGAAATTAATACATAATTCTATTTTGCCTATATGATGCCTAATAGGACCTAGACGTGCCCTGCACCACATCCTTATCCCAAGTGGGTCCACATTGCATTTTTAACCAAAAATCTACCATCACTGTTGCTATAAGTATGATACATGATCATTATCAGACCAATAGTCCCACACCACAAAGAGCCTTAAAACACCTCAAATGCCTCAAACTTTGTCCAAAGTTGATGGATTAAGCCCAAACCGGTTGGAAATGAAAGATGAATCTCTCCCCTTTACACTGGTGTCAAATTTAGACCATGGGAGCATTGTATATGATCACACAAAAGGACTATTATTGGAAAACCATGAGAATTTGTAAAAAAACATAACAAGTTTATTGATTTCTTCTCTGGAACAACATTAACAAAACCCCTTGGAACAAAGCAAGGAAAATTTATATCCCTTACATCCATCCCAACCTGTTGTAATTGTATTTTGAATCAGTTAGCCACTAGGAATATTATTGGATACAATTAACACCAAAAAAATGCAAAAGTTGCAGTAGCAACTTTTGACAAAGTTGACAACTTTTACCCCTTATACAAAATAACTCTATATCCCTCTAATACAATGTCCACATGCCACAAAGGGCTTTAAAACATGAATTATATCCATTCCACTCGAGTTTGACATGTTTGGAGGGTTGCACCATCATTGACCATTATAGGGCTTGATGGCCTACAAAACACAAGAATGGCACTAGGTCCATCTCCAATTACGACTTCTAATTGCCGAAGGACACAACCCCCAAGGATAGGTAGGTATGCACCAACCTAAGGTATCACATGAAAACTCTAAGGAGACTCAATTTCATAGCCAAAATTCCACACTTCACCCTCCCATCCACCCTACAAAAAAAAAGGCACCCTGTTGTGGTAATCCTGGTTTGGACAGTCATACACTTGAACAAGAACACTCAAGTTTTCATGGACCATACCCTCTTACCAGTAATCCAAATTCTTGGCACAATGATAGTGATCCCCTCTACTCCCTTCTCAACCATCAAATTGAACAATAATTCACTTCCAAGACTTACCAAAGACAAAAATTTACCTCACTATCATACTATGACAGTTATAAGGATTAGAGGATAGTCTTAGTCATAAGGATTAGACTACTATGAAATTCAATGAAACCAAATACCAAAAATAGTGGAATCACACCACTTTTATTTCCAATATATTTTCAATTGGAACAAGACAATCCTCACAAGAAAAAAGGAGAATTTCTAGACTGTATGTTCAGAATTTGCAATGAGAGTTAGGAAAAATTAAAAAATTTATATATTGATTTCCTTTTCAATACATGTCATCCAACCTCAACACTAGTCGAGGATAGGCTTATTTAAATATTATTTTAACCTCCTCCAATGGTTATAACCAGCATTTGAGAAAAGAACACAAAACAAACATGAAATTCAAATTTTGACTTCTTGCACCAAACCCCAAGTCTTCTAGGGTGATGTTCATAGTACACAATATACAGTACAACCATTATCAGGAATGATCATTTGAGTGGGACAGTCAATGAAAAAAAGAATAGTGGATGTTGTGATCATGATAGTGTCAATCATATGAAAGGAACTCTAAGCATCAACATCATAGCTATGAACAACATCATAAAGCATGTATAGTTAAGGGTATTGATCCACAAAATGAATAGAGATAAAGGAAGATGTTGCTAAGTATAGCCTTAAAGACAAAGACTAATATCTACTCCTATAACCATATCATAGTGGTCACCTACTAGGATCTCAAAAGGAGGAATCATTGTCAAGTACAGTAAGGAGTAGAGCCATAAGGTAGTCATTGTATTTTTACAATGCAATAGACTTAATGAGAGAGTGAGCCATGAAACAACATAAAGCATAGACAAAGACAAAGGTATTGCACTCATGATTGGTACATATGGTATCAAATACCCCATAACAAAAGAAGGACAATTTGAGAAGTATTCAATAACCCTCATCTATGGTTTTGAGAAAAGAAATCATAATATTGTCTTAGTGGTAAAATACGTTGCATAAAGAATGCAGGTAATAGCATAAGTTTCAAGCCCAAGAGTAGGGTTATATATTATCCCTCTCATGCATAATGAAATTGAAGATATGAGTGATATGAGTTAAGAGATTTATTTAAAGGTCTCTCAAATCACAAGAGCATCCAATTGAAGACAGTAATAATGTCGAAGCAAGGAGCTAGAAAACTATAATAGACATGAAGTTGATCAAAACCAAGGGGGTAGTCACCCAGTACACCAAAAGATAACTGTGAAGACAATCTGGAACACAATGTAAACATGTAAAATAGAAAAAACATAAAACTTATTGCAACTACATATTTAAAGTTGAAAAGTTATTTCATCTAAAGTGCATTGTAAAGATATAATACAACTCAAAAAGGCAAATTTTAAATTATAGGCATTGAGGAAAAAAAATCAGTTATATGCATCATTATTTAACATCGATTGCAAAAACCAAAGTATATAATTTGTGATAATAATTTTGAAATTCTTACTAGCACAACCATCGAGTAATTTACACACATATTTGCATTGGGACATTGAGTACCATAGCACATCATAAGAGGGAAGAGTATCTGAAGTTTTGTATTATCTTTAAAGATGCATATTCAAATAGTGAAATTATATTTATGTTCAAGGTCTTGAGAAGTTTCCATAACATTCAACAAAGTATGGTGACACGAGTCATCAAATTGCATTTCATCCATAACAACGTCTTACACAATATCAAGCACCAAAATAAATGATACAAAACAATCAGATTCAAGAAAATCTTGCTTGGATCCTCAAGAATCTATTATGTATACACGGTCTGGGACCCATACAAAACAAGTCACCATAGTCTAGGACTAGGACCAAGTGTGGAAAATGGAAAGAGACAGACTCTATCCAGTGATCCAACAACATCTTTGTGACCCGTCCTGTCGTGTTCGTGTAAGTCATCATACAAGAAAGAATGATACTAATCGGTCCCCGCCAAAACTGAGTACACAATATTATCTCAACAATGTAAATTTGTACCTCCCTCCTTTTGATAAACCATTGACACACAATGATGTCAAACTGAAGGCATTGCTATCCCATGCCAAGATTTACCACATTTATCTGCAAAGATGAAAAATTATTCTTGATAAGGGCACACAACTTGCAGAAGAAGATAACGATGGTGTGAATACACTGTGTTGTCACAATAAAAAAGTATAACATTTCAATGTTGTCAACACAAAATTAAATACAGAACAGGCCAATATATATCAAAAAATTGTATGTTTGGGCAAATGCCTAGTATTTCATTTGTCACCTCCTCATGGAAAATAAAAAATGTGTCACGTAAACCTAAACGACAAGAAATACATTTTTATAAAATACATAATCCATGTGAAAAACACACCATGTACTGATTTGAAAAATAAAATTGCAAAACACACCGTGTTCTAAATTACATGATAATTGCACATTTATAAATTTGGATATGCAATAAATAATACATGCATAAATGAATGTGAATACTTGCACACATCTATTATTGTTATCAGTAGTGGAAAATTAAAGCTAAAGAAATAAGGAAAACAAAAAATTGTACGTACTAGCCACTATTCTCCATAAACCATCTATTGTGAACCCATATTGCTGTCAAAATATAGACGCTGATGAGGACTTCTTGGACTAGAAGTTGAGGATACTTTGTAAACATTGGACATAAATGGAGGACACATCAGGAAAGTGTAAGTCGTTAAAATTATGCACATGAATTTTCAAAAATGGGAGTTCCTAGAAAACCAGTGTTCCATGGAAAAGTGGTAATGCCTATGACGTGTGGTCTACCAGTTTGATAAGATTGGTTGTTGCCTTTCCTCCCCCTTTTATCATTGTATGGAAATGTGAAAAAATATGACTAAGGAATTTTGAGAGCCAAAGTGTGTTGTCTGCCACCATACCTATGATGCTGATGAAGCCAGCCACGATCCCTTTTTGTACTAAACCATGGATGCAATCTAACAGTGCTCGTTGTAGCTAGATCCAAATTAGAACTAAAATAAAAAGGAAATGCATTCAATTGCTAAAGATCTGTCCTTAACTTCTGGACACAAGAATAGATGGATTTCATTTGTGTTGCTGATTGTGGCCTTCTTTCTAATAACATCTTCAAGAAATCAAGTTCTTCAATCCACAACATCATTGTGTGCATGGGAGAAACACCATGCCTGAGAGATGTAGGAGACCGTTGAGGAATAAGAACATTACATCTATTGTCTTCGATCATGTCAGGTGTGGCAGTGTGTACTGGATTTGTTGTAGATTTAGTAGTTCGTGGAACATCATGACCTATATTAATAATTTTAGATGCTCATTTAATACCTTTCCAAAAATTAAAAATAAAAATGGAAAAAAGAATATTGTAGTTGAGTAATTCTACACATACAAGATTCAATAGGCCGTGGAAAAAAGAATATAACAATATACACATAGAAGAGCCAAATTCACCACCATCGCCTACATCCTTTTGTATGGCAGCAACCTTCAACATGTGCTTGCAAGTGTTTCCTTGCAAACTCCAAGGAAACTCACAAACGTATAGGTCACGACCATAAATTCTTGCAACATATCAATTTGATGAAGACTGTCTTTCCACCCAAAACCATCTAGGTTGACTGTCATCAGCAACAATGTCAGCATTGGGGATTTTCCTTGTCCTCTCAATACTATTCTGTAAATGGCGCATACTATAGTTGCAGATAAAGCCATTTTGCTACGAACTCTTCTTATGTCTATAGGATGGACCAATTTTATGGGAAAGGGTATAGTACAGGTGATCCATTCGCTTAGTGCATTTTCCTTGATAATCACACATGTAGTGCATCTTCAATTTGCAATGATAAGACTCGATGACAACATTTGTGTTCTAGTTAGCATGTGGGAAATGCCTAAAATTTTTTGCCCACATCACTGCAAACCATAAAGATAATAAATATGAATCTAAATGTATGTCGTGCAGCATCATATGGTTTATGATAAAATAAAATTAAGCTATAGCTCACCTATATGCCCATTTCCTTTGCACCAAGTTCTATAGAAGTAGTCAAGGAAATGAGGTTGGTCACTAAACTCATCAGAGAAATTGTACAAATGGCAGATAGTGCTCTCTTCACTTTCATCCATTGCCATCATGATCATCCCTTGGAAGTGAAATATACATCCATTGTCATATCTTTCGAAGCATACCTATACACGTTCTTCAACCATGAACGATGCACATGCCAAATACAAATAAATATGCAACACTCAAATACAACCCTTGTAAAAGGACAACAAAAGGACATAAGCAAGACATCCAAGTACAATGAGACATATCATAATAATTATGATACAAAAATACAACTAATAGAACATGACATATTGTATGGCTTGTATCTTTGTAGTGCAATCATCGGTCGAAAAGGTGTTGATCCTCCAATCAGGTCTAGCCTGCTTTCCTCGTCGCTACAACTCTGCCAACCAAGCCTGAATGTCCTTGTTCTTGATCTGTGAGCACAGTGCCCATGCAACAAGCACCCCAGATTGTTGTTCATCAAAAACTAGTAGTGAATGCAATTGGTATTGTTTGGCAATAAACCAAACACAATCGTTAGCTCAAATAAGGGCAATGCGTAGCTAATCTCTACACAAAACAACACTGCATAAAATTTCTAAAAATCCTCCAACCACAACTGCATATAATTTTGAGTACCTAAATCATCATGATTTGCATCCCTATAACATCACGAAAAATGATACAAAAAGACCATTATGTTTTGCAAATCTAAGAGTTTAATTTTTTTTTTCCGTGCTATTTTCTATGGAGATTAGCCACTACCATCAATGCAACCATAGTTTAAAAAAAAACACAAATAAGAATGAATAGAAAGGATTCATAGGATATAAGCCCATATTTATTGGTTGCAAAGATGGAATCCATGGAAATAACCAAGTTGTGGGATTGTATGACCATCATGTTCAACATCCATGGATTTTGGATCCTTGTGATGAAAGGATGGTTAGTGCCTTGTGGCAGTTGGAAATAAAAAAAATTAGTTGCATCCTCTAATTGCCATAGCATTATTTTATTGGAAATATTGGCAAGCTTCTACGAGCACTTGGACTTTTTCCTCCTCCATGCATTCAAGACATCCTTACATTTTAGGAATTCATCTCTCTTCCTCAACAAGGTACATAAACAATGATCAGATAGGTGTCTATCCATGATAGCATAGACACTAACATCCATTAGAAACAAGATCTCAACATAACTTTTGCATTTAGCTAAAAGGTTTGTAGCAAATCGGTAATGTGGGTCGTTCATTATATCATCAACACCATGACAAAATTGACCATTTACATCTATATGAGGCCTTTGATTGAATATCAGTATAGCTACATTCGGTCTAACTTTCATCACCTTAATGATAATGTGTCATTGGCAGCCCCATTCTTTGTAAAGTTCCTTGCGCATTCCTTTGTGGGAGGATCATTCCTATGGTCGTCTAGACCATACGCACACCAATAATTGAAATGCATATTGTCATGGTGTCAACAACCAATCTGAAGAGAGAGAAAATATTACATACATATTACATGAATGATGCAATGTACTCACCACAAATACATCATCATCTAGTGCTCTTTTAAGCTTCCATTGTGCTTCTCATTATGATGCGTATGGATAAATATGGCTTCCGCACTTTCAATGAAGGCTTCTCCTGTAAAAAAATTATCCAATCTATGAAGAGGAATTGTTACACAATGGTCAGTATGACCATCATCTTCAACAACAATTGGACTTTGATGGAGATTGTTGGCCGAAAAATGACCAACTCCATTCCCAACATCTTGAATTTGTAAATCCATTAACAAATGTCATTTGTGTTGTCTCCCCATGCTAATAACATATGCCATAGGAAAATCTTCTCATGAATGCCAGACGTTATTACTTCCCATAGGTGAAAGAAAACATATAACAAAAAGTAAATAAATTAAAAACTACGTTAGTTCGCTATCTATAAGAATTCATCATTAACACATTCAAATAGTTGTTCAGAGGTATTTCAATAATGTATTATTCTAACCATCAATGAACTCATATCCTCCATCACTAAAGTGATTCACTCATGTAGTTAACCTTACATAACAATATCAATGTTTATATGTGTTATGAATATGTTGCCTATGTATTTTGTTCCATTGGTTCCATGAAAATAACAAGAGAAAAGAGAAATTGTTGCATTCTATACATAAAACGTTGAATCGGTGATACAAAGAAATAAAGAAAGCATGTCACCGGACAACATCCTAGCAAGTGTGGGTGGAAGGCATGCAGGTGGAAGAGAACTTACTATTCTACATAGTGCATAATAACATTTTTAGTCTGGAGATATTGGCCACCCCAGATCAAAGTATTCCAAAGAATACATTATCTCTTGGGGTTGATGACCTTGAATTTAGCAAGGACTAAATACCTTAAATACACATATACAATGAATGCAACATCCTAGCCCTATGACCAATTTCTCCACATGAAAGATGCTGGGAAACCTTGTGAATCATTTCCAGTAATGTGAAACAAGTAATATTGCAACAACCAAACTCAAATATCAAAGAAATCATTGACATTTCTTCAAAAAAAAGAAATTAACAATTCAACGAAACAATCAAAGCATAAAAAAGAATGACATCCTGGCGTTTATCCATAGAATATGGCCAACAACATAAACTACATGATACATTCTTCTAATGAGGCTGCCGAATATAATTTTCCTAGCAAATACTAACTTCTTGTTTACACATTCTGTCAATCCAACATTGTAATCATATCGCTAATTGCATAGAGGTAATTTTTGTTTAAGGGGTGTACAAAACTCGTTTACCCAGGAGGAGAGATTTTCACAAATCAAATGAATGGTTTTAAGAAATGTGCATCGTATGCCATCAAGTATACCTCATATCATCCATTAGCCTACCCTAGTAATATTGTAGAAAACAACATCATATACAACTTGCAAGCCTCTATCGTGAATTAGTTCAAGTACCTCCAATATGAGTCAACATACCATGTAGATGACTAACAAAAGTGAATAGCATATAACAAGAGAATGACATTGTGTTTCATGTTTAAAAATGTTACATGGAAAGGATGAAAGGCATGTACACCAAAACCCGTGCGGTAACCTCCAAAACCCACATATGTACATTGCTGCCACCAACCTCAATCATAAAGCTCATTGTTTTCATCTATAGACATAAAGCTCAATTAGTAATAGAAAGGAGGGAAATCTTAAAAATATGATGCATCCTACGAACGGTGACTAGAAGTTGTGCATGTAGTGAAGAGCATTCAACGATCAATCATCACCTTTCTCATTGGTTATGTATTTTATTTTGTGTAGTGAATGGAAAGAGGTGATCATGGTATACAAAGAGTACAATAATCATTTTTCAAAACAATAATCCAATACCGCACTGCACAACTAAAGATTCTAGCACCACCAGAAACAAATGGTAGTTAGATAGGAGGTCTAGAAATGAGAATTCAGAGCCTGTCAAGAAATGCAACTATAGAAAACACATTTTCATTTACCAAATATTGTTTCTGTGTTTGGCCTAACTGTAATAAAAAATAGCTTAATCCCATCTCTCCTGCTAGGTACTAAAATTGTGCTTGCATATCATAGAAACCAAAAACTTCATTTCTAAGGGTTGAAAAGCACAAGTGGTTATCCTACCTGCAATAGTCAAATCATATTCAACTTAAAATAGAACTTGACTATTGAAAATAAATGCCCACTCTGTAAGGGGAGATGATTGGGGTTTTCAAACAACTGGAAAAACAATTGGAACTTTTCAAATCTGCTCAGTTTGTATCTCTTTTTTTGCATTTCATTTAAAATTTCATTGCATTTCTTGTCAAAAACAGAAAGGTTGTCAACAGTTAAAAATTAAATCACTTTACTAAATTGATATTAACTAAATTAAATAACTACACAATTTAAAAATGAAGAGAATTGATCTCAATTCAACTATGCAACTAAGAATAACACTGAAACTTAATGAGATGTACTCCTTAATTGTTCTTGTTTAGCACTTGATTAATGACTAGGAAGCTGCATATAATTGTTTCACTGAATGCAATATTATTAAATTGCACATATGCAATATCATCAACTATATGTAATACCTTGAAATGCAATGTGATTAGCTATATGTAATGCCTCTATATGTTGTACTGAACGCAAATATCTTTTATTTTATCTAAAGACTATGATCACAATTCAAGGTTGTCTATTATAAAATTGGCATCTATTTATGATAGAGGATGTACTAATTGAGCACCCTAAGTTTGCACTTGTCAAAATCTTACGTGCAAATTTTTAAAATACTCCCATTTTTTAATTTAAATTAAACTATCATAGCTGCCACGACACACAATATAAATTCAAAACACAATAAACAAAACTGTAATTTTCCACACATAGTAATCTTTGTAGAAAACATGATGGTTGTCTGGTAAATTAGGGGAGCATAGTTAGGTGCACTTTGAATTAGCATGTTTCATGGACATGTATTTTGCAACAAGCCATTGAATTTTCAATGTGACACTTTAATCATGACTAGATACAACTTTTTTCTTTTGCCATAGTGATAAATTAATATAGTGAAAATTTATATGAGAAAATAACAATCATATTGTTTTTTCAAATTTTATAAAGCCAAAAACTTGTGTAATTGTTATTTAAGGTTAGATCTTCTAGGTCTCTTCAATAAACGTAAGTTTTTAATAATAAAAGCAACATGAACAAGGGTTTTGATTCTTAACATAATCAAAAGGTGACTCTTAACATATCCAGAAGGTTATCAGTAGCAAATTAACAACAAGACCAAAATGAGACTAGTTATAAAAGAAGGGATTATTAGGTGTTGTGAATATTTTGTTATAAAGATAATCAAGTTTTAGGTCTAATATACAATTTATCTTACTTGTGGCTTAAGAGATAGCTTGACATATTTATTGGTATACAAGTGATGCATGTGCATTAATCCTCTACAACAAATTGTTTATACCTTAGGTGATTCATCTCTTAAGAAATACCTTACTATGTGCATATATAATAGAGTTTTTTAAATAACCAAAAAATATTATCTTTAATATATCACTTTAGTGTCAAGGACAAAGGGGGCATACTTCAATCAATATGATATGGTTAGGTGCTGAAGCTTGGGAAGCATGTATAAAAGAGAGGCATGGTGTTTATAAGTGGAATTCTAAAACTCTATAAATCACACTATATTGGTCAATCAGTGGAAAGAGCATTAATTATGAGGGTGTTGCAAGGGTCATGAAATTGTCATTTATCTACACTTCATAGGCATGCATTGTATCAAAGCCTCACAGTCCTAGGTGTGCCTACTTAATACCAACACTAGTAGAGTTCAAAAAGGAAACAATTGTCATACAATGTTTGTCCAATGTTTGTTTAATTATATCATTTTTTTCTAGAAGTACTTATTGGACACCTTTTGATAATGTCACAACCTAGAAGAATCACTATGTATCTCTTAAATACTTTCATTATAATTTAATTGATATGTATTTTATAATCAAGATATAGTTATTAAGAGGATTCAATATTAGAGTTGTAGCAAAAGTTTTAGGGTTCAAATATGTAAACCCTCCTAAATCAAATATTTAATTAGATGACATATTTTTCATAGCTCATATGCATTTGTGTCAAGGATTTAATGTATGAGATACAACCAAAAATAGTTTTGAGTTAGATGTAAGTGTGGGTGTTGTGCTCAGTAGATAGAGTAGAAATAATAAAAGGGTATAAAAATTTAATGAAAAATGGGTACATTGAATACGAATTTAAAATAGAGAGGCATTTTAATTATACACATGTATATGAGAATCAATGTAATGTCCACTCTCTTTTTTTTCTTGTGTGCTTTTTTATTCTTATGATATATGTTATATTGAGTGTTTCATTAGTTTATTATATGATTCATGTGATGCAATCCATTCAACTAAAAAAATTATGAGATTTATTATGCCATCGAGGTGTCTTGATACTGTATTCTAGATGCTATTATAGAGATGCTTGTATGACCATTGAGGTATTTCCAACTAGGTTTATTTTGGCATTAGTTTTTTTACTATGAATTATGGGGTGCATATGTTGAGCTCATTTATATTATATAATTTTATTGTTTCAATGTTATATATTATTATTTTTGTAAAATAAAAGGCATAAGCCTATATATACTTATATTTCATAAAAGAGCAATTACAACTTTATGTAAAAATTCTTTGGTACTATCTCATAGGCAAATATTTATAGCTTATAACTATATGATTAATAATTATAGATATACGGAAATCATATTGAAACAAAAAGTATTAGGAAACATTGCTAAAATTTTAAAAAAACATATAAGTCAAGCAACATAGAACCCAAAATAACAAGAGTAAGGATGAACGCACTCAAAGGGAGTAAAATAAGTTGAAGTAGTGATAAATGCCACGATACACAATGTAATTTCAAAACATAGTAAACACAACGATGGTTTTCCACACAGTAATTTTTGTAGACAACATGAGGGTTTGCTAGTATATTAGGTGAGCATTGTCCGGAGGCATGTTTTTGGCTGAAATAAAAAATGCATACTTTATTTCACCAAAAAAATGCAACTTGAGAGGCCAAAAACCCAAACAATTCCCATAAATAACTCAAATTACAACATTCAAGAGATGGGTTCCGTACTCACCAATTTTTTGTGTCAAAAGCTTCGCTAACCCTTGCTGAATCCAACCCCCTTTCCCACGGTGACAAAAATCCTCATTTTCGCCAATGTTGAATGCACAAAACCTTGTGTTTGTTGGCCAAAATTACAAATCCATACTTGAAACACCATAAAAACTACCCTTTCAAAGACCTAAAACCTTAAAGAAACTCCACGAATAACTAAAAAGTAAAACTTTAAAACGATGTGCACCTTACTGGTTTTTTCTCTTGAATTCTTCCTTCACCCTTTCCAACCTACTTTCATCCAGTGCAAAAAACCGATGTTATCCTGCGTCCAAAAATCTTCGTAGCCTGCGTTTTAGTCCCAATCCTATATCTACAGCAGCCTCTCTACCTCCCCTCTCTTTTATGGCATCCAAATATTCCATCGGCACTCTTAACGAAAATATTATGTATACCACACAGCTCGTTGCCAACATAAACCTCTCGTTGGCCGTGCAGTAACTACAGTCACTAGCTATGGATTGTGTGTTCACTTTCAAAAACACCCACGTAGCAACTTCACTTTTCTCGGCACCATCGAAGCCCGTCGTTCGCTTCCTCACAATAACCCAATGTTTGTTTTTCTCGGCACCATCTCCACCATCACAAATGTTCACGCTGGAACATGAAGGGCTCCACCCGGAGCCCACTAAACTCCACCTATGTATGGCTCGATGCCCATGCTAAGTACAGCATGCTATTTTATGTGGAGAATAGCCACTTCCATTATAATTCTCCCATCTAGTTTATTTAGATCAGCTTACAGAATATATTACAACATAGTGGGTAAGACTCAAAAATGTTATGTTCAAATTAGAATTTAAGAAGAATAAAAATATATTTAGATACATTCCATAATAAAATAATAATATACACCCATGCTAAATTTTAAGAATCTATAAATATAAGTGATCTGTTAAGTTTTATTTTTAATAAATAAGAGATATTTTTTATTATTATTTAAAAAATGTTAAAATTTATTTGTTTATTAATGATGTGTTGTTTGAATGTTATTATTTTAATTAAAATTTATATTAATTATAAATGAGTTTTTCTTAAATTGATTTGATTTTGGGAGTAGGAGGTGACAATTATTGACTAATAGGAAAACCAAAAATCTATTTAGATATGTTTCATAACAAAAATTTACATTTGCACTAAATTTTGAAGAATCGATCAATATAAGTGGCATGGTTAGTTTTATTTTTAACAAAACAAGGGTGACCATTTTGTTATTATCAAAAAACTATTGAAATTTATTTTGTTTTAAATGATTAGATCATTGAACATTATTAGTTTAATTAATATTTATATAAATTATAAGTTAGTTTATCTTAAATCAATTTGATTTTGTAGCAAAGTCTTAACACGTGAAAATTGAAAAAATGAAATTAGTAGTCTCTTGTAATAATTTTAACAAAACTTCCTTGAAAAAGATATAAGATCTAGTATTATTGAAAAGATATCAATTGTATTGGTGATTTTTTTTAATGTTAATTTTATTGTTGATTTTTCTTTAAATAACAATACATTTGTAGAGCATCTTGGTGATTTATACTTCTATTCAAATAAATACAATAATGTTGCTAGAAAATTATACTTTTATTGAAAAAAGATAAAAAAAATTGTTGGTGAATTAAAGTTGTATTCAAACAAATAAAATGAATACAAATAAAATAAGAGAATGATGACTTATATAAATATTCAAAATAATAAAATTAATTATTGTTGGGATTTGGTGTTTACATTATTGCATAAATTGATTTGTCATAATAATGTAACCAAAAAAATATTTTTTTGTGGTACATTTAGAAGATGTGATTGGTCACACCAGATAATATTTGAGGATTGCTTATAAATTTCTATTACACAAAATTGGGTTAATTATTTTGTGTGAGAGACATAGATGAATTATTTAACATCTGGAGAAAGTTAATAAAGTGAAAACTTAATAACCAATATTAAACCAAGGGTCAATAGTGTTGTGATCAAAGGTTTTGAGACATGTATTTTTATTATACCACTTGGTTGTATTTGTGTGAGCTTGAATCTATACAAGAAAGAACATGTTTAGTAGTTAAGGTTGGATGGGTGAGTGTGTTGTCATATTATTGATTCTTTCTAAGTCCAGTCATTATAATTCTAGGTTTAGTAGATTTGGTGCAAAGTTAAATCCATGGATATGTATGTTAAATCTAAGCCATTAGAAGTTATGAAGATACTTGTAGGTTGTTTTTGTGTTTATTTAGGCTCTTAGAATTTACATATTTGTTAGGTTTATTGTAGATTTGTGGTTTGAGAAAAATACATCAAAAATAGTTTCATCGAATGGGCTTTTGTATGAGGGTTTTGTGGGGTAAATTTCACAAATGACTTCATAAGACAAAACATACCTCAATGTTATATTGAGGCTACCAGACAAATAAAGACTGGCATAAAATTTGATCTATTTAGAAATGTAAAAAAATAAAATAAAAAATTAATGCTATATCAGATTGTATAATTGTACAATCAAGGGCGTCATTAAAACAATAAAAGGGATAAGAAAATAATCCTATCAATATTACCTAAAAAATATTACAGGTAAAATAAAACTAAATTAAAATAGCCATTAAAAAGTTATTGAACAAATATTTAAACTAGTATAAATTAAAAAAAAAAAAATTGGCCTAGAGGTACATGGTCCATAGACCCTTGCACTACATGTACCCCCTAAGGTATGACCTATAGATTTTTAGCCTCAACTTACCACACTACTAGAAACCATCTATATTAATTCTATTGAAAATTTGGTTTAAAAATTGTAGTTGACACAAAACTAATTTTAAATATTAAAATTTTGGAAATAAATTTCAACCACTACATTGAACCCATCAACTCACTTTTAAATATTTTCATAAAAATAAAATTAATAAGAGTATATGTTGCATTGGATCCATGCGATATAAATTTTAAATTCTTGAAAATCATGTAAAAAAATATAGTTGAGTCTACAAAAGCTTGCATACATAGACGAACTAGATATTTTTTCTAATATGCAAAGACAAGAACTTAGTGAAATGTTGAACAAAGTATGAGAAAATGCTTCACATGCTAATAATTTGAAAAGTGATGTGTAAATTTTAATATTCTAAAAATTATAGAAAGAAGAAACACATAAAAAATAAAATAAACAATATAACATAATAAGGGTTACAAGACTAGTCACAACCTAACCTAGGTTGGTTCAAGTTAAATTTTAATGGGTCCTCAAAAGGGAACCCTGGTCAGGCAAGAGGGGGTGTTGTAATTAGGGATCCATAGGGAAATGTGGTGGCACCCTACATAGAAAATCTTGGTACTCAAATTTCCATCTTGGCCGAGATGATGGTGACCTTTTATGGCATCTCTATTGCTAAGGATAGAGGTACAAGGTTAATCAATGAAGGGGACTCCAAGAATGTAATCATGATGCTACAAGGCACAACCAAACCTAGCTAGCAAGTGGTGGATATCATTTTAAATTATGGTGGTCTCACTACAAAATTAGACCACATAATATTTCAACACATTTTTAAAGAGGGTGATAGGACAATTGTTAGGCTAGACAGCCTAGGCCCCTTCTCCGAGTGGTTAAAAGTTTGGATAGATCTGCATGATTTAACTGCCAAAATATATGCCATGATAAACAACGACAACAAAATCTATGAAGCCTAAATATTTTCAAATCACATTTTTCTTGGTATCCTCTCCATGGTGCACTTCTATCATATCTTGAGATGGATTAGTGTTTTTAGTGGCAAGGATAATGAAATTTGTATTATTATTTCTAATTGTGAGTTTTCCAATCCTTCTTTGTGTAATATTGTCTTGCCTTCTAGCTATGGGTTTTTTGTGGGTATGATGGGAGGAGATTTAATTCAAATGGAGCTTAATACTTATAAAAAAAATAAAGAGAATAATAGACTCTGATAGAAAGTGGTGAAAGGTAATCGAGCTAACTACATGGAGGGTATGAAGGGCTTTGATCCTTCAATATTGGATCAATTTGCCCAGTTTGGGAAAAATGGTGAAGTTCAAGTGGGTAAGGTGAAATGTATTGTGTCAATGGAGATAATTTATATGGTCATGGGGCTTGTTGTGGAAGGAAAGTCTTTCCAGAAGAAGCCAAAAGGGAATTACAAGGAAGACTTTAAAATATTTCTAGGTCTAGGGGAGATGGTAGCCTGCCTCCAAAGCAATTTCAAAAGGGATGACCTCCCTAGTATTTCAAAGGATGTGACATTTCTACTGATGAAGTTGATCACTTTGGATGAGTGCTTCAAGAAGTTTCAGTCTCAACTATTCTCGATGCTTGATCACCTACAGTATGGAGTTAAGATGAATTTTCGCTTTTGGATTTCTCCTCCATATCCTAGTTTATGGTAGTGGTTAAGTCTAAGGGTTCCCTCCCCTTGCATGAAGGTATCATTCTATGGATTTATAACTTCTTCTTGAGTTTACCCCCTTCTAGTGGTCCTAAAATTAACCCTCCAGGCCTAGGTTCTATGTTTAGTTACTAGTCAATCTGGTTAATGATAATGCTTCCACAAAAACCCTTAAGGTGCCAACTCAGGATAACTCCTCTTGGTCTACTAAATCTAAAATTTATTTAAGTCTCCCTATTCAATAAAGATCAACTTAGAAGATGATAATTATTGAAGAAGAAATAGAGGAGATAAATTCTTCATGGTATTCTAGGTTAGATTGGACCTCCGATAATATAGTGAGTAAAGCAGCTACTCCCCATCTCCCCTTTCTTCCCTTGAGTCCCCTAATTCCTCTTTTCAGGGTGGTCTAATCAAAGAGGGATTTCCCCTCTTTGCAACCAAAGTGAATGAACTCTATGAGGAGTTTAATAAGAATGAACTTTCCATTCATTGGCTTCTTGGACAATTTGAGGTGGCAAAAAATGAAAATTATTAGGCTTGAAGCTATTGTAGATTTGGATGCCAGAGCCTCAAGTTGGGCTGAGGATGAGAAGGAATAGGGGGCTTGGATGGAAATGGGAAATCATTTTGCTAAGATTGATAAATGGGAAGTGCTAAAAAACATTGTGAATTAACTTCGTGAGAAAATTGGCCAAAGAAAGAATACCAAGGACTTGGTAGAGATGGTGGAGGCACTGCAAGAAAATCAAAACACAATGAACAAGAAAATGAAGAACATGTTTGACCAAAACAAGGAGCTAATGGAGAAGTACTTTTTTTCTCTTCATGTTATTCAAGAAGAAATTGTGAGCATGCAACCCAAGAAAAGAAGGGTCTTCCACTATGAGTGATGTAGGAGCATCCCCGGTTCTTGACAATCTTGCATCAACCAAAACATTTCTATACAGTTTGTTTTCTGTTTTGCAGCTTCAACATTTCTTTTTGCATTTTCTTGTATTTTCTCATCGGATCTTGTGGAGATGGATTTTTTTGTGAACATGATTATCTTCCTTATTCCTAAACCGCAAGATGTTTGGATCATTTTTTTGAAAATTTATCTCTTCTGGATTCTAAGATAGTTTTCTGGCTTAGTGCACCAAAACCGCTTGGACCTATTTATTGTTGGTGAATCTTGTGGATCCCTAGTTCATTGGTGTGTGGCCAGCCTTTCCTCTAATCTGCAATTAATCCTTTGGATTTTCCAGAGGATTCTCTTTGGTGGAGGTCAACCTAGTGGTTTTACATGTTTGAACTTGTTCTTCGGTATTTAACCCCTCTTGGGCCGACATGGATCCCTCTTAACCATATAAATCAATGCAATTAAAGATCATAATTTATCAATGACAATGTAGAAGACATATTTTAACATTTAGAGGTTTGGAGTTGACCGATTATGTAATTGAGCATGTACGTAGCAGGCTAGTGAGCCAAATCTTGTAGCCCAGATGTTACCCATCTTTTGTAACCAGTTTTCATGATCTAATTTATTTAGTTCTTCATTGCCTCCATCATCTTATCTTGCTTCCATTGTGTTTACTCTTGTTGTACGGTCCAAATAGATCTCATTGAGGTCCCTCCTAACCGTTACTACACCAAGTGGTATCAGAGTTAGGTTTTATTCAAGAGATTGTGTTGTCTACAAGATTTTTTTGTGGGGTGGCAAACTGTGGATCTGACCTGCAACTGCAGAGGACTAGCATGAAGAGGAAATAGGAATGGTGGAGTCCATGGAAATGCAGACCTTGTCATAATGGAAATGTTGAGAGGAATTGTAGCTCGGTTAGAAGCGATTGAGATAGCCTAGAGAAGAGGCCAACTTATTGAAGATGTGAGTGAAGATGAAGAAGAAGCACCGGCAAAACAAGTAGCAAACCCCCTAGCGATCGATCCAGATGAAGAAAGGTTCTTGAGGGTTTTCAATAAGGAGAATTTACTAAACCATATTTCACCCCACTGGAGTATGATGGAAAATTGAATTCAGATGAATTAATGGATTGGATCTTGGAGATGGAGAAGTATTTTTATTTTGAGAATACCATAGAAGAAAGGAAGGTGAATATTTGCAGGTTGATAGACAAAGAGGAGGTAAAGAGATGATCAAATCATGGGAGTGGATGGTTTACCATTTGAAATCAAATTTTATGCCATCTAATTATCAAATAAATCTATTCTCGAAGTTACAAAACTTGAAGCAAAAAGAATCTAGTGTGAAGGAGTATACCAAATAATTCTACAAGTTGAATATCACATCCAGACATGTGGATGATGATGTTGAACAAGTTTTGAGATATTTAAATGGATTGCAGATGTTTGTACAAGATGAACTCAGTTTGATCAAGTTGCAGAGTGTTGAAGAAACTGACCAATATGCCTTGAAAGAAGAAGAGAAGTTGAACAAAAGACATGACCAGAGATAGAGGGGTAGAGGTGGAAGGTTTTTCAGAGGAAGATTTCATGGAGGCAAACGATATTCCAAAAGAAGAGGAACCTATACAGATCAGAACAAGGACAAGAAAGTAAGCAAAGATGACAGTTCATACTGGAAGGGTGACAAAAATTTCTACTGAAGGAGAGAACCTGATGGAAACTGGAATGATAATTTTGGAAAAGATGACGAAAGACAAGATAAAAGAGTGTTTAGAGGTACTTTCTTTAAGTGTGGAGGAGAATGACATCGTGCTTTCAAATGTAAGAAGATAGAGAATAGTGGAAGAACAACATTGCTAGAAGAAAGCCCCACCAGATCAGCTAACAAACTGGAAGATAGAGATCTTTGTGTCATACCAGGGAGGATGAAGAACCCTTGCAGAGGAGAAATGTGTTCATGACCAAATGTAGGGTATCTGATAAGTATTGTAAAGTAGTTATTGATAGTGGTAGTTTGGATAATTTAGTTTTAGAAGAAATGGTGAATAAATTGAAGTTGGAAAGAGTGAAACACCCTAAACCCTATCAAATAGCATGGATTCATGATGATCATAAGTTGTTAGTAAGTGAGCAATGTTTGGTGAAATTGAAAATTGGAAATTATCATGATGAAGTTTTGTGTGATATTATGCCTATGGATATTTGTCACCTTTTGTTAGGTAGACCTTGGTAGTTTAATAGATAGGTGATACATGATGGAAGAAAGAACATATACACTATTGTAGAAAATGGGATGAAGCAAACCATGTTAGCCTTCTTAGAGGAGCCCCTTAAGAGTGAAGTATATACAAATGCTAAAATCTATTTGGTCAATGGAATAAAATTCCCAGATGGAATGAGACATGAGAATGTGTGTTTTTCCTTAGTTCTTAAGAGGACTGAGAACCTAGAAAACATAGAAGAAGAATCAGAGGATATAAAGGAGTTGCTGACATAGTATGACGATATCATTTTAGATAATGTTCCCCATGGATTACCACTTGTAAGGAGTATCACTCATTGCATGGACCTGATTCCTGGAGCTTGTTTGCCTAATAGAGAAAATGACACTGATAGAGAATGAAGAGCTGAATAGACAAGTGTAGGAATTTTTGAAGAAATGTTTGATTAGAGAAAGTTTGAGTCCTTATCTTGTACCAATAGTGTTAGTACCTAAGAAGAATGGAGAATGGAGGATGTGTACCGATTCTAGAGAAATAAACAAGATCACAGTGAAGTACCAGTTTCCTTTATGTAGGATGGATGACATAATGGATTGCCTAAGTGGAGCCAAATACTACACAAAGATAGACTTGAAGAGTGGATATCATCAGATCAGAATCAAAGAAGGAGATGAGTGGAAAACAACATTCAAGATAAATGAAGGATTGTATGAATGGTTGGTGACGCCTTTTGGGTTGACTAATGCACCAAGTACTTTCATGAGGTTGATGAATGAGGTATTCAAGAAATTATTGGGTAAGTTTGTTATTGTATATTTGGATGACATTCTATTTTTTTAGTAAGACAAAAGAGGATAATTTATTGCATTTAAGACAAG
The DNA here is from genome assembly GCF_030272615.1 of Cryptomeria japonica. Lineage (NCBI taxonomy): Eukaryota > Viridiplantae > Streptophyta > Pinopsida > Cupressales > Cupressaceae > Cryptomeria > Cryptomeria japonica. Next base: position 272,374,718 of record NC_081409.1, on the reverse strand, counting down.
TTTTTGCAGAGGTTGAGAGAAGAGAAATTGCTGATAAATTTAAAGAATTGTTCTTTCATGAAAGATGAATTAGTATATTTGGGATTTGTGATATCTATGGATGGATTGAAGATGGACCCTGAGAAGGTAAGAGAAATTGTTGAATGGCCTACATCAGAAATTATTTTAGAGGTAAGATCATTTCATAGATTGGATAGTTTCTACTAGAATTTTATCAGGAATTTTAGTTCAGTTTGTAGCCCTATGACTGAGACAATGAGAGGAGATAGGAAGGAATTCAAGTGGACAACTAGAGAAAACAAGAGTTTTAAATTCTTGAAGAATAAAGTGTCTGAACATCTTGTGTTAGCTTTACCAGATTTCAAAAATGTATTTCAAGTGGACTGCAATGCAAGTGGGAATGCAAGTGGGAATGCAATTGGAGTAGTATTGAGTCAGGAAGGGAGATCAATAGCTTATTTCAATGAGTAGTTGAATGATGTCAGGAGGATATATTCAATGTATGATTAGGAATTTAATGTCATAGTTCAAGCCTTGAATAAGTGGAGACATCACCTATTGCCTAAGGAATTTGTGTTGTATATTGATCATCAAGCTTTGCAGTATTTGAATAGTCAGAGTAAGTTGAATCAAAGACATATGACATGGGTATAATTTTTGCAGAGTTACACCTTTGTGTTGAAGTATAGGAGTGGTAAGTCGAACAAAGTTGTTGATGCATTAAGTAAAAGGAGGAATTTGTTGACAGAGATGAGAGTGACAGTACTAGGATTTGAAGAGTTGAAGACCTTGTATGATGATGACCCAGATTTTTCTAAACCTTGGAAAGCATGTAGAGAACCGGTTATGGTAGATAGAATTAAGTGGTTGGATTATTTCACTTAGGATGGGATTTTATTTAGAGGAGATCAGTTGTGTATACCTAAGAGTTCTATGAGGGAGAATATGATAAAGGAGAAGCATAGTGAAGGATTAGCCAAACACTTTGGTGTTGATGTAAAACTATAGCATTGTCGAGTAAACATTACTTTTGGCCTCAGATTCATAAGGATGTTAGGAAATTTGTGTAGAGCTATAGAATTTTTCAAGTTGCAAAAGGTAGTAGTTAGAATGTAGGATTGTATAAGCCTTTGACAATATTAGAGAGACATTGGGAATACATAAGCATGGATTTCATACTTGGACTACCTAAGACACAAGGAGGCAATGATTCTATATTTATGGTGGTGAATAGATCCTCAAAAATGGCCCATTTCATGCCTTGTAAGAAGACATCAAATGCAGTGCATGTAGCTGACTTATTTTTCTAGGAGGGAGTGAGATTGCATGGATTACCTAGGAGCATAGTTTCAGATAGAGACACTAAGTTTGTTGGTTATTTTTGGAGAACACTTTGGAAGAAGATGAAGATAAATTTAGAGTTCAGTTCTACATTTCACCCATAGACCGATGGACAGACAATGGTAGTAAATAGGAGCTTGGGAAATTTGTTGAGATACTTAGTTGGAGATAAAACTAGAAGTTGGGATTTGATTCTTGCACAAGTAGATTTTGCCTACAATAATTTAGTGAACATGAGTATCAGAAGAACACCTTTTGAGTTTGTCACCAGAGCACACCCTAGAGGTATATCAGAATTGAGGGATGTTAGTAATGAAGACAAACGAAGTGTAGAGGTAGTCAAGTTTTCATATCACATGAAGGCCTTACATATTCAAGTTAAACAACAATTGGAAGATATGAACAACAAGTATAAGGAGAACGTAGATGAGAAGAGAAGAAATAAGGAATTTGAAGTTGGCGATGAAGTGATGGTGTATCTAAGAAAAGAAAGATTTTCAGTTGGAACCTATAACAAGTTGTAGATGAGGAAGTTTGGACCTTGCAAGATCATGAGAAAATTTAGTTCTGGAAATGCATATGAAGTAGAGCTACCAGATAGTTTGAGTATTTTAGCTATATTCAACATTACAGATCTTTATCAGTATCATGAATCAGAATTCAGTGAAGATAGTATTTCAGACCTAGAGAAATAGTTGCCCCAGAAGGAACCAGAGCATATTGAAGACATTTTGGATATTATGATTAGGCGTAGTACCCAGAGCAGTCAGTACATGGAATATCTCGTAAAATGGAAGGACATACCAGTTGAAGATTCATCTTGGATTTCTCAAGTAGAGGTGGATCGCCTTGATTTTCCTCTGACCCCAGCAAAGTGAGGGACTCACTTTTTCAACAACCCTAGATGTCTAATGCGGGAGAATCCCCAATTCTTGGGAATCTTGCATCAACCAAAACATTTATTTTCAGTTTGTTTTTTATTTTGTAGTTTTAGCATTTCTTTCTGCATTTTATTGCATTTTCTCACCGGATCTTGCAAAGTTGGATTTTTCTTGTGAACATGATTATCTTCCTTATTCCTAAACTGTGGGATGTTTGGATCAGTTTTTGGCAAGTTATCTATTTTGGATTCCGAGATAATTTTCGGGCTTAGAGCACCATAACTGCTTGGACCTATTTACTGTTGGTGAATCTTGCAGATCCTTTTTGTAGCTTGCAAAGCCCCAGTTCATTGACTCCAATGTTCCTTGGCATGTGGCCGACCTTCCCTCTAATCTACACTTCATCCTTTGGATTTTTGGAGGAATCTCTTTGATAAAGGCCACCATGGTGGTTTTACACATTTGATCTTGTTTTTCAGCATTTGATCCCTCTTGGGCTGACCTAGATCCCTCTTAACCATATAAATCAATGTAATTAAGCATCATCACTTATCAAGGTGAATATAGAAGACATATCTTAAGATTTAGAGATTCGGAGTTGACCAATTCTATAATTGACCATGTATGTAGCAGACCAGTGAGTCAAATTTTGTAGCCTAGATGTTACCCATCTTTTGCAACCAGATTTCATGATTTAATTCATTTAGTTTTGCATTGCCTCCATCATATTGTCTTTCTTCCATTGTGTTTAATCTTGTTGCACTGTCTAGATAGGTCTCATTGAGGTTCCTCATAACTATGATTGCACCAATGAGGAATGCTTGAAGCATCTATGTTGAAGGTGAAAACCACATCACACTCCCTAGCCATTTCCTTTGGGAAAGGTTCATGCAAAAAGATCACTATTTTGGATAAATGTAAAGATATTTGTCTAGAGAGGAAGTTGGAGATCTCTCCCACTAGGTAGACCATTATTCATGCTTTTGGTGGGAGAGTGTTTTTTTTTTTCTTCTTGTTTTCTCTTAATTTATGGTTGTTCTAGTTTTTGGGTTTGTATGTGGTGGTGGAAGCCTGTTGGGTTCCCTTTTTGGTAGCAGGCTTTTTTTCTTGTGTTCTCACCCATCACGATCCCTTGGTTTGTCACTTTTTGTTGAGGATATGTAAATTTTTGGGCCTCCCTCCCGATTTAATATATTTAGATAAATTTGACAAGGATAAAACCATTTTAAGAGTAAAAATCTACACACTAAAGCAACCCAATATATTATTTCTGAAAACCATACCTATGAAACACATAGAGTATAGATTCTCTTTGTAGTATATGGGAAGAAAATAATTTTTTTTGACATTACAAAAATCCATTCTTTTAAGAGGATGCAATGTTAAGAGCTAGACAAATATACCACAAATGAATGCTCAACATTTAGACTACAAGAGATCAAGATTCAAATATTTTTTGACATCATCATTCATGTATGATGATGAAAAGGAAGAGGCTTTATATGTGACAAATATTTATGGTTTGAGGGTGGTAGAAAAATATATTGATTATTTACAATGAGCACTCATCATATCACTATATCAAATAATATATTGAGTAGGAACAATAAGATGTTTAACATCCACAATAGCTTATAAGTTAGAGAATATAAAGCTAAAGTTAGTAGAGAATGAGTGAGGTCAAGAGATTTTCATGCAAATGGAAGAATATGAAGCTATATTCTAGAAAGTGTTAAGAGATGATAGTAAGGTACCATAATGTTAAAATAAAGATATTGAGGTAAACAATAAGGTATGCACAATTCTTACGTAAGTTATATCTAAGTAGAAGTCACAAAATAAAATCCTTATAGATGATAGAAATCAATCAAAGTCATACAAGTAAGGGTGATAAAGAAAAATCAACAATATCTTAAATTAGAAGTATAAAATACAAGATACAAATATTAAACCTTAGTGTAAAAGAATAAATACCAAGTGGTGGAAGAATGTTGTATTATCTAATTTGTTTAATGGAATAAATTATATGTACACAAATATGATAGCTTCAATTAATTAAGTTTTAATTATTAAGAATTATAAATTGGCATAAGGAGTTGGAGTTATTATGCTAAAAAAAAAATTGTTGAATAAAAATAAATAAATTACAATAACCCACCTCTATTTGTTGTGTTGATTTTAAGTTGACAGATGTGTCTAATTAAATCTTTGGTATTCTCAAAATTGAGAAACTATTAGAAAATTTCACAAATAATGATAAATTTATAACCTTTATTCTATTTTACTTGTTTTTAATATATAATTAATCCTTTTGCTTGCAATTTTGATTTCTATCCATGGATCATATTCTCACTTAGCAGAACATTATTATTTTAGATATCAAGAATCTATATGTCTTGTTTATGAAAACTTATATTACAATATTGACAGTATCAATAGGCATTATACATAGGACTCTCTTAGGGTAGCATTTTTCTTGAATTGTGAACTTCTTTTCTAGAGAATAGAATATAAAAATATTCATGTAGCTTTTTGATGCAACACACATATCATGGTGTTGTAATAATACAAATGTTAGTAGATATGCCATGTTGATCCTAGATATTTAATAATATAAAGAATGTTCTTTTTGTTCTATGCAAAACTTTCATTTTTACTTTGACGAATTGTATTCTTTAGTTATGGTTTGTTAAGGCAGTTTCTTGCAATGTACAATAATAACATTTATGTCCATTCATGTTTTTATAAAGCATATTGGGTATGTTTTTATGTATCTTGGTCAAGCCGTTTGTATTATATGTTTTTGTTATAATCAAAATATTGCAATTTATGTGTATGACATAATAATTTAATTTATACATTATTTTGAAATAACTATAATTTGAAATACATTGTCTCATAAAAATTTAAAATGTTAACATTCATTAGTTAAGATCGATTGTATATATTTATATTTTTATGAATAATTTTCCATATCAATAAATTATAATACCTAAAAAATCGCTCTTTTTTATTATGTCAATCAAATTCGTTTTCAATATAATATTGATTAAACAGCTATAAAACAGTTTAAGACATCATATGGGCAATAAAAACATATATAGTTCTTATAACATTGCATAAAATATGACTAATAAAAATGTTTAAGATAGGTATCCAAGTACTTTTTTATAATATATAAATTATAGTGTAGCTTTTGCACCGAATTGTATAATTGTTATGATAGTTTCTTATGAGTAGTCCAAACTGCTAAGTAGAACACAAAGCATTGAAGGGACGAACTTAAAATAAGTCAAGTCATTGTGAGAAAGTATATGTGAAGGCTTCAACCTTGATAATATATGCAACACTAAGCAACATATTAAGCCTCGATGATGTTAGTCAAGTGTTTAACACTTTTAAGCTTAGAAGTGTATTCTTAGTGTGGCAACATACATTAAGCAACATATTAAGCCTAAAAAATCCCAGTCAACTCTGAATATTTAACACTTTTTAATTAAAAAATATAAACTTAATGTGTGTGATTTAAACCGTTCTTGTCCTTTAAATCTCAACAGTAGTCTATGTAACCTAGGCTTACATTTCGATAATGCTGCTGCTCGACATCTTATGGCAATTAAAAGTTAGATATTTTCATATTCCTTCTCTGAATTATCAAGAGGATGAGTGAGTTTGTTTTCAATTCCAAACTGAACTGCTAACGATTACATAATGAACAATCAATAAGTTAGACAATGAAGCAGACGTGGTCTAGTAAAGACGAGAGAAGGTTTTATTTCAATACTTCATGTGCTAAAACAAATTAGATATGTCAAGTTATATAATATGGGTGATCTTCAGAAGAATTCTGATGTTTCCCTCTTGTGAATATCATGATGACACAAATAGTGTTCAATAGATCTCTTATTCTCATATGAGATGACCTCAATTAAACAATTATTCATTAATAGATTTAAATAAAAACTGAATATAAAGCCAGGACTTTTACGCTAAATTTATTGAGCACACTGGCTTTTAGAAGAATAATTTACCAAATTGTCGAGCGATATATGGTGTGGCAAGAAAACCATTTCATTAACAAGGATGATGGTCTCTTTCATTACAACACAGAGTTCACATGGAGTAAGAACGCCATTCTCTCCTACAAGTTACAAGTTGCTGCCTTTCCATCTAGTCATTCAATTAGTTCTTCCCTACAAGTTGAAAATGTCATTTGCATAACACGATTGACTTGTGAAGATTTAATAGTGACGTATTCGACTTTACGATCGTTTGAATTTCTTATAATTACTATAAATATAGAAGCTAAAGTTTATGTTTTTTTAGTTATTGGTCTCTATAATACTAGTCTATCTTTGTTTCAAATGTAGTTTATTTTCCATATTCTCATTTAATTCAATCTATAGTTGTTGTCTTGTCTAGTTCTGAAATTTGCATAGATCAACTAGAATTCGATTCTAGGAACTTCAATTTGTTGTTGTAGTAGTGCACTATCATTAAGCTAGAATCCTCTTAGGACTAGCCAATCTTTGGATTAGATATGGCCTATTTCCATTAATGTAATTGTAGTTAGCAATCTAACTATTTTTTATTAAGTAAATATCTAAGGACATGCGTATGCATTGAATCTAGATTTCTAAGGAGACAAATTGCTACATTTAAAAGTGATTAATGGTTTGATTTAGGATAAAGAGTTCATATTTGTGATACTATTCAAATTAATATCTAAAATAGAAATAAACTTCTTATCATGTTTGACACATAATTGATTCTAATAGTTGAAGTCAATTGACTTTGTAATATATCCAAATAGCTAGTCTTTTAATATGATTGTATTAGGGCTTTGAGATTTATAATTTTCTATTATTGTTCCCTTATGTGGCTATGGAATTAATCACTACACTAGAAATATTAGATCTTGTGTATGGATATAAATTTGTCCTATACTTGTAATCTTGATAGATCTAGATGTTAAATTTAATTTGCATTGATATTTGTAACTTGTCTCTAAATGGGATGGGGGCTACCCAATAGATAAAACTTAGGATTCTCCAATCTCATGATAAGTATCCTTTCTTAGAATGTTGTCACTGAGTCAATATTATGGAATAATGTTTGAGAATACTGAGAAATCATGCAATCTTTGTAGAGTGTTCTTCCCATTGTATTTTAATAATAAAAGTTTGTATCAAAGAATCCATGTTTAGTTAAATAGATGTTTAAAATAAATTAGTATTTTTCCTTTCATGCAACATCCTAAAACAGAATTTTGTATACTATGTCTTTTAGTTCATTTATATTTCATACTAGGACAACAAGGAAATAAATACAATTTTAGAGTTATGAAAGTCCAAGTGTTGTTTGTGTGTAATAAAGTTGTAAAATTGACCTATGGCAATTTTAAATTTTATGGATGTGAATTATGCAAGGGAATGGATGACCTAAGGAACAAGATCCATGGGAATATATAAATGTCAATGTAGTTGTTAACACACAAGAAAGAATATACCATCTTGCATCCTAGGATAGTAGTATTAGGAACGATCTTCTCAAAATGAATGCACTAAAGTAGGAAATTGTAGCATGTTTATGTTTCACAATTTCAATATCTTCTCATAGTGAAATACTATGAATATGCATGGACAATTAAAGCAAGTTGTCAAAGAATAGTTATTAAAAATATAAAAATGGCACGGTACTATAAAATATTCATATAATGGGACCTACATAATGAAACCTACATGAATAGATCAAATAATTACAATGAGTACCATCTTAAAACAACTAAACTATAAGTGAATAAAAATGGAAGAACTTTTTTTAGGGACATTTCTGAAAATAGAAAATGATTCTTCATAGAATGAAAACGATGAGTTTATTTGAGAGAGAAATAATATCAATCTACTTATTTTATAAGTAATAGAACTATTATTGACATATAATTATTAAATTCATGAGATAATTATTGTCATCAAAAGTGTTAGTACATTAGATTCTCCCTCCTATTGGTGTCATAAAAAGGAAGAAAGGAATTGGATGAGATGTGAGAGATGTATGATCATGTAAAATTAAATACATTTGTAAGAATATAAATGTGTTAACATGTAGTAAATATGTAATAACATAGTATGACAATATCATGAAAGCGTCTCAATAAAAGAATGTAACATGTATTTCATTTCTTCTCTTTGTTGAAAGAAAGAGTTTCCATAGTGGTGGTGTAGGAAAGGGTTGTTTTAGGTTGCATTCATTCTTTAGTTATTGAGAAAAATGAGTTGTTGTCCTATTAATCTTAGTACTATTCTAGTGTTAGAAATATTATTTTTCAAATGAAGAAACATAAATATCTAGGCATTGAGGGCTTCCCTATAGAATTTCTTTGAGGATTCTAGAATTTTTTGAAGGATTATCTTCTAGAACTTTTGGGTGAGTCTTAGCAACCAACTATAAATTTTTGGCTTCTATTCCTAGGAAAGCAAGGGCTTGTTCTATTGTTAGTGGAAATATTTTTTCTATATTATTAGGACATTTACTCACTCATCTATAGGATATTTCCTTCAATGAGATAAAAATTATTAGGCTTCATTATTATTCTCTCTTCGTACACTGATTTACATGCCACTTTTCAAGTTGACAATTGGTAGCTTTTGCACTATTTATATGCTTATATTTTCCTAAGTTTGTTATTTCAATCTTGAATCTATTAACAATCTTTCTAATTTCTTCAATTAATCAGAGTGTTGACCACCACCTATATTGAATTTAAATTTAAAATTGAAATCATTTCCACTCCATCAAATAAATCTAAATAAATAAAATTAAAATATATAAACTAAATTAAAATTAAATAAAAAATTAAAAATCAACATAGACCTATATTAATCAAAATCATCTACACTCCATAATTTGAGGAATGTATGCCTCTGGTTTCACATTAATCAGAGCCTTGGGCACCCGAATGCTCAATCTAACTACTGCTTTACCGTCCATTCTTCAGAAATTAGTTGTTGCTTTTGCCATTTAACAGCCATGAAATCAGGGAATGGCTAGAGATAAGTAAAACACTTGAAGAAGTTCAATCTTTAATAAGATCAAATTTATTATACATATTATGTAAATTTTATGCTTTTCTGCTAAATTTACTTTGTCTGGATCTAATTCTTTACATCTCTGCTAGCTGTGGGAAATCTAACCACAAGATAATAAAGCTGATATAGAAAGTATTTCATTCACCTAATAGCAATGTAAATAATTTTGTAAGCTGATAAAAGAAATAATTCCTTTGAGAGGATTCTTTAACGTGTATTGATTTGGATTGGATTTGTTTATATATATAGCTGTAGAGACGAAGAAGAAAAAGTGTTGAGTGGTGCTGACCTGATTTTTGAAATCCAACGTCGAAATTAATGCTATAACTTGAGAGTAAAAAATATAAGAAAGTGTTTCAATCTTTAAAAATGGAAAACAAGGGGAAGTGACTTGATTGACTGCCTAGTCAAAGAAAGTGTTCACAAATGTCTGACTTGATTGACTGCCACTTTCTCACCTAATAAACTCTAATATAATTAAACTGCCAACAAAGATATTTTCTAAAATATCCTTGAAATCTCACTATGCTCTAGTATGTCATTTTCTTCGTAATATGTTGTGACACTTTTGTAGTTAATCCAACATTAAATAATAAGGAATATTAATTTCAATAAGTTTGGTAATTGATAATATAAATGTATATGGTATTCTAAATTTGTAAGGATTAAGTTATATAAAAGATTAGTGTTAGTTTAATTCCTAGTAAAACAATAGTTTTAAATAAAATAAGAAATGATTCTTTTTTTATTATTTAAATAAAGAAGTTATTTAAAACAATATTTTATAATAAGATTATTGTATAAATGGTCAGTTAATGGGTTTGCTTGAGTTGATCTAAAAAGTCAAGACATGACCAAAGTGGAATGGCATAAGTTGGACTAGGGATGGACAAAATTAAATTTTGATGGGGCATCAAAAAGAAATATAGGCACTTCAGGAGTTGGATATGTGGCTCGAGATTGGAAAGGTGATATTCTCACTCTTGGTGGAAGATGGCTTTTGGTAGGAACAAATAATGAAGTCAGGGTCCAAGCGACATTGTAGGGTGTAAGGATGGCCAAGAGGCTAAACGTTTCTAAGTTACACCTTGAAGGAGATTTGTTGATTATTGTCAATGCCATTATCAAAAGGGAGGCACCCTCATGGAGACTTGATACATTTATAAAATTGGTATTAAAAGAAAGTACATTGGTAATCGAGTGGGAATGATGATTTTTAGTGGTCACAGTAGGCAGCGAGGGATAAAAGGACACAATGGGTTGTTTCCTTTCTTCAAAGAAAGGTGGTAAAGAGTGAAAGCGAGAGATTCGAGGAGTTAGCGAGAAGGTGAAGGGAGGTGATCATGGAGGTGAATTTCACTCTCCCACTGGTAAAACAATAGTTAGCCTTCGTGGGTAAGATTTTTTAGAAGTGCTTGGGTGGTATTTTTAAGCATGATGAGCCCATTTTCATCCAAATTCTAGATTTACTACTTTGACAAGAAAACATGAAATTGGAATTTAGTTTTTGTACAATTGTTGATGTGGTGTCAATGGTAGCTGGTAATGGGGGCTCCAAGCATGTACTCTAGAGGGCTATCTCTTTAGGTTTAAGTCTCGGTTGGTGAGGACTATCCTTGGGAATGGCTTATAAAGGGGTCTAAGTGAAGGCAATTGCACTAGACAAGAGAATGCAGATTTGAGGCCCTTCATTTTGTGGAAGGATGGAATGGACATAGAAGAACATCAAGAGGATGCATTAACTAGGTGGGAAGGGCTGAACGAATTTGTGCAAGACAAGGAGATTGAGTAGTGAAGAATGCAAGAGGAGAAGAAGAAATAGGGTGGCCAAGATTTGAGCTTCAATCCAAAGACTACTAGGACAAAAGCCCAGGGAAGCCGCAGTTGGAAGGGTCTAGGTGAACAATGTTACTAAAGGGATGGAGCTGAATTTTTATGTGTCCTTTTCCCAAATTTTGTTATGTCTATAATTTTTTGGTAAAATTTTATGTTTGGCCAGGGGTTGGTAGCAATATTTTGTACAGGGCTTAAATTTTGGCATTCAATTTGGTTCATGGCTTGGCCATGGATTGTAGTCGTGTATAAATGTATATGGTATAAGGGGTTGGGAGGTTGGTGGCGATGTCAAGGTGTCTATGTTTTAGTCGCGGTGGTCTCTAAATAGATATACATTTTTTGGAGTTTTATGTGATCTTTTATTTTCATAAATATTAGTCAAATCAAACATTATTGATAAAAAAAGAAGATAATTGTTTAAATATTATTTATTTATTTATTTTTTATTTATTAGAAGTTAGTCGTCTTAAATTTAGTTTGGCTTTTTAGTAAAGATTTAATACATGAAATTTTTTAATTTATTTATCGATTTGTTCCAATTTAATTATTATATAAATAAAATTGACATTGAACACATTATTTTAAAATTAAAAGCACATAAAAGGAAACAAATTGTTAATATGTATGAATATATTTATTTTTTATAATTGATTAATAACTCTTCATCTAAAAGTTTACATCACTACCTAGATTGATATGTTTAGATAGAAAATGACATGTTCATTATAGTGTTCTTTACTAAGATGTAAAATAATTAACTTTGCACTCTTATATTATATGTTTGAACAATTAAATTTTACTACATGTAAGGCATGTGATGGGAAATTTTTTGTGATAAAAGCCTCACCCATAAGAATCTTGTAGTGAACTATCTTCCAAACATGGATTATGATTAGTTATCTACTTAAAAATTCTATAGAAAATAACATAAACTTTTTCAATTTTTTAAAGTTGGAGATGTTAGATTTCCTATTTTAATTAAGTCATTTATCAGTATGTAAGTTGAGAAATAGTAGCTAGTAAACATGTTAGAAAATGAATTGATAAGGATTTTTATCATTTGACCATCTCCAATCTTTAGTGATGGTGTAAGGAACTAGACTGGACATCTTAGTGAGGAGGCCAAAATCTATCAAATTGATCCACTCTTTAAAATATTTTTGCCCATTATGGGTGATATTGAATAAAGATGTAAGATAATTTTATTATCTCCATTTTAGAATGGAAAATCCTAAACATTGTTAGAATCAATAATTATATATATTGTAAGGAATTGTAAAATATCATAATAGTCAATTAGAACCACTAAAATTCACCATATAGATGACTTCTAAAAGTTATAATTCTATGTAGGATATCGACTATTATAATAGATTTTTTAGATAAATTCAATGTGGCCTTTAGCATGCCTATGATGTTGGTGTGCACATTCATATCGTGCCCAACAAACTTAATTACAATTGGGTAAAATATTTATTATTTTGCTTTTACTGGTTGCTCCAGCCGCTTTAGCCACCTCCAACTGATCCAGCCACTGTGTGGATACCATATTGATTCCACCATTTTTGTTATAAATACAGAATTTTTTATATATAATTATCATCTCATTTTTCATCATTGTAATTCATTGTCTGGTAGATCGCTTCTTGTTTTCGTGAAGTTTTGGCGTGCAAGTCAGGCTTCTGGAAACATTCAGATGGTATCAAAGCCTCTGACCCTGCAACCTCTTCTAGGCAGTAATACTTTCATAGACTGAGAGTAGTTTCTTTTAAAGAGGCATATTCTCTCTCTGTGATTGTAATTAATAGAATTTTTGTGATCCTGACTATTTGTGGATTTATAAAACATTGCCTTTTGTGATTTGTTTACATCTGTGCAGTCCTCTCCCATCCACGGATTTCTCACACCCCTTTCCTACCCGGTCATTTCTCATTGGTTGGATCGAAGTATTGATTAGCAACCTTGGAGAAGCACTGTGGAGAGGCTCGATCCCTTGCAAAGATCATAGTCCTCTATCTTACAGTATGTAGTTAAAATATAGATCAAGCATTGAAGCGGAGATTCCTAAAATGGTTTCATTTGTGAGGAGTTGTGCTCAAAGACCTGAAAATTTGAGGTGACACTTTGTTTATTACTTTTGCATATGAAGCCCTTTTTCAACAAAAAGATATTGTCAGAAAGATGCTTCAGTAAAATACATTCTGAACAAGGTATTTTCTTTAAAAAAAAATCATTTTATGATAGATTTACTAGTTTGAAGTTATAAGTTGTCTTTGTTGTTTCTCTTGGCAAAGTTAGTGTTTGGGAAGTGTAAAAACAGTTTGTATCTATTTTGAGGGGTGTATCTTGCATATTAGTCCTTTGTGTACCTTGTACAACATGTATCCTAAGATTTAATTTGTCATTCCACACAACTATCACATATGGAAGCTCAAGATGTCACAATTTTTGCAATCTCGAGGTCTTTGGCAGCCCTTAGATGCTGACCAACCCAAATTCACTAAGAAATTTGAGGTAAAAGGATTTGTCGAACTTCATGTATCGAATTATTTGTTGTTTCACATTGCTGAGTGTACAACACTTAAATAAGTATGAGATAACCTTGCCGAGTTGTATGGCAAGGTTAATCAATTTAGGATTAAATTATATCTTCAAGCTGATCTCACTTCTCTTTCTCTAGATACATTTCCCTCTATTTAGGATTTCCTTGCATAGTTCAAGTCAATTTTATCTCAGCTGAAAGGTTGTGGTCATGCCAAACAAGATAAGGACTTTATTTTCTTGATCGTGTCCAAGCTTAGAGGTCTTTTTCAAGTGTTTGCCTCTACCTTCTATGCTACTATGAATGTTATGGGTGAAGACCATAAGATGCCTTCTTTAGAGGTGTTTTGTGATTCTTTGACTAAGGAATAGTCCAAGTTGATTAATATGGATGTTCTTCCTAAAATTCATGCTTTAATGACACATTCTTCCAAAAGGAAGGGTAAGCATAAGAAGTATCTCAAGACAAATTCATCTCCAGGTGGTGATTCTATTCCCAAGCCTAAGGCGAGGAATGATCAAAATGCTAAATCTCCTTCTCATCCTTCTCCTTCTAACTCAGGAGAGTCATCTTCTCAATTTAAGAAAAAGATGGAGAACTGTCCATTTTGTGGAAAATATGGACATACTAATGCACAATATTTTATGAGGCTGGCATTGGAAGAAGCTATGAGGAAGCACATTCTTAGCATACCTAAATCTTCTTCCTTGGGAAAAGGGAAATCTCTATCAACTAAGGCTTTGTCCTCTATCAATTCCTATTGGATTCTTGATTCTAGTACTTCTCACCACATGACAAGAATATTGTGGATCTTCTTGATTCTCTTTTTGATAGTCCAACTTCCCATATTGTTGTTGGGGACTCTTCTCAAATTTTAGTTTTGGGTACAAGATTAGTTGAAATGCAAGGTGGTAGCATTGATGATGTTCTTGTTCGTAATATTTTATAGAATCTCCTTTCCATCTACCAAATTTGTAATCATGTTGATGGAAGGATTATTGAGGTCTCTCCTACATATTTGGCTATTTGAGAGATGCAAGATCCTACAAAGGTCATTGATACAAGCACAAATGATCATGCACCTCATTTGTATAGGGTTGATGGATTTGAGTCTTCATCAAGATCATTCCTTATTGATCATGCATATTTTTTGAGTCATCTTTGACACAAATAGTTTGGGCACCCAAACTATAGACATCTTCAGCAGATGAGCACACAAAATTTGGTGATTTGTCTACTTTAGATCTCTTGTTTAGATGAAGTTTGTTAGGGTTGTGTCCTTGGAAAACATCGTAGAGATCCCTTTCCTAAGGGTATGCCAACATATGCTTTGGCACCCCTTGAGTTGGTGCATAGTGACCTCATATAATTTCCCACTCCTTCATTTTTACGGGCCAAGTATATACTCACCTTTATTGATGACTTTTCTAGGTGCACATGGTTGTAATTTTTTAAGAACAAGGATGAGGTTCGTTGACATTTCATGACCTTCCTTGCATTTGTGGAGAAAAAAACAAGACATTCCCTTTAAAATATCTACACAAATAATGGCGGGGCAGTATGTCAATCGGGCATTCCAAGAATTCTATCATGCTCAAGGTATTCTTCATCAACATATAATTCCATACACTCTTTAGCAAAATGGTGTGACTGAGTGGAAGAATAGAACCTTATGGGAGATGGCCAAATTCAATATAGATCCATAGCTCAAGCATTTTGGGTAGAGGATATCAATTGTGCCAACTACATTTAGAATCGTATGCCTCACAAGGTAGTACAAAATATGACTACCAAGGAGGATTGGTTTCATTTCAAGCCCAAGATTTCCTCTTTTAGATTATTTGACAATGATGCATGGATTTTCATGGGCAAAAGCATGGATTTGTGTCACACTTTGGGCCAATGGAGGGTAGTCTAGCCGAACTGAGTTCAGCTAACCTCAATTCGACCAAACTACTCCTCAGTTGCTTGGCACCATGTGGCACCTCTATGGCACCAAAATGGCACTAGGATTTAGGTCGAACTCCCTTAGTTGAAAAGCCACCATAAAAAAAATCAATTTTTTTTTAAATGTTGAAACTAAGGGTAGTTCGGTTGAATTGAGTTCGTCTGAACTATCCTATGTGGCCTGCCATGTGGCACAAGAAAGGCTAATTTTTGTGCATTTTTGCCTGATTCAACTTCTGGCTAATTTTACATCAATTTGAATTATTTTTTTCAAAAAAAAAATACCCTTTTGCAGATCTCGAAGTCACAAATCGGGTCATATAATTTTTTTACTATTTTGATAATTTTGAATATTTTTTTTTAATTAAACATTGCGAGTATCTTTTTTAAGTAAAAAAAGAGGCTGATTCGGAATTAAAAAATAAATATTAAATAAAATTAAAAAAATAATTTTTCACTAGATGAGAGAACCTTCTCAAAAAGGGTATTTTTTGTTTTTCGTTAATGATAAATTTACTAGTCAAGAGGTGGCACCGACCAGAAACTGTCAAATTTAGCTATGTTGGACTTCAAAATATTATAACAAGAAAAATATAAATCAAAATTTAAATTGTTTTTATTTAACACTACATATATATGTTCTCTACTTGGAAAAAAAAAAAAAAAAAAAAACTCCATTTTCATTTACTTGTGTGGCACCAACTAGAACCCTTGATTTTCAACATTTTTCAGCAATGAAAAATCTGTCTTTGAAATTATAAAAAAAATATCAATTTTTTTCCTAAAAAATTTAAAAAATAACAGACATAAATTTCATTAATATTTCTTTATATTGGTCGGTTTACATCATTTCAAAATTCAATTTAGAAATGTCACTTTTCTATGGTTGAAGTTAAATAGTTTTAGTTTTGTTGGTCGGTACCTTTATAAAAGTGTGAAACAACCCTCATTCTAGATGATTGGTGTAAAGAAATGGAGAAGAAGAGTCAAGGGTTCATCTTTGTTGGCTATTGTGAGGATGTTAAGGGTTATCGATTGTTTGATCCAATCACTTGAGTGGTGCATTTTCCTTGTGATGTTCATTTTGATGAATCGTTCACTTCAAAATATTCTCTATCATAGTCCTTTCCCTCCCTTCTTCCCAGTTATTCTTCAGTGGATTTTTTCTTCTAGAGGATGATGTTGATCCTCTTGATGATGTTATTCCTAAAGATGGTATTGATCTAGTTGTTGATATTACTTCATCTTCTCCTTCTTCCCCACCTATACCCAGTCAATTTTTATGGGCTCGTATAGTTGTTGAAGATGTTGGTTCTCTAGCAGGTGCTCCCACAACTACTTGCCATAATCATTCCCAAACTTTAGGTATCAGTCTTTTGAGTCATGCAATTTCTACTAATCCTCAAATGTTTTTAGACACTTCAAGTATACCAAAATGGGACAAGCTATGACTAAGGATTATACTTCTTTGATGAAGAATCGCACTTGGGATTCGGTTCTTCTTCCTAAGGGAAAAAAATTGATTCAATGCAAATAGGTGCATCATACCAAATTTGTAGTTTATGGTTCTATTGATAAGTTTAATAGTTGTCTAGTGGCTAAGGTCTTTTCTTAGGTTGAGGGTATTGACTCAATTGAGGCCTTTGCTCCTGTAGCCAAAATGGATTCCATTTGTCTTGTACTTTATATTGTTGCATCTCAGGGATGGTCATTGTATCATATGGATATGAAGAGTTCTTTCCTGCATGGTGATCTTCAAGAAGAGATCTATATGGAGCAGCCACCGGGTTTTTTGTAGGACCCTTCACTTGTTTGGAAGCTTCAACATTCATTGTATGGTGTCAAACAAGCTCGTAAAGCTTGGTATGACAAGATGTACAATTTTTTCATTGCTTCTAGACTCATAAGATATCACTCCAATCCTACAATTTAAGGTCTTCTCATTCTTGTTCTTTATGTGTTAGAATTTATTCTCACAAAGAATTTTGCTACAATGATTGAGGATACTCAAAAAGCTTTGATGGAGCATTTTGAAATGAGTGATCTTGGTTTGTTGCACTATTTTCTTGGTCTTTAGATTCATTAACCTTTTGTTGGTATTTTTGTTTTCTAGAGAAGTATGGTCTTGATTTGCATCAAAGATTATGGATGGAATATTGCAAACCATCCCCTACACCTTTTCATTTAGGTGTTGTGTTGTCTACCAGTTGTACTACTCCATTAGTTGATGCCACCTTGTATCGTCAATTAGTTAGATGCCTTCTATACTTGACACATACTTGTCCTCATATTTCTTTTGCAGATGCTCTTGTCTCTTAGTTCTCTCAAGATCCTCATCAGAGTCATTGGAAGGAAGCCAACTCTATCTTATGGTTTATTCAGGGCACTACATAGTTTAGCATTCCCTACACATCAGGTGCTACTAAGATTGTGGGCTTCACTTATGAAAATTATTTTGGTGATGTTGATGATCGAAGTTCTACATATGGCTTTGTTGTTTTCCTTTGTTATAGTCTAGTTTGTTGGGCTTACCAGAAGAAAACTATTATTCCATTATCATCAACTTAGGTTGAGTATCAAAGAGATGTTTTGTCTAGTCAAGCTCGGTTCTTTGGCTTTGATAATTGGTGGTTGAGCTTGGAATTCCTATTGATCATCCCACTACTCTTTGCTATGATAATCAGAGTTCCATACATATTTCTAGAAACCTAGTGGAGCATCAATGCACTAAGCATAGTGAGATCTACATGCACTTCATTTGGCAACTCATTCAAGATGGTGTACCTTCATTGGAGCATTTTCTTGTGGAGAAGAAAATTGTAGACATCTTCACTATTTTTGGCATCTCCTCGCTATCTTTAGCTGAGATCAATACATTAGGGGTGAAGGAAGTAGTCCTTGGGGGGTCTTGAGGAGTCCTCCTTCCTTTATTTTTCCTTTTCACCATTTTTTCTTTCTCTCTTTTGGAGAGGAGTTTTCTGCCACGGGTTTTTCTCCTTTTGATCCAATTGTGAGGAATCACATTTCATTGCATTATTTTTGTAAATGTGTACCTAACATTATCGTGTTGCCAAGGCCCATATTGCATTTTCATTTTTTGATTGCATCTATTGTATATTTCTCCCTAAGTTGTACTTAAGGGAGGTTCTTGGTGTGGATATTCATATCATGCTCAACAAACTTAATTACAATTAGTTGAAATATTTATTATTTTTCTTTTAACGACCACTCCAACCACTCTATGTGGATTGTGTAGATCCCATATTGATTCCACCATTCCTGTTATAAATACAATATGTATTGTACATAATTATCATCTCATTTTTCATCAATGTAATTTATTGTTTTGTAGAACTTTTTGTGTTCATGAAGGTTTGATGTGTGATTCAGGCTCCTAGAAACATTCACATATGATAGTAGTAATGTCCTTCAAACTAGATTACTTAGATAATAATATTCTATCATACACATAAGCTTTAATAAAAAAATGGAATTAGTGACATGAAATGTAAACTGTAGTGTCCCTCCTTGATACAATTTTATTTTGATACACTGTTAGACATTTATGGACTTGTCAAGATACATCTAGGATACTCTTAGTAGATGCTTATGGTTTTGATCATGTTACTGGTAGATGATAATTTACATGTTGACAAATGATACATTATGCTTTGTATGGATGATGATATACTCTAAACTATGTTGGGATTTATGTTTGGATATTTGTGCGTATTCAGTTGTTTAGGTTTACTTATGATGTTATCATGTTATGTGTTAACTTTACCTCATGATTATATTAGATATGATGATGATCTTGATGTTGATGATGACGTGTCTTCATTATGATGTATTGAATGTATGTGGAAGGAACAATGTCATACCACTCATTACAAGCAGGGTGTGACGTTGTGACTCTCTTACCACCAATGTGTCTACTCCATGATTGTATTATATATATATATATATGTTGTGCATAGACATTTGGTGTTATGCAAGATTGTAGATACTAGACATCGACTCCACCTGGCTTCACAGTTATGAGCATGTCTCTAATCCTAATGGCAAGTTGATAATGGAGAATGATATAATGTCCTATCACATTCTAGGCCTAGCAGATACCTTGTCAATTCTAGTACGTTGGTTAAGTTTTTATGTGTTGTTTATTTAATTATTACATGGGTTGGTTATATTGTGGTAATTAATTTATTAATAATGTTATAAGTTTAATTGTGTAATTAATAAATAATATTCAGTGTGAGTTTAATGTTATTAAATGAATTATTTAAATAGGAGTTATTTGTTTTTGATTAAGGGTAAACAGGTTTTGAGGGGACCACAAACCCCGTACAACAGGTTTTGAGGGGACCCAAAACCCCACAGGTTTTTAAGGGACCCAAAACCATCATATTTTACCAGAATTTGGAACCCATAGTACAATGCTTCTAAAAGAAAAGAGCATCAACATACCAGCAACTACACCAAAAACTAGACATAAAATCATCCCTAACACATAAACAAGGGTTCTACAAGGCTCCCTTAACCTACAAATTTTTCCATGAGTGTGTCCAGACACCCATCACCTTCTACAACACTAGATTACAATAAATTGACATATTCTCACAATCTAGACAAATGGGGTTTTGAAGGGCTCCCTAACCTTCATCGTGAGTTTTAAACTGGCTCTCACAACCAACAAACAAGGATTTTCCTAGGCTCCCTTAACCTGTAACAAAGTATTCAGCCTATGAATAACACAACTAACCCCTAACCAAAACCCACAACACATTAGAGTAGGCCCTTTAAAATTGATAGCATCCATCTTGCCTATGGGAAGAAGAAGACTCCCACAACCAACACACACAGAAAAGAGAAAAAAACTGAAATTACAAGCAACAAATAACCAACTTGTGTGTTTTACCAGGCTCCCACAACCTGAAAATGAAAAGATAGTCGACTAATTCCAAACAAAACCGGGAGGGATTTGAAAGGGTCCCTCAACCCACAAAAAAATTTGGGTAGTAGGGGCACAAAGGACCTAGACCTTGCCATGAAGAAACCCATGAGAGGAATGAAAGGCAACTTAAACCAACAGCATGAGCAGCAGCTTCAACCAGTAACATGAGCAATAGCATCATTCGAAAGCCTCCTCACACCATCCCCCCACCTCAATAGGGAAGAGGTCCACCTTGATAGGACAAGAGAGAAAGGCAGAACCTCAGCCCAAAGACCCTCTAGCAGCACGCTGAAACCTGACTACTCCCAACCAATGAATCTCCACCTTAATAGGAGAAAGGGCCACCTCAGACAGGTAAGGAGGAGAACAATGCAGAAGCCCAAAAATTTCAGTCAAAGTCCAACACTGGAAAATGTCCATCCACCTCAATAGGAGGACAACTCAGATCAGAAAAAACCCCAAGACATGATATCTTCCAAAAAGAAAACAATAGAAACACTAGATCAAGCCCCAAGGGCACAAGGCATCCCAAAGAAAGAGGGAAAACCGAAGACCCACAAAAGAAAAACCTTGGAATTCCACCAAGGTCCCAAATAAGACTAATCACCACTGCACCCAATGAGGGAAGAACCACCAGAACAAAGAACATCCCCTCCCGACCAGATCTAAACCAAGCAGCCCCTCCACTCCAAGACACGAATAGGGTTGAGGAGAGAACAACTCCCTCCACACCACTCACAACCCCCACACTCTGTAGACAACGCATAGTAGAAAAGAAGCCAGGACTCTCACCATATCCTTTGTCATCCTCGCCTCCAACACTCGAGTCTTGAGGTGCTGAAACCCTTACCTTCTTCATCGAAGCACTCCTGCCTCTCCCGCCCATCCTTTTTTCGAGTTGACATAATGTTATTTCCCTTATTGGAATTATTGGTTGGAGTCTTTTGGAAATTTAATTATTATTTATTTATTTATTTTATTTAGAGATTTTATATTTAATTGGGATTTTAATTGATTGTTTTATTTGAATCTTTTTATTTGATTTCTAATTAATTATAAATTCTTTTATTTTATTTTAATTTGCTTTATTGATTAATTGGTAGCCTTTATTTAGTAATCTTTTTTTTAATTATTTTTGAAGGTGGAACTAGAGTGAGCCTTATGCTTTGCATTGAATTTCTATTTGAGTTTGATACATGCAATATTTTTATGATTATTATTATTATTATTATTATTAGGATTTTGCATTATGTTTCATTTAGGGCTTTTTGAGAAATTTTAAGGGAGTTTTGCATTATTATATGCATGGAATGAATTTTGGTGAAGGTGTGTTGAAGTTTTGGGAGAAGTTTTACATTGTTATTATTTTAGAGAATTTGGGAGCAGAATTGGTTTCGGTTTTCGAAGAGATTCTCTATGCAATTGTTCATTGTGGATTGCGTATTGGGAATATTCTTTGTTACTGAGGATTTGCTTTGGCATGTTCTAGGTTGTGGAATTTGCACTTCAAATCTTCTCTCAGATTTAGATATTTCTTCTATTTACAAGGTTGGAGATTTCTATTTCCTAAATTTTATTCTATATCTTTCATTTTCAAGAATGGAAAGATTGTTTTCTCTGTGTCTAAAAATTGTCTTCTGGGTTTACTAGGTAGGAATTGGTAAATTATTGTTGTTTATGTTATTATAATTAGAATTTTTCCCCATTATTGTATGCTTATGGGAATTTGGGAATCTGCTGTAATTTGATTTTGTGTGTGTTAATATTCCCCAGGATTTGTATGAATTTTGGTACTATGCACCTTTTATTGTTGAATCGGTATTTCTTTTGTATATAGGTTAAGTATTGTTATGTTGTAAGTTTGGCTTTTCGAATTCTTGTTGTATGTTTACCCTGTGAGGATTGTTTCTTCATTTGAAATATTTATTTAATTCACTATTGGATTTATACGCCATTGTTTCTGTGTGTTATGAAAGTCCATTTATAAACTTCGTTATTTTTTTTGTGTCGTATTTTTACCTTTTCGCGTATGCGTTATATCTTTTTATGTACGCGATATCTTATTTTTCATGTGCGCTATTTTATTTGTTATATGTGTTAAAATGCATAATGTATGTGCTAACCTATGTTATATATGCACTAGAATGTGTAATAAAAGCACTAGACTGTGTTATATATCTACTATTTCATGTTATAATTATGTGTCTTCGTGTTATAAATGTGCGGCTTCATGTTATATATGTGCTAATTCATGTTATACGTGCTACTATGTAATATGCACTACTATGTCATATGCGTTGTTCTATGTTATATGTGTATTTTTGCATTTCTAGGTTTGTTTGTTTTTTTTGTCAATCTGTGTGAGACAAGAGACTTGATTTTTAGACTTGAGATTATTGTGATGTTTTTTCTAGAATGATTTGTTGGTCTTTTGGATACAACTTTTGTGCTTGCGAAACCAAATTATGGTTCAGTTTGTATTATGGGATCCATTGGATCATACATTATAGATGATTGTGAGATATATAGTACCCCTACCCTGTGCAGACCCTTTTTGACCTCGTTGACCAGGGTTGACTTTTCAGTGGCTTACGTGGATGGTTGATTTACTTGGATTGTGATGTGTTATTCTGGTATTATTCTTTGAAGTGTAATTGGTGAATTTGATTATAAATTATTGCTTATTGATGAGTAGTTGTTAACTCTGTTTATGCATCATATTTTATTAATGAGTAAATATTAATTTTATTTATGTGTTGCTAATGATGGACTAACACATTTGATTCATGTATGAGTTGCCTTATGTATATGTTGTCATGTTGTGTGGAAGTGTATAGGGTGCGAGAAGATGATTTTTTGTCACTCATATCGGTGAGACATGGAACCTCATGATTCTTCTTCATCGATGTGTTTATCATGTTTGTGTATATATATATGTATGTATGGTTCGATGATGTAGGGAATTGCATGTACAAGATGTCATCTCCACTTGGCTCCATAGGTCTGAGAGTACCTAATTAACCTAAAACAATTGGAGGAGGTATTTCTAAGGCCCTAATGTTAACCCTAGCCTTTCTCGTTGTGAGTGTCGTTATTTGTTTGTCTACCCTGTCGGTTTGCCAAATAAGCCACTTTTCCGACATTGGTATGTGGGTCATGTCCTTATCTTGTTTAAGTTGAGTGTTGTGTTTTATGCATTCTATGTGATTGATTAATCTCTTCTTGAGTAGTTAATGGGTAATTAATGTGTGTCGTGTTGATTAAATGGAATTAAGGATAAATTGCATTGGAATCATTTTGTGTTTAATTAGTTAATCGATTATTTTTAATTGTCTAGTTAGAGTGAATGTTGGATTATTAGTGAAAATTAAATTATGTTTTGAGTAATTGTTGTTAAAAAAAATAAAAGAGAAAGAAAGTTGATTTTAGTTATTAGTTATTAAATTATTTATTGACTTTTCTGTTGAAAAGAAAAATTAAAAGAATAATAGAATTTTTATTTAAAATAGTCATGCAAATGTTTCAAAGGAAAATAAGATTTTCAATTTTTATTTAAAAGTGAATTTTTGGCCTAAATGAGATTTTGGGGAAATTGCTCTATATATTTGGGAAAAATTTCAAAAGGGGGATAATGGTTTTTTCATTCTGAAATTTTTTCTTCTCTGCTAGAAAATGGGGTTCTAGGTGAAAGCTCTGGTATTTGGGAATGGGGAGCTATTCTCAGATTTCTTTCTAGAAAAACTATGGAAGGTTGGGTTTTTTAAAACCTCTATTTGTTTATTTGTGCCTGTTTGTCAATTGTTTATTTTCTGGTTTTCTCTTTGTTTGGGAAAGAAGAAGAAATTGGGAAACTGATTTTTATTGCTTTTCTCTCCTATTGTTTTGATTGTTTTATGTGAATTTTAAAAAAGTGCTTTTAATTTGCCAAATTTTGGGAGCAAAGAAATGGGGGTTGTTGTTTTTCCAGCTTGTGTTGTGAAGAAAATAAAAAAATTGTTGTCTGAAAGCCAGATAGAAAAAGTAAATTTTTTATTTTGAAAACCCCAGGAAGACATTTCATGTTCATGATTATGTTGTTTTATTTACAATTTTTGTCTGATTTTAATTTGTATCCTTGTTGAAATTCTACATAGAAGAGTTTATTTTGGAAAGAAAATTAAATTGATTCAAAAAAAAAAAACCTGTTGTATATGTTTGTATGTCTCTAAGAACATAGAATTAAAAAAATATATTTTAAAAAAATATAACAATAAACAAAAAAATTATGTATTTTATTAATGTGGGGGGGGGAGGACATTGTGCATCCCCAAACCCCATGGATGTGGGGAGAGGGCACCACAGCATGGTGCCTCTTGACTCACCTTAGTGGGGAGAGACACCACGTTGTGGTGCCTCCTCACCACAGCCGTGGTGTTGGGGGGAGAAACCCCTTCCACCATGTTAACCCTACTTTTGAAAGTTGAAAGTTTTTGAAAGTTTTGCGTTAAACACTTTGAGTTGGTAAAAATTATGATGAAAAGGAAAAAATATGTAACAAACACAAGGTTAAGCATGAATTTTCATTTGATGAGTCAAGATTTTTATCTGACAAATTTATAAGGATTGTTTATCATGCATTGATTGAAGCCATTTCAGCCACGCATCATGGATCATAAGAAAAGAATCTCAAAGTTGTTTTAATATTCTAATGGGGAGTTATATTTTAAGATGCTTCATTATATTGATAAGTAACTTGTTTGATTACAACATCATCCTGATCTATGCATATGTTGAAAGAAGGAGAGAGTGATGGGAAATCTAAGAAACCTAATTGGCACTTCCAAGAACTTTGGATATTCATCCATTAATGCCAATGATGAGAAGATAATTTACCTTCTTAATTTCTTCTATCTAGGTGGTGTCAAGGAAATACAATCTCATGAAACTTGTGCAAATGTGAACATCACCAAGGTGAAGGAAATGATTCAAGGCAACATATCGGATTCTAACCAAGAACCCATAAAATCCCTCAAGTTACCAATAATAAGTGATAATGTTGTATCACCTTTATATCACCATCAGTTATTTCATTGACAAGGCAAATAACGAATGAAGTATTTTTGGTGTTTTGCACAAGTTTCACAAGTTACTGATTTTTATAAAGCTTTCAAAATATTGATTGAAGCATTTTATTTAATCTTCGACATGGTTTCTTAAAGTAACTCAAATATCTAACTAAATATGCAAAGATTGTTATCAAAGTTGGTGCATCGGTGATATGGTAAGTTGACCAAGTTCATGAAGAAGCCAAGACTTTTTATTTATGTTTCCCTTGGCAACTTGAGGATCTTCATAAACCGTCGATGAATCAAGAGATTCAACCAGCATCTAACTCCAAGTTCTAACTGGTTCATGAAGGGATAATGGCAAATTCACCAAGTCATCAGCAAGTTGGCCAAATTAATAAAGTCACCGATACACTTGAAGTTCTATTCTTATCAGAAACATAGGAGAGTTTCAAAAGATGACACCTCCTCCATAGGGTTTATTTTAACCTCCATCTAGCATAGAAAATGCATCACATGGTCCAAAATTGAAGGATAATGAATACACAATTAGTTTTATAACTAGCTTCTCATTCAAAAGTTTAGAAAGGCTGATAGTTCAAAGTTGCAGATGTATCAACCCAACATAGACAAGATCCAAGAAAGTGATGGCAAAGTCTTCATGTAGTTGGTTCGAACCCTTCATCACAATACATGCATGCAAGGAAGAGGAATAGCTAGTTTGGGTGTCGATTTGTACTTCACTTGCAGATGAAGTCGCAGTACGTAAACTAGATAGATTCCTTGAATTGTTTTCATCAATATTTAAACAAAATGCCATTGTAAGGCATACAACCAAAGTCGGAAACCCACAAGATCCGTAGGAGCATAAATATTAGAGAAGAGGCATCTTTCTTTTGTCTCGAAGCTAGAAGTGACCATAGAAATGGAAGACCTGCTAGAAAACCACCACAAAGGGGAAACTTTCCTCGGGTTCTAGAAGCAAGTGACCCCCCTAAACTACCATGAGAGCTCGCTCCCTGCCAAAGGCCCTGGGGCCAAACATGTCAAGCACAATTGGCCAAACCATCCACTAAAAGCTTGGTTTCCTGAATAAAAAGAACATTATGAGACTCATAGTCAGTTAATCTACGAACAACCTTTTGTCTAGGGATGCTGTTCAACCCCCTTACATTCCATGAGAGCACAATCATTTATGTGGTTGAGAGAAGTGAGAATCAATGGGCTTTATAGAACCCGACTCAACCAAAGTATCACCAATAAGCTTAACCTTTTTCTGATCCATTTTTCATCCACTCCTTAAAGGTTTGTCTAAAGAACCCTTTTTGAGGATCTTCTGATGCAAGCCTAAAACAAGTGGGGCTTTGTTACTCTTCATTGAACTTGAAGCCACAGTAGTGGAAGGGGGAGTAGATGCCATGACCAGTGCACCTTCAGGAGCCTATGACTCACTGAGATCTCTATTGTCTTGAACATGGGATGGAAAATCCATAACCATTTGAATATCCTGTTGATTCTCTAAAGATAGGGCCCAACCCTCTTTGTTGGAATGCCCGTCTAGCACTTCATGCTGAAATTGGGCACCCAAGGACATTTCAACTGGAACTCCTTCCTCTTGGACCAAATCCTCTAGAACCTCAAACCTATTTAGGGTGACATCATTTTGCCTATCCAGCCAGGTTCTCTTCTTTCCCTTGTCTTTATTTTGAGGTTTCACAGGAATGAAGCCATCTTTATCAATAGGACCATTAGGCATATGGGCTTTCCCCCTATCTTCCCCCAGAACAGAGTGAGGAGGATCGGAAATAGTTGGTTTAGAAGATTTATTTCTGGGGCATCTCCGGTCTAAATGACCATATTCATGATAAATTCTGCATCTAAATGGTAGCGTCTCATAGCCCAACTACTGGATTCAAGAAGATGTCCCCAAATAGATTTCCATAGAGTCTGGAAAAAGATTATTTAAATCAACTTCTACACATATGCGAGTGTAGGAAATTACCTTTCGATCTTGAGTTTGTGAAGTCGAACCCACGGGTTTACCAAGAAGCAGTGAGATTGAGTGAAGAATATCTTCTCTCCAGAACTCCAGTGGAAGCCTTGGCAATTGAATCCACACAGGCACATGAGAGGGAAGCTCCTTAGTGGAATTAAAGCCAATATGCCAAGGTTTGATAAAGAGTCCCACCTAGTTGAAAAAATAAGGGCCATCTTCAAAAACCTTGTTCTTGTCTGCTAGGTTGGAAAAAATAACTAGGAAATAGTTATTGGTTGCCATAAGTAGCTCCATGTCTCCTTTAGGATTCCAGACACATCGTGCCCAAGACTCATGTTTAGAGAGGCGAAGACCGATGAATTTGCATATGAGAGCATGGTTGCACCAATATTCAACATCCTCTGAAATTTGCTTAGGTTGAATAACCAGAACTAGGCGATCTTGGGATCTCTCCAAACAACCATTTACCTTTTTCATGTGAAAAGGCTCTTTTGAAGAAGAAATGCCTGCCCCTGATTGGGAATGACCAATGTGTTCCTTTCCACATGCATGCATCAAATGAGTCAGATCCGCCATAGCCAGATCTCCAGAGACCATCTGAGAAGAGGATACTCCTCTATTCTCCATGGATCCAGAGAAAATACAAAAAGAAAAAAAATAAAAGGGGTGGAAAACCCAACCCTAAAACCCCACAAACCCCAAGGACAGCACAGAGAAGAAGAAACAGAAGAGGGTTGCAAAAAAACCCTACGGCAACCCAAAAAACCTGACCACAGGCAAGCAAAAGTCGACCCCCAGCAAGCAAGAACTCCCCCCCTGGAATGAAGCAAGCAAAGCGCAAATTACAGGCTAGGGCACTTCAGCCCTAGCACGACATCCATGCACACGCATAGCCATCCTCTCAACGCCTATTTGCCAAAATTAGATACTTAAACCTAATGCCATTCACCCTCCTAATTTAGATTGTCCTAGATAGCTCAATTTGTTTTTAGAGCTTTACAGATCCTATTAAATATTACAAATTAATGCATTTGTTTTTAAATATATTTTCTCAACTTTAGACTTTTTACTCATATTGATTCTTGAATCAAATTAAAAGAAAGAAAAAACAACACTATTTAATAAAGATAAAAATATAGATCAACAACTTAAAATTAAGTGTATGAAAATTTATTATTTGTTCGTATTTGCAAAAAAAATTAATTAATTAAAAATAATAACAACAATAATATTCCTTCCTTAAATAAGGATTAGAAGAATATGTACAAAAACATTAATTTCACGAGCTAACCATACACCATTTATTTGACGAGATGACAAATAGGTAAAATATAGATAGTATGCATACACAAACATTAAACAATACTTTTTTTAACATATAATTTGATTTCAAGACACTCTTATTTTCTTTTTATTATTATTAAAAAAAATCTAATAATAAAACTAACATTGAACCAACCAAGAAATTAACTAAAACTAAATAAAAATAATAGTAAAGTATATTAACACTAGATGTAAATGCCCATACTTCAAATGATAAATTGATTTCTAATGATAAACAAGAGTTGTGAGGCAGCATGAGTCCCTGCCTAGTGCCAAAAATAGGCAAAATTGATTTGTACAAATGCAGATGTTTGTGTAAAACATGGGGGAGGATGTTATTTTATTTTATAATATTATACAAGAATATTAAATATTGATATTAAAAACAATAATAACATAATTGAAAAATAAATTCAATATTAACAAAAAAAATATTATATAAATTGAACATAAATACAATTAAATTCTGAAATAAATTAAATTTAAAAAATTAATACTATATAATTCAAGGAAAAAGTTCAAAATAAATTAAACTATATTAAAATTGATACAATTTACATTTTAACTTTTACATTAAAAAATACAAATAAAATCATAATAAAAAAGCTCAGGTAAAACCGGGAATAAATTGCAGGTAATTAAAAAAAACATTTTATACACATTTAATGCAAAAAAACACGAGTTTTTTCAGTCAGCCCATGGGTTTTCCATTTTTGCCTATAAAGCTCATTAAACCAGGGATGTTGCCTCCTCATCACCACACAGTAAGCCTGCTGAGACTCACCAAGACATGGTGAATCTGATTAGACTACTTAGAAATCCTATTCAAAGCTTACAGAGCTCACAGAACAGACTCGCCAGAAGGAAAATACACAGGTGTAAGAAACAAATATGCCAATTTTCTCTCGGATATTGACAAGAACTTTTGCAAAGAGGAATTTTACAATTATCTACCACAGTACACATATAGAAGCCAAAAAAAGGCCTATTTATCGCAATCCAGCTGTTTACTGTGTCTACTGGTGTACAATGTCCCTAATTTAGAAGAATAAATGGCTGAAGTTCACGGAAAACTTTTAATTCAATTTGAGCTCATCTATTTAGTGTGTAATTCAACTTATCTATATTAGATGTGCTAGAAATGAAAACATTTAAATTTTTTAATATCAAATAGTTTTTTGTATGTTTTGTGTAGGTGGGGTTGTCTAGGCTAAGTTTAGTCCCAAGCTTGGTCATAAGAACGTAACCATAGAGTACAAAATTTGAAGAATATATACAGTATGGCAAAGCATAAGAGTCCATCTGTTTCCACGAAGAGATCAGTTTACTATTGATATACACATACTGTGATGAATCTGGTAAATTTGGAAATTTTTCAAATGAAAAATCATCATTTTTTTCAGAAATGTAGTAAGTTTAGGTAAAAATTATATCAAGAAAAATACATAATTTGGACAAAACTAATAATTTTATATATATTTCAAATCACAAACATACATATTCAAGCGAATCTCGGCAGGAACTAATAAAATAAAACAAATAATCCAGAAAACAAGCTGATCCTGAAAAAACTAACCAGTGACTTTCGAGTCGCAGAAGCAGAACCAGAATATCATACTAATAGTTTCAGTATTTACCTCGAGGAAGGCTCTTCCGAGTCAAGAACCAGAAAGCATCCCTTTCATTACAAGGAGCGAAGCCCCCCTTAATCTATCTCCCCAAATCTGGACTGTCGTTGGCTCAAAATGGTGGCCCTGCGAAAAACTCCCTAACCCTAGAAACGTAGAGCGTCCAGCCATTTTTGGGGATCCAAACCCTAGCCACTTTGCCACTGTCGCATCCTATAATAACCTAAAATTTGACATCATTAACAAAACCCCTGCTAAAAATTCCTCTCCAATTACCCCAAACCCTCGTTAAAAATTCTACACCAAACAAAAGAAGCTACCTTTGGCAAAATTTGGCTTCCATCATCGAGTGTTGCAATGCTTGAGTTGTCTTGCCTTTGGTGAATTGCAGAAATCTTTGAGCCGAATCGAAAAGTATTTGTCGGCAGTCCTTGAGCCAGGGTTTGGAGAAGCTCTTTACGTACGCACATCATGGTCTTGCAGATCGATAGTCTTGGTGAGGCCGCTGGTTGTAGATAGCGTGTAAATTCTTTTCAGAAACACAGGTAAAAAAATTTAGAATTGTGAAATTAATCATAGTTTCGAAAAAAAAAATTAACAGCAACAACCAATGATAAAAGCAAAAACTAATTTCATTTTAATTATTAATTCTATTAAATAGCAAAACATTAGAAAATGTGAGAAAAGCCAAAAAATAATTAAATGTGATTGGTTGTCATGGATTTCAAAGCAAATTAATAGGCAGAGATGAAAACATTAGTTTCCGCCTATAGATAGGCGGGACTAATAGAATAAACACAATATTGCAACTATAAGAAGTTAAAATCTACCCACATTACAAATGAATTAATCTTTTTAAAATATCCTACTTAATTTATTAAAACGAGAATGTTTTCAGTCGAAATAAAATAAAAGCTTGTTTGACAAGGTATATGCTATCAACTCGGCATTACCTCTAGATTGGACTTTCGAGTAATCAACGTCACATGAAAACTGGTTGATGACATAAGATTGGTAGAAAATATCAGCAGTCAAGATGACGTCACTTCCGATAATTATTATTAGAATTAAGTCATTATATTTCTGCAATCATGCTGATTTGGATCGACTGCCAAAATGTATTACAGCACAGAGGGATTTATGCTTACGGGGGATGACATATACATGTATATAGTCCGAAGTTATCCAGTCAAAACAAGAAAACAATTTAAAGTCTTCTTTTTTCTCGGCCCCACATTAACTTAAAAAGCCAAGGAATTCAAAGGAGGATAATGAGAAGTGCAGATTTTTTCAGATCTAGGGTACAGAAAATTGGCATGGACATTGAATGGTTTTAGTGATGACGAAACTGGACTTCTTTTTGGCTGTTGAGTGGTTTTAATGATGAGGAAATTGGATTTTTTGGTTTTAATGATGATGAAACTGGTTTTAAGAGCCATGAATTCCTTAACAAGAGCTGTAAGCTTAATCATTGTACGAGGGGTTAACTAGGGGTGGCGATCACTTGTGAGAGATACTATTGTACTGTCGGTAAATGAGGGTACAAATCATATGTGAAATGTTTTTGATTTGGAGCTATGAATTAGTGGAGTCTACAAATGGAGACCTCATCTTCATTTATCAAAGTTGAGTCTCCGAAGGATCACAATGGCCCAGCAAGGGTTTGAACCTCAATGACCACAACAATAACACACTATGAGAAGAATCCCTTTATTTCTAAACAATTCTCTATTCTTGTATCTCTTTATTTATTCTATGCATGTCTTATA
This sequence comes from Cryptomeria japonica, assembly GCF_030272615.1. NCBI lineage: Eukaryota > Viridiplantae > Streptophyta > Pinopsida > Cupressales > Cupressaceae > Cryptomeria > Cryptomeria japonica. The sequence goes on along the minus strand of NC_081409.1, from coordinate 272,342,368 downwards.
TTTGAAGAGGCCATTTTCCTGATTAATGTCAACCAGTTTGTGACCCGTTAGAGGGTAAAACCATAATTCTAGGGTTTCACGAAAGGATACAAGCCTCTTAAGAAGTCATACAACCATCAGTAAAAGTTGGAAGCATTGATGAAGTGTAGGTAGTTATTCACACTTAGATTTGTTTCCCTTCAACTGTATTTGTTTATTTGTGACTATTTACATAAATCAAGTTGCTTTTCAATTGTATTTGTGAATGCGTTATCATATATGATATGAATTAGCTTTCAAGGTAGCAATTTTTCTTATGTTGTGTTCAGTCCTCTCTTGCTTAGCTTTCTTTATTTTCGTTAGTGGTGGTTCTTTTTTTGAAGCTTCTTTAAGCTACATTATGTCAAATACTTTTTCATTCTTGTGGTATTTATTAAACATACAAACTACAGGGAGATGTCAATTTTTGAGTAACTATTATGAGTATCATAGACACAAGAAACACAAATTATTTTGGCAAGACCTTGCTGCCTTTCATAGGAAATTTATTAATGAAAACTATGTTGTCATGGGAGATTGCAATTCCCCTCTCTAGGATAATGAGAAGTTTAGAGGATCACACGTGATTATGGAAAGTAGAATGGATCTTCTAGACTTCATTAATAACCAAGCATTGATTGATTTAGAGCTACAAGGAGCCTCATATACCTAGTCAATTCAAAGAATTGGTAAGGATTTGTTTCAAGTCGGACTAGATAGAACTTTAATTTGTGATCAATGGTTTTTAAATTATTTATGTTGCTTAAAGGCTCTCTCTAGGGTGGGATCTAATCACTCTCCAATTAGTTTTGTGGTGGATCCTATCTTGGCTAAGAGGAATTTCCCCTTTAGATTTGAATGCATGTGGCTTTCCCACCCCCAATTCCCAGAGGAAGTTAGGAAATGGTGGAATATCTTTGTCTCTAGGATAACTATGTTCAAGGTTTCCAAGAAATTGAGGGAAGTCAAAAACAAGGTTAGAAGATTGAATAAAGAATCCTTTGGTAATATTTTTGGTATCAAGTCTGAGTTACAACTTGAAATTAAGGATATATAAGAAAAAATCTAGCTAAAGGGATACATTGCTAGTTACAAGATGAAGGAAAATGAGTTGCTTGTGAAGATGCATGATATAATATCTAAAGAGGAAGAATTTTGGAAGCAAAGATCTAGGGCTCTTTGGCTTTCAATTGGATATAAAATATACCAAATATTTTCACATGATTGCATTGAAACATAGGGCTGCAAATAGAATTTCTCACATAGAGCACAATGGTAGCCGTTTTGAGAAGGATGAAGATATAAGAAGATAAGTTGTCCTTTTTTTCAGCAATCTTCTCTCGACGAATGATGGAGTTAATCATGGGTAAGTGCAAGAAGTTGTGTCCACTTAATGTGGAAGTTTTGGACTTAGTTAAAAAGTGGAAATCGGGTGGAAAGAATAGGAGACGAATCGGGATCTCATTTACTCTCGGCATCCAGAGCCTAAAACCAAACGAGATCTTGTGGGCCCCGGGATCCCATGTTGAAAATGAAATGGGATCTTGTGTTGAAATGAAACAAATGAAACGAGATCCCGTTTCATTTCAACACGGGATCTGTTTCATTTCAACACGGGATCCCGTTTCGAATATATAATTTTTTTTTTAAAAATGAAATGGGGTTCATTTTTGCCATATGGGATCCCGATTGAAGGATTGGAGCCCTCCCAGAAATTGCCAGCAGCCCGCCTTCAAGTCTTCTAGGTATGCCCAACACCCATTTTTATTCAATAATTCATATTTAGATTAATTTTTTAGTTAAAAAAAAAAATTTTGTTAATGATTTTTAGTTTTAAATTTATTTTTTTCTTAGAAAAAAATGTTTTTTAGCTTGATAATTATTTTTTTCATTAGAAAAGTATGTTTTTAGTTTAAAAATTAGTTAAATTTAGTTTGAATTTTTTTTATGAATTGATTAGATTGGGATTTTTTTTAAACAAATAAATTTAATAAAAATGTTGAAAACCTTGAAACGAAACCAAAACCCCAAAAAAAATCAAAACCAAAACATTTAATTTACAAGATCAAAACAAAAATGAAAATGAAAACCAAAACCAAAAAATTACAACAAAAATGAAACTATTTAAAACATCTAAATTGTATACAACATACCCCCTATGACCACATAGGATCACATCACGTCCAACCCCTTACGACCACATTTGACCCCATAGGATTAGCCATAGTGTCCAAAGGGGTCATGCATGCACATTCTAATGTACATGTGTGACCCCTTAGGACCACATACATGACCCCTTAGGACACTATGCACGATCCCATGGGGTCATACATGTACATGGTCCTAAGGGGTTGAATGCATGTGTGATGGGCTTTTACGATCACATTGTGTTCTAAGGAGTCATATATCTGATCCTAAGGGATCACACATGTGTTGGATCACACATATGTTAGAACACATGCATGACCCCTTTCAATCTATTCAATAATCTTTTTAAAATCCCATCTAAATTTGTGGAGGCAATTGAAAAAATCCCCCAAAAAAATCTTTGTTCTAGTGTGGAAGAAAGAAAAATAATGTCACTTATTGGCTGGGATGCTGCTTGTAGACCTAAAATTTGGGACGTCTAGGTCTTAGGAGGATTAAACCCGTGAATAGGGCTCTCCTTTCCTAGCAAATTTGGAGAACTTTCTCTTTTAATGGAGAATGGAACAATATTTTTCGGAGCAAGTATATGGCCAATTTTGGATCTGTTAAGACCTTTCTTGAATGCACAATTTTGCCTTGTGGTTCGGTTCTCTGGAATGATATGGTCAGAGGAAGGAAAATTATTGAAATGGGAGTCAGCTGGAGCATAAGAAAAGGTAATTAAACTAGGTTCTGGGAAGATTGAGGGATAATGCAGGAGCCCTTAAATTCTTATGAGAGCTTCAATGGATGGGTTGATACTTGCAAGGCTTTATATGGGACTCATGTTAATGACTATTGGAGGGATGGTGGCTGGGTGGATCTCTGCCAGATAAGAATGGACCTAGCTCTGATTCAATCTTCCCCAATGGTAGTTAAAATGGGGTCAAATTAGTAGGATGATCTATTAGTTTGGATGCCTAACCCATCTGGCAGCTACTCAGTCTCTTCAACTGTCTCATTGGTGTTTTTTCTCCCACCTCCCCTCCCTTTTGGGCTAAATATTGGATCAAACACCTTATTCATAAGGTCAACATATTCTTTTGGATCCTTCTCCAGAATAAAAGGCTCATGGTTGATAATGTTTTCAAGCATGGTTTTCAGATCCCGAACCAATGCTACTTGTGTAAGGAAGAAGCGGAAACGGCTAATCATCTATTCCTTCATTGTTCTTATGTGGCTTCTATTTGGGGAAGATTTCTATCCCTCTATAACTTCACTTGGGTGTTTTGCGGCTCTATAGAGGACCTTTTTAATAATTGGAATACTCCCTCTTTGAATCCCACTATCCACAGGTCATGGTCTTTTACCTCCCCCCATATTGCTTGGGGTCTGTGGGAGGAGCAAAAAAATAGAATCTTCAGGGACAAGGAGCCTCCAGAGAATATTATGTATGAGAGAATATACATGCTAATCATGGAAAACATCAATAGTATCCCATGTAATGAGAATAAGATGGTGAATGTATTTTGTATTGACTATAACCTCAATTTGGGAAAAGATTGGCATATCAAAGGTGATGTTTCTAAGCCCCACACTAGCAAAAAAGAATCATGAATGTGCTTGGTGGATTCACCCCCCTACGGGCTAGATAAAAGATAATTTTGATGGGGTAGCCAAGGGAAATTCTGGGCCAGCTGGGACTGGAGGAGTGTTAAGAGATTATAATGGCAATTTTGTTTCGGTTGTGATGCTCCCTTGGGCTCATAGTCCAATCACATATCCGAAGCCACATGAGCTTTCCAAGTAATCGACCTTGCAAATAAAACAATGATAAAAAACACCTGGATTGAAGGTGATTCCAATAAGATTATAGAGTGCCTTCTTGGAAATTCCCCCCTTCATGGACTATTAAAAATTGGAAAGAAGTGTTGGCCATTTTGAGGAATTGATTATGTGTTGCATTGATGTTTTGTCATTGATGTCAACACTAGCTGTTTTGGATGCTCTACCAATACCCTTCTGGTCCCGATAGGTTGTGTGGTTTCTGGTTGGATTGGATCTAGTATGCTCCGGTATGTTTGGGTTATGTTATTGGCCTATTCATTCTACTCAAATTCATGTTCAGTTAGTTGGTTTTTGTCTGGTGATCGGATACTATCCTATTTGCTAGAAATATTGGTTTGTGGTTTCGGCGAGGGTTTCACCAATAGAGATTTGATGAAGATCTTTGATGATATGCATAAGTGGTGTTGGTGTGGCTTCTAGTGGATATTAGGGATGCTGATGGTGATCATGTTCGATACTTGGTAGATTGGGATTTGTCTTCAGCATGTGTGGACCTATATTGGGTCCTGGTTTATCTAGGTTATGGACTGGCTTAATGTAGTGTGTGGATTGGACCGAGATGTGTTTCTAAGATTTATTATGAGTTGGATATTATTTGTTTGGTCTTAGGCTGACATGTTTTGTAATTATGTAATTGGTTTATTGTCTGGTGGTTGACCTTATTGTTTATGGTCAAGGGTTTGTATATATATGATGTAAGATCTCAATGTAGATCATGTGTAAGGATATGGGAATGGGACATGGATGTAATGTGCGAATAATGCAATATCATTCAGGCATAGGATTTGGTCGATCATTGGAGATCGAGTTGGGTTTATGTAAGAGGATTTAGTCCTTCGGTATTGAGATTAACCAGAGTTGTACTCAGGCATAGGAGATGTTATCTTTGCAGTTCATTCCTTCTTCCGGATTGTAGTCTAGATTTCTACGTAGTCAGTGAGACTCCTTTTGTGATGAGCAGTTCTCTCTAGGCTGTTGGCCTTCCTGCAAGTATAGGCCCCTCAATTGTAATTCACATACTTACTGTAGAAGTATTATCTGACTGTGGGTAGGCTTCCCACTATGGTTTTTCCCTTTACTAGGTTTCCACGTACAAATCTTGGTGTCATGTGGATGGTATTTATTCTCTGATTGTTGTTTATGAATAATTGCTTTATCTGCTATTCTGGTATTTGGTTTAAACATTCTGGTAATAATTTTTTGGGTTCCAGTATTAAAGTTTTAATTGCTTAAGGTTCCGATAATCCTGGACAACTGATTCACCCCCCTCTCTTAGTTGTCCTCAAGTTCTTTGAATTATCTAACTGTTGCCATTTTTTATGATTGATGCTATGATTGTCATTGATGGACACACACTTGATTTGATATCACCTTTTGTATGTATGAGTTAAAGCTCAACTGGTATTCGTTCCAACTGCTATGATGTATTATAGTCTTTAGACTATCGGTGTTTTGCAGAAAGTGTTTACCGATCTGAAGCGGTATGAAGACCCTAAGCAGTTCGAGGATCTCAAGCGGTACGAAGGAATGAAGCGACACAACTCATATTTCCTAGTCTTCATTTTGTCGAACCGGCAACCGGTATTTTTCTTAAACCGGTATTTTGTATGAACTAGTAATACTCTGTGATGAGTTACCATCCACCGATTGTTTGGCAGTGCTGACACTTTGGCGGTGCTTTTTGTGTCATGTTACCAAATATGTCTAGATTCATTGAACCTAGGAAATTGTACTGTAATCCTATTGGACCAACTTGAAATCAGATTCCTTTATAAGGACATCATGTCTAGGGTTTTAGATTGTTGTGAGGGTTTAAGGTGGTTGATGAGTTTTTGTAAGTGTGAATATAGAAGAGAAGTTCAGGTTTGCGAGAAGCAGCAGAGTGTGAATGTGTTGAAGACTGAAGTAATGCTTGAATGCATTAGGAATGATCTATCAAGGATCAAACCAAGAAATCTGTGCTATTTCTTAGATCACTCACTTGTTGATTACTCACATCTTTGACAAGTTTAAATCCCTTAACCGGGTAGGCCCAAAAAGCCTTTTGTAAATCCTCTAACAAGGTGGTTCACATCTATGGATCTAAAATCCTCTAGAAAGGTAGTCTTTAATCAGACTTATCTCCTAACATAGATTGAGATTCCTAACAGGATTTGTTTTGGTAAAAAACATTGTATGACCTTAACTAGTCTGGTTCCTATTCTGCAGATAGTTACTTGTGAGTTTCATCTCACCATGGTTTTTCCCATTTGGGTTTCCACATCAAAATCTCTTGTGTTATGGTGTTTGTGATTTTGTGGGTGAATGCATTATTTTCTATTTGGTTTACATGTGTGCTAACTGATTTGTTTATTAAGTTGTTTTACCAGTTTACTACTAGACTAGTAAAGTGTTTAAGTATAGTAATTTTTGGCATACTAATTCACCCCCCCTCTTAGTATTCATCAATTGGTATCAAAGCCAACCTTTCTATAATTCTAACCACTTGGAAAGAGATATGGGGGAATACACTATGAGGGAACTTAGAAATCGACTCACTCAGTCTGAGCAAGCCTATGATGATCTCATGGTCAAATATAAGTCCTCTTAGGCAAAAAGGAGAGAACATGCTGAAAAACTGATGGAGTTATCTGAAAATAGTTCTTCTGATGAAGCGGACATGGAAGCCCTAATTCAAGAAGTAGAAAAGTTGAATGAATCCAATTCCAACCTGAGAAAAGAGTTGGAGGGGCTGACTATTCGAATGTGCCAAGAGATTGAGAACCAGAGGAAAGCTGAAGATCTGGTAAAAGACAAAGATCATGAAATCTCCAAGCTGATGCAAGAGATTAGTGCCCTAACCACTCAACTCCATGTGAGCAAAGTGGAAAAGGAAGATATGCAAGGAGAACTGAACATAATTATCCCTGAGATTGAAAAATTTATGGAAACAAATGCTGCTATTTCCAAAGAACTCTCTGAGTCAAATGAAATAGTTGCTAAGTTCAACAAGAGTACTATTAATCTAGAACAAAATCTTCAATCAGCCAAACTTGTCAAGAATACTGATGGACTTGGTTACTCCGATCATGAGGAAGGTGAGACCTCTGGTGCAAATGTTGAAGCATCGAAGAAGCAACCAACATTCAAAGGTAAAGGTAAGCAAAAGTTCAAACCTATTTGCTTTAACTGTCTTAAAGAAAGACGTACTGCTAATGTGTGTAGGAGCAAAGCCTACAATAATTTTCCTTACTTTATAAACAATGTACCTAGATCCAGTTAGTTCAATGGTAATTGTTATGCATGCAACAAGTTTGGGCATAGAGCATCTGAATGCAGGTCTGTTATTAACAACACTAGAAGATATCCTCAGAGGACTCAAGCAGCTGGTCTAGAACCTTTTGTGAACTGGAATCCCAACCGGTTCAATACCTTTAATCATCAGTCAGGAAGCAATGGCTATCAAGAAATAACCGGATGGAGAGAAAACTATTTGATTTGTCATTGTCATGGTCACACTGCTGCAATATGCAGGAGGAAGAATGGTAACATGAATAATGGACCACGGAGAGCACCTTGAATGGTCTGCTATCATTACAACAAACTGGGTCACATTGCTAGATTCTGCAGAACAAGAAAGAGCATATCAGATGACATACCGGTCACTCCAGAAGGAAAGATTGATATTGAAACTGTTCAAGTGGATATGAACAAAACCTGGAAAAAGAAACCAACAGTGTTGCAAGAAGAACCGATTTCTGCACCTAGTGTGGAAATCACGGAACCGACAAACTAAGCATCAGAAAAGCTTAGGGGGAGAAAATGGTGAAATACTTCAAACCCCCAGTTTACATTAGTAAAAGACCTTAATCAGTATGTGATACTTGTCAGTTGGCAGAAGACCGGAAATGGTAAAAGGCAAATTAGTGTTTACGCGCTAATAGTGAAGCATTTATTATGGTAGGTGGAGAACCTGTTTAAAAGGGATTTTCAAATCATTTCTCACTTATCATTTTTTGAGCGAAGAAGTTTTTCAAGTGTAGAGTGAAGGAAAGCGATTTACACTATGATTCAAAGAATTTATCAAATTCCTGAAGAAGAATCTGAAGCAAACATCTGTTAGAGGAGTGTAGAATGCAAAGCGGTATCTCTGCAACCAAAGGAGTGTGAAGCAAACTTCAAATTGCAAAGCCCTAAATTTCAATCTACAAAGGTATTTTTCATAATTCTTCGTTTATCATAGCTTCTACATCACATGATAGCTCTAGTGCACCCGTTGATTCTATGGATCTCATTCAATGAAAGTCGAAATACAATGCCCTGTCTCAAGTACCTACTAGTGTTATAGTAGAAGAAGGCATTTCTGATTACATAGACTACAAATTTGAAGACCTAGGGTCTCTTTTGATCCATCCCTAGCTGAGCCTATTCTACGGAAAAGATAAGAAGATTAAACTAGAATTCAGCATTCTAGAAAAGAAGAAACTTCACAATGCAGTTTACTTTCTTGAAGAATTTTTGGATGATCACATTCACATTATTCTAAGCAGGTACACAGTGATAAGATGTACTGAGAGTGGACGCATGATATCACACCAAAAATGATTCATGCCATCACCAATTTCTGTAACACAGGGAAAGTACCAACCCTAAGGAAGGTCAACAAGACTGTAATGTCCAAGCTCACCGATTCAGTGAGCGACTCACATGGAATGACCGTCAAATCAATCAAGGATGATCTAGTCAAGTATGCCTACATGATGATAGGTTACCGGATGTTCTCTAGTAGAAAAATTAATTATGTCTCTACTGCAGTGGTAAATGCCGCTTACAGGATGATCAAGGAAGATGCATCATTTGATCTGTGCACTTGTATGCAAAGACAACTTCTGTTGAATCTTAACTTGATCAAACAAGACAATGCACTGAGATTCAAGTTTGAACAACTACTGGCTGGGTTGTTCTTTTACTTCCAAGGATACTTTTCAGGAGTAGGTGACATTTAGTGGTCTACCGACCAACCGGTGACAAAACAAATCAAGGAAAGCCTGCAAGTGGTTGGAACTGACTATCCAAAGTGCTGAACAAATACTTTTATGAGTTTAGATGCAAGATGAGACAAAGGATAAGATTATCTGGTGATATAGTCAAAAAGTATGAGGAAGACATTTGCTTCACCATCAAAGTAGATGAACACATAATGGAGGCTGTTGAGCCCAGATGGGAAGAAGTGGAGCCTATGGGCTATGAAGTCATGAATGATATGTTGGATGTGTATGCTTCTACCCTAATCACCTCACCCATTGATCCTAAGGCAAAGAGAACCGACACCTATTTGGAAAGGGTTACATCGGTTGTAGAACCCTCAGAAAATAAAGGAAAGGCAGTGCCTTCACCATCGGCACCAGTTATTGCAGCCAGTTCCAAAGTGACCAAGCGGTCACCAGCTAAGAAGAAACCAGAAGTTGCACCTGCCAAAGTCTTTGAGAGGAAGCGGAAGATAAAAATCAATACACGAGACTTAGAAGAAACTGTGTCAGAAGAACCGCCTAAGAAGACTAGGCAAACAAAGAAAAAGACAAAGAATGAACCGACATCATCTACACTGGTAAATATTGATATTTCTTCTTACAAACCTTTGACACATCGTCAAAGAACTATAAAGAATATTAGGAGAAAACTGTTGAATGATTTAATTGATTGTTTGATGACTTCAATGATGATGAAAAGGAAGAAGTTGAACAGGAAATCATTAAGTATTTGTGTGTTAATGATCAGTCGCCTTCAGAAATTAGATCTGAGACACCAGATTCTTTGTATAATTCTCTAGACAATAAATAGCACATTGCCATAGAAAAGGAACAGGAAATGTGGGAGGAAATATTTGCTCAACATTTTCCTGATGTATCAAATTCAGAACTTTTCAAAGTTATGAATAAATACAAAGGCCTCTTCTTCATGAGAAGAAGAAGACTCCTGTTACTGGAAGGAAAGGTTCATGATGTGATCAAAGATACACATACTCATGCTCAAGAAGCTCTAAAGATGCATAAAGTGGCTGAAGCCAACAGAAAAGTTGAGCAAGAACAGAAAACTAGCAAACCAGATGAGGTGTATAACAGTGAAGAAGAACCGGTCATAGAACAAATGGACCTCATTGATGTTGACGCCTTAGATGGTGAAAATGTTACTCAGGGTACACCATCAGAAGGAATAAGATAGGAAAAGAAGGCAGAAGAAGAAAAGAAGCAACAGGCAAATGAAGAGGATAAGAGAAAAGAAGAGAAAAAGAAGAAAGAGGAAGAGGACAAGAGAAAAGAAGAGGAAAAGAGGAAAGAGGAAGTGGATAAGAGAAAAGACGAGGAAAAGAAGAAAAAGGAAGAGGATAAAAGAAAAGAAGGGGAGAAGAAGAGAAGAGAAGAGGAAAATAAGAAACAAGAGGAAAAGAAGAAAAAGGAAGAGGATAAAAGAAAAGAAGAGGAGAAGAAGAGAAGAGAAGAGGAAAATAAGAAACAAAAGGAAGAGAAGAAGAAGAAGAAGGAAGAGGAAAAGAAAGAAGAGGAGAAGTGGAAAGAGGAAGAGAAGAAACAAGAAGAGGAGAAGAGGAAGAAGGAAGAGGAGAAGAAGAAGGATGAAGAAGAGAAGAATTGAAAAGATGAAGAGAAGAGACAAGAAGAAGAGAAAAGAAGGAAAGAAGAAGAGGAGTAGAGGAAGGCTCAAGAAGATAAGCAAAAGGCCAAGGACAAGGAAGTAGCGGTAAAGAACACGTAGGTGGAGACCCCAATGGAAATCGATAGTCAGGCTAAACTGGTTGACTTTACTAGTCCCATTGACCTTCAGTCCGCAAATGAGTCAGAGTTGCTGCAGAGCATTAAGGTTGCTCAAGAACGCATGGAAGTGATAAGGAGGAAAAAGGAGCAAGATGTGATCCAAGTTGCAGTGGACACTCTTACCAGTTTGATACTTGGTACAAACCTTCCCAGTACTGATTCCTCACTTGCACAATTGAAGCTCCTATGCACAGTTGTAGAAGACTAGGTACAAAGCCTCGAAGAGGTTGCAGAAGCAAATGCCAAGAAAGAACATCGAAAGGCTCTGGACACTGCCTTGGTGAGAAAGTTAATAGAGCTTCAGTCTGATCTCCAGAAGGCACAAAAGGAAATTAGAGATGCAATGAATGAGGGAAATCTACTACTCAATAAGATTTGGCAACCTCATTTATTTTGTGATGATGTGCTCACTCAGAAGGACATACTGCAATCTAATATGCAGTCATTTATTAGCACCTTCAAGATGCCATATGACTCCTTCTCCACATATGGACAAACAGTTCACCAGCTTCAACTTTAGTTTGCAAGACTAGAGGCAGAGATAAGCAACCAGACACAAAATTTGATGGAACTTCAATCGGTCCTACTGCCAAGACTGCAAATTCTCTAGAAATGCTATCTAAATCTTGATGCCCTAACGGTCACTCAAGAGATGAGAATGATAGATGTCATGGAAGAATAGGTCTCCTAGATGCAAATAGAGAAAGAGGTGGCTACCTCCCTACTTGACTCATGGTCCTTATCCATGAAGCAATTTTTGCAAGACTTTAAATGAGTTTTTGACAAGTTTTACTCTTTATTGTCATAAACACTTATTATTTTAATACTAATAAAACGGGGGTTAGTCTGCAATACTTTTGTCATTGTTGGCAAATGGGGAGAAGTATAAATTTTGAATGTTTTGATGTATACTTTCATGTTATTTCTAATAAAGAGTAGTATACATTGTATTTTCTACAAAAGGGATAGTGTATATGCTTAGGGGGGGTAATTTTGATTATGGCATATTTTTGTTGTAAAACACTTAGATGTCAAAATTTTCCTAAGTGTTTCCATCAATGCCAAAGGGGGAGATTGTTGGAACTTTTTATGATTGATGCTGTGATTGTCACTGATGGACACAGCCTTGATTTGAGATCACCTTTTGTATGTATGAGTTAAAGCTCAACCGGTATTCGTTCCAATCAGTATGATGTATTATAGTCTTTAGACTATCGGTGTTTTGCAGAAAGTGTTTGCCGATGTAAAGCAGTATGAAGACCCCAAGTGGTTCGAGGATCTCAAGCGATATGAAGGAATGAAGCGGCACAACTCATGTTTCCCAGTCTTCATTTTGTCAAACCGGCAACTAGTATTTTGCTTAGACTGGTATTTTGTATGAGCCGGTAATACTCTGTGATGAGTTACTAACTGGTATTTTGTGATGAGTTACCATCCAATGATTGTTTGGTGGTGCTGACACTTTGGTGGTGCTTTTTGTGTCGTGTTACCAAATATGTCTAGATGCATTGAACCTAGGAAATTGTATTGTAATCCTATTGGACCGACATGAAATCAGATTCCTTGATAAGGACATCATGTCTAGGGTTTTAGGTTGTTGCGAGGGTTTAAGGTGGTTGATGAGCTTTTGTAAGTGTGAATATAGAAGAGAAGTTTAGGTCTGCGAGAAGCGAAAAAGTGTGAATGTGTTGAAGATTGAAGTAATGCTGGAATGCATTAGGAATGAGCTATCAAGGATCTAACCAAGCAATCTATGCTATTTCCTAGATCACTCACTTGTTGATTACTCACATCTTCGATAAGTTTGAAGCCCTTAACCAGGTAGGCCCAAAAAGCCTTTTGTAAATCCTCTAACAAGGTGGTTCACATCTGTGGATCTAAAATCCTCTAGCAAGGTAGTCTTTAATCGGACCTATCTCCTAACAGAGATTGAGATTCCTAATAGGATCTATTCTGGTAAAGAACATTGCATGACCTTAACCGGTGTGGTTCCTATTCTGCAGATAGTTACGTATGAGTTTTATCTCACCGTGGTTTTTCCCATTCGGGTTTCCACGTCAAAATCTCTTGTGTTATGGTGTTTGTGCTTTTTTGAGTGAATGCATTTTTTTCTATTTGGTTTACATGTGTGCTAACCAGTTTTTTTTTAAACTGTTTTACCGGTTTACTGCTAGACTAGTAAAGTGTTTAAGTACAGTAATTTTTGGCATACTAATTAACCACCCCCTCTTAGTATTGATCACTAACAACTGGTATCAGAGCTCTGGTCCTCTCTGTAGAAGCTTAATCACTTAAGGAAGATCCTATGGCGACTAATAGTTCAAGTTCATCTAGTTCATCTAGAGCTATCTTTCAGAGAGATATTCCTTGGCTTGATGGAACAAATTACTGAGTATGGAAGATTCAGATTGAGACTCATTTGAGATGTCTTGGAAAGGATATTTGGGAGATCATAGAAAATGGTGTTACACCTCATAATCCGACATCTGGCAAACCTCCTCCAACAAACTTGGATAAGGAGCTTGAGAATTATTGTAGAGAAAGAGAAGCCCTCTTGTGTGCACTTTCTGATCAGCAAATAATGGGATCAACTGACAAATCATCTACAAAGGCTATATGGGATAAGTTGGAGACTCTTAATGAAGGTGACCCTACTATGAAGATTGATAAACTTGATGGTTACTGGGTGAGATATGAAAACTTAAAGATGGAAGAAGATGAAAGGATTACTACATTCATGGAAAGGGTATATTAGATTTTTATGGGAGTTCAATGTTGTGGTGGAACTTTGAGTGAATATGAAATAGTTTCTTAAGTTCTGAGAGTTTTACCACCGACTTACAAGATGAAGGCTACTGATATTAATGAATTGATAACAATGGCTAATGCTTTTGTCAACAAAGATACCTTGGTTGGGAGATTATCTACTTTTGAGCTTGAAGAATTTGGACCTTTTGGGGCTGTGAAGTCTGAACCTTCTTTTCATGCATATACATCATCAACCAACAAGCAAGATTGGAAAGATTTATATGCAAAGGAACTGGATGATATGAAGAAAGAAGATGAAGAATTTGAGCAACTTGAAGACCTATTTCTAGAAGAGTACCTAAAGAACTGGTAGGAAGTAAGTATGAAGGAAAAGCACCTTTTAAATGTTTTGCATGTAATAAGATAGGTCATTTTGCATCTAGATATCCTGAAAGGAATTCAATATTTGAAGAGAGAGTTAGAAGATCTTTTAAGCCTAACCTTGGATATCAGAAAAAGTATAAGTATAGGAAAAATAGAGATAAATCATGTTACATAGCAGATGAGGAAGGTGTGACTGATTCTAATGATGAACTAGCAAAAGACTCTTCTAGTGGTTTCGGAAATGGAAAGGAATGGGTGTTCTTGGATATCAAGGAAGATGTTCCGACACTAGAAGAGAATGTACCTAAAGAGAAGGCACTTGCCGCTAAAAATGAAGACAACGATGAATGGGTAACTGATAGTGGTAGTTCACATCATATGACTGGATATAAAAGGAAGTTTCTATCTTTGCAAGAATTTTATGGAGGTCTGGTTAGATTTGGAGATGACAAGGCATGTATGATCAAGGGAAAAGGAACTATGTCATTGGATGGTAAGAAAAATAATGAGAATGCTTATTTTGTTGAAGGTTTGAAGCATAATCTTTTGAGTGTAGGATAATTGGTGGATAAGGGATTTCGATCACAGTTCAAGGATGAAAAATGCAAAATCATTAAGAGATCTGGTTTGGAGATTGCAACCGGTACACAAAAAAAAGGTAATATATTTCATTTGAATTCCAGTGAGAAGACATGTTTGATTGCACAAATTGATGAGTTGGCTATGGCATTAAAGGCTATGTCATGTGAATTTTGATTGCATTGTAGAGAGTGCTAATGTCAAGGTGGATGAGCAAGAAACGAAAATGAAAATGATCATAATTGAACCGATAACATCTTTACCAGAACATAATGTTGAACCAGTTACTCTGGCAGTATCAAAAAATTCAACAATAACTAAAGAATCGGGAAGAGGAACAGAGAGTCAGAAGACTCCTAGATATGTGATATTGAATCATTCAAATGATCAGATCATTGGGGATAAGAACAATGGAGTGATGACAAGAAGAATACTGGCAACTAATGAGCTATGTTTAATTTATCAAGTTGAACCAATATCAGTAATTGAAGCATGTAAAGATGAATGTTGGTTGAAAGATATGGAAGAAGAATTAGATCTGAAGAGAAGAATAACACATGGAATTTAGTTCCCTGACCTAAAAATAAGAATGTTATTGGAACTAAATGGGTTTTTAGAAATAAATTGAATGAAGATGGTCAAGTTGTAGGGAATTAGGCTAGATTTGTTTGTAAAGGATGTCCTGGGAAGGAAGGAATTGATTATGGAGAGATTTTTGTACCTGTAGCTAGGATTGAAACTGTACGATTATTTCTTGCCGATTCTACCCATAAGAACTAAAAGGTTTATCAGATGGATGTTAAGTGTGAATTTTTGAATGGGGATCTTGATGAGGAAGTTTATATTGAGAACCCTGATGGTTTTTCACTTTCAGATGATAAAAACATGGTTTGCGGGTTAAGGAAATATTTATATGGATTGAAATAGGCACCTAGAGCTTGGTATGAAAGATTAGATAAATATCTTTTGAAGCTTGGTTTTACTAAGGGTAATGCTGATAGTAATCTATATTATAAGGTCATTGATGATGATATATTGATTATTGAGGTATTTGTTGATGACATTATTTTTGGAGGTGAAGAAGAGTTATGCATGAAATTTTCTAAAATATATGGAGAAGGAATTTAAAATGTCTATGATTGGGGAAATGAAATTTTTCTTAGGTTTGCAGATTACTCAAACTGATAAAGGTATTTTCATCTATCAAACTAAGTATGCTAGAGAATTGTTGAAGAAATTTGGTATGGAAGACTTTAAACCGGTAAGTACTCCTATGTTTACAAGTAAGAAATTGACAAGGAAATATATTTTTGCACTGGTAAATCCTACACGATACAAATCTATGATTGGAGGTCTTCTTTATTTGACTCAGACTAGGCCTGACATAATGAATGTTGTTTGTATTACATCTAGATATTAGAGTGATCCTAGAGAGAATCATGAGTGCGGTGAAAATGATTTTTAGATACTTTCAAGGTACATCAGAATATGGGTTTGTGGTACCCTAAGGATGCTGACTTTACTTTATGTGCATACACAGATGTTGATTGGGCTGGAGATGTTGATGACTGAAAAAGTACTTCCAGTGGAGCTTTCTTTCTTGGAAAGAAGTTGGTTTGATGGATTAGAAAGAAACAATCATGTACTTCTTTATCTACTGTTGAAGCTAAGTATGTTGTTGCTGCTACTAATTGTACACAAGTTCTATCGATGAAGCAAATGTTGAAGGATGTCAAAGTGTATTGCACTGGACTGGTAGTTATTCATTGTGATAACTTTGCTACTATAGACATATCAAAGAATTTGGTATTTCACTCTAATACAAGGAACATATCTATCAAGCATAACTTTTTGAAGGAGGTGGAAGAAAATGAAGTTAGACTAGTTTATGTGAACACTAAAATGCAGATTACTAACATTTTCACTAAACCTTTTCCTAAAGAATCATTGGATTATCTGAGAGACAGATTAGGGGTTTCCGCCCCTCTGATAGAGAACTAATTGATGCTTGTTGGCATCAATTCGGTATGCATTATTAGAGATATTATCCTTTTCGACATTGATGTAGGGATGCTATTTCTCAGGGGGAGTAGTTAGCCTTGTGATTCAATGGTTTTTGGTTTTTGCTTTGATATTTTTTTGTCATATTTCAGGCATTGATGTCAAAGGGGGGGAGATATATGTGAAAAATACAGCTTTACAAAGATATCATTCACAGGGGGAGTTTGGTCTATGTTTTAGTTTTTCATTTCTATATCTTTATGTGGGAGATTGTTGGTTGTCTTCCATTGGGGGAGACTTGTTTGACATTTCTAGGTACTTAGATGTTTTTCACATCTAGTTTTCCCACCAATGCCAAAGGGGGAGATTGTTGGCCATTTGGAGGAACTGATTATGTGTTGCATTGATATTTTGTCATTGATGTCCACACTAGTTGTTTTGGATGCTTTACTGACACCTTTCTAGTCCTAGTAGGTTGTGTGGTTTCTGGTTGGATTAGATCTGGTATGACCTAGTATGCTTCGGTATATTTGGGTTATGGAATTGGCTTATTCATGCTACTCAAATTCATGCTGAATCAGTTAGTTCTGGTCTGGTGATCGGATGCTATCCTATTTGCTAGAAAGCTTGGTTTATGGTTCCAACGAGGGTTTCCCTGGCAGAGATTTGATGAAGATATTTGATGATATGCATAAGTGGTATTAGTGCGGCTTCTAGTGGAGATTCAGGATGTTGATGGTGATCATGTTCAAGACTTGCAGATTGGGATCATTTCTTTAGCATGTGTGGACCTATATTGGGTCCTGGTTTATCTAGGTTATGGACCAGCTTAATGTAACATGTGGATTGGACCTCTCGATGTGTTTCTGGGATGTATTATGAGTTAGATATTATTTGTTTGGTCTTAGGCCAACATGTTTTGTAATTATGTAATTGGTTTATTTTCTAGTGGCTGACCAAATTGTTAATGGTCAAGGGTTTGTATATATATGATATAATGTCTTATTGTAGATCATGTGTAAGGATATTGGAATGGGATTGGATGTAATGAGAGAATAATGTAATATCATTTAGGCAAAGGATTTGGTCAATCATTGGAGATCGAGTTGGGTTTATGTAAGAGGGTTTAGTGCTATGGTATTTAGCTTAACCGAAACTGTACTCAGGCATAGGAGATGCTCTCTTTGCAGTTCATTCCTTCTTCCGGATTGTAGTCTAGATTTCTATGTAGTTAGTGAGACTCCTTTTGTGATGAGCAATGCACTCTAGGCTGTTGGCAGTCCCCTCAATTGTAATTCACATACTTACTACAGAAGTATTATCTTACTATGGGTAAACTTTGCACCATGGTTTTTCCCTTTACCAGGATTTCCATGTACAAATCTTGGTGTTATGTGGATGGTATTTATTCTTTGATTTTTGTTTATGCTTAATTGGTTTATCTTCTATTCTGGTATTTGGTTTAAGACTTTTGGTATTAATGTTTTGGGTTCTAGTATTAAAGTTTTAATTTATTAAGGTTCCAGTAATTTGGGACAAATGATTCACCCCCCCTCTTAGTTGTCTTCTGGTTATTTGAGCTGTCTAACAAGAAGAAGCTAAATCTATCTTATCCAACTTTGATTAGAATTTCACATTTCTTTAGTGAAGCTAATAAGGTGGCTGACTATTTTTCTAATGAAGGGGTCAAGCAAATGGACTTACTAACATAGCATGCCTATAGTGAACTATGAGTTGACATTAGAGCCTTAATCAACTATGATGTCACTCATGGGAAATTCACCACATTTAATTATAATGAAGTGGAGTAGAGCCTGGCATAGTGTCATCATTCGATACGGTGGTGGTGCCTTAATTATCTCTATGAGTTGTGAGGGTAGGAACGTATTGTGAATGTTTTGGTTTTACTATTGGCTCTCTATTCACTTCATTTTCTCTACGATCAACAGAAGAAAGGTATGTGCTACGATGGGAGGAAGAAGAAAGAGGGTTGAGCCAAACAATTGTGAGAAGCACAAGAAAAATTTGAAAGTCTGGAGGCATATTAAGCGTGGTGGACTCGATCCATTCCTCGAGAGGCTCCATGGTGCTAACCCAAAATTACGAAGCATTTTAATAAAAAATGGAAGGATGAAGTAATTGTTCTCTCTTGGAGGAAGGTAAAGATAGACGAGAATATCATTAGGGAAATCAATGGGCTCTCCACAGACGGAGTGAATTTCTTTCATGATAGAAAGTTTTTGGATGAAGTGGTCATCAAATTTCCCAAAACTAATGAGGAAAGGGAGGTGCTAGTCAAAATTTCTAAGAGTTATTTTGATGTTGGGAAGGTAAAGATTCCATGGAGGGAGGTGCTCAGAGTTATCATGGAATACATTACAGTGGATGGCAGATTTACCATAGTCTATGGCTACCATTTTAGCCTTGTCAATGATTTTTGGCACAAGGTGAGGATTTTATTTCCTTACTACTTGTTTTTCTCTTTGAAACATATTATTAAGAAACACCAAAAAATCCCTAAGAAGTATCATGTCCCGCATGTTGGCCTTATTTAGTTAATCCATGAGCATTTTGAAAATATGTCGACCCTGTCTAACCCCATTTCATCTTTAGTCTCATAAGGATATAATACTAATATTAGTATGTCTCAGAGAAAAGATGAATGTGACACTGAGTGGGAAGAGGAAGTGTCTCCCTCCTCCAAAAATGTCTCTAAGTAAACTCCAAAGAGAAAGCCCTTGGATTAAAAAGATAGATGTCTCTGTGAAAACTCCCATTGGCACTTCTCAAAAAGATGAAAACAAGGAGAAGGACCCCCCAAAGAAAAAGTTAGTTTCTTATTCTAAGGACTCTTTAGAGGATTCCTTTGCTACCCAAAATGCCACTGAGGGCTCCTATACCTCTTACCCTCCCATTGATAGAGAGAATAGGCCCAAATTCCCTAGAGATCTTAAACCTGATAGCCACAACTTCAAGCCTGACCAAGAATTTTCTGATAACATACTAGCAATAGCCAGAAATGGGGTTATTAATGACTTCATGGTTATTAAGTGGGTTTTTCATGAGATAAAGGACCTCGGCATAAAGAACAGGGCTTCCAATAGTAAGATGGATGAAATGGAAGCTAAAAGAGTGCCTTAGAATTCTATTAGGGTTTTGTGGACCGAGGAAGAGAAGATGTCAATGGCCGAGTGCCTCAAAGAATAGTTGAGCTCATGGATAAGATGAATAAGGAAAACTAGAAAAATATTAAGCATCTAGAAGGGGAAATTGGCAAAATCCAAGAAACTATGAACACCATCATAGAGCATAGCCACAAAATTGTGAAGAAAACTGCTACTACTATGGGCACCTTGGTGGAGAAGCTGGAAAAAGACTATCTGGGGACCCTATTCAGGGACTTGGAAGCTAACAAACACAAAAGCCAGAAAGAGGATTTAGGCCCCTCGAGGAGGACTAGAGCCAACCTGAAGAGAAAAGTGGATTCTTTGCCTTAGGAGATCCATCAGTTGAAGAAGGTGGTCCAGGGGAAGTGTAACCTTGAAGCTGAGGTTGTTGATACCTATAGATACCTAAAATTGTCCTTTCTAATTATTTAAATATCTTTATTTATTTAATTATTTTATCCTAATTCTTCTATTAATTTAATAAATCGTTATTTATTTAATTAATTCATTTATCCTCTTCTAGCCTTATTTCTCATTTAAATAAATACTTTTATTTATTTAATTGATCCCTCTTCCTCTATTAATTAAATAAATATTTATATATTTAATTAATTCATTAGCCTTTTCTACCCATGATACATTTCATTCATCTCTTAATTCCTACACTACCTACCCTCTCATTTTTTTCTTATTTCTTTTACCTACCCTCTAATCCTAGCCGACCATTTATCTTTTACACTTGTCAATCTTATCCCTCCATTTCTTATAGTGTCTTCTATATAAGGAGATGCTTCCTTCATTATCAATCCTAATCCTTCTAATCAGCTATTCATTCCTTCAAGAATTATAGCATTCAAACTTTCATATGCGATCAAGCCTACTTGCAACCATATTTCCATTCTTTGTTGAGCTCTTGTGCACATATAAAATCTAAGAGAAAATATATCAAGCAAGAGAAATGGAGATAGGAAGAATGGAGATTAAAACCCTATTGGACATGTGATGGTATAATCTTTATGATTTCATTTGATTTATATTGTATTAGGTAATCTTCATATGTTATGGTGGATCTTTGTTGTTGTTACGCTAGGGTTTCATGGTTGAATCTATTTTAGTATTTCAATATTATTGTTTCACTTTTCATCATAAACATTTTTAGTGGTAGAGAGGAGAGTGGCTCAGAGGAGAGAGGGCAGAGAGGAGAGACAGACTCATGTAGTGAGGGGCAGAGGTGGATTGCCATTATAGGTGCCAGTAGCATAGGTACAAGCTCCTAGACAGGGACAGGGATGGCGATAGGGACAAGAGTAGCGAGAGGAGCAGCCACAGGGATAGGGTGAGGGGGGAGAAGAGGAGGATGAACTACTATCCTTGAGGGAGATTTGCCAAGGACGGGCAGATGAGATCCAGGATCTGGAGAGGGATACAACTAGACTCATGAGACAGCTGAGGGATACTAAGTGGGAGAGGGATCGGGCTATTCAATGCTATATAGAGGTTGAGACAACACTGAGGGTAGGGAGGTAGGTATCAGAGGACACTGGGGCCAGATACGCCTATGTTCTGTGGAAAGGGGAGGAGATAGCCTACTAGAGAGACCTGTATTATAGAGTGGTGCCAGTAGATCAATGGGCTAGGAGCTTCCAAACACCATCACGGAATGCAACGACCACTAGAGGGAGAGATAGGAAACAAGCATCTAGTGGTGGGGTCATGGGTCCTCCACCACCACCAGATAGAGGGGGCACGAGAGATGATCTTGGGGTGCATCCTTTAAGGGCTCAGACTTTGTCGAGGCCAACTGGCTCCGAGGGAGGGGGTTCATCATAGCCTTAGAGGGCTCCCTATGTATCAGGGTTGTACCATTGTTGTATGATGATGTAGACACCTTCGGGTGATTGTGTAGCCAGATGATTTTGACATCATTGTTTCATGACACTTTTATTATATATATATATATATATATATATATATATATATATATATATATATATATGAGATGATTCATCTTTGTGACAACTATATGCATGTGTACGTATGTGATGTTTCTATATGTGATGCATGTTTCTATGTGATGCTTATGATATGGATGCAAATATGTACATGATGAAATGCAATATTGCTTTGTTCTTTTATGTTTTATATGTTTATGAAAATGCAAATGTGAATGTATTAAATGTAGATTAATATGATAATGTCCAGGATGAGATGCAATTTTGATATCTATATGTATGCATGAAATGCTAATATGTGGTAATGTAGGTGTAAACTACATGGAATGAAGATATTTTGGGCATGTCATTATAATCAATCATGTGGTAATGAGCTACATGGACTCAAGAAGGATGATGGAGGTGAATCAAGAAAGGGGAATGAAAGATAGAAGATATGGAAGTGAAAGAGATTCTTGTGCTATTACCATCATTGAGCTTTATTATGGTAAATAGGTTATGACAATCGAGGTATATGTTCGACCCAGAAAGTCATTGCACCTATTTGCGTGGAGATCAAACAGTCACAAACAAGGAATGCCCTAGTTCACACTAGACTCACACTATGCTCATATCCTTGGACAAGTCATAGTAATACTAAGACACAATCCATAGACAACAAAGAAAATAGGTGATGATACCCCATCCTTTCCTTTCTAGTCAAAGACATCCTAGAGATAAAATCGCTAGTCAGAGACATCCCAAAAAAGCTAAAAGACATGTCACCAAAAGATAAAATCAAAAGAAAATCAAGACTCGACACCAACATTAATTGTAGTCCTCAAGTTTAGTGTCTCTTGTCACTTGTATAAGTCTATTTGATTGTGGTCACAATTTTTACTTTCACAAAAGGATAGATAGCACTAAACCATAATGTTGTTTGAGTCTATTGAAAGATTTGATTTGTTGAAGCCCATTGTTGTCGTGTCTCATCTAAAACTGATTGAATCCATGAAGCTGATACTTTATTGCGGAGATGATGAAACTTTATTGCAGATTTGTGATGCAAGTGTTGCTTTATTGTGGATTGTGCATGAATAGACTGAAGAAAACTGGAAGAAATTGCACTCCTACGAACATGTGATGCTCTTAGTTCCACCCCATCACTAGACATAGGATTTTCCTTAGCCACAGATAGGAGCTGATTTATTATGGATGAAAAAGGTGAAAAAGAGGGATTATTATGAATGGCTAACCAATCTTAGGTAGATCAATAACAAGCCATGATGGGAATGGGTAAGTTTATTATGGATGGATAGGTTGTGAGTGTGTGCAAAGTGAAAGGATGAGATGGAATCCTGAAGGAGGGAGGATCAATGTCTCTACATATTGTGCCTGTGACCCAATTTTCAATATTATAATTGCCCAAGGCACCACCGAAGTGGTTTTCACTGTTGGACGAAATTATTTCTCCTTACTTTTTTTTTTTTTTTTTTCAATTTTTTTGTGTCACAAGGTGCCTATTTGCCAGGTTTTCACCAAGTAACAATTTTTAATTTTTTATGATTTTTTCGTGTTTTTTGTATGTTTGATTTTTTTGTATTTTTGAATGTTTTTTTTTTTTTTTGTATTTTTGAATAAGGATACTTCGAAGAGCTATGTGTAAAACCGGTGAAGGTGCATGTTGGTTATAGGATCATCTAAAGGTTCTCCATTTGGGATCGAGAGATGCTATGCACCAGATCCATAGGCTGTTGTAATGATGTAAGGACCAAGCCAATTTGGTTCAAACTTGCACTTCTCTCTGTCTTGCTTATTTTTAGGATTTTCTTTGAGAACTAAGTCACCTACCTAAGATGTGGGAGGCTTAACCTTATGATTGTAGCTGCATTGTTCCTTGATTGAATGATGTGTAGCTCGAGTGACTATCTTCCTTGATGAAGGAACTTAGATAGAATTACTTGCGTGTGGACTACGTTCGCCCATATGTGTGTCACCTAAAGAAGTTAGGGCATCCCTGATAACAAACTCCCTTAAGGAAGCTCAATTAAAGGTCCATGATATATCACCAGAAGGGAAATGATGTGTGGAACAAGTGGATGAGTAATGAGGGCTTATGATTACGATAAGAAGTGAAAGTAGGATAGCATGATGAAGACTTAGGATCAACAAGTATGATTTTTGACTTAAAATTTTAGAACTTTTGCCCCCAGTTATTTTGATATTAGGGGAGATCATCTCTTTCTCTTTTTCTTTCATAGGAGTTTTATCCTTGACCTTGATTTTTGCAGATTCCAATAGCTTTAGATTTTGATTTGTAATAAAGGCCTTTTCTTTATTTTTGAATTTTAGATTTTTCTTTTCAAAGCTTGATTTTTGATCCCCAATTAGTAAGGGCTTTTGTGATTCTTGTTGATCCAAGTCTAGGAGCGAAGTGGAAATGGTAAAGCTGTGTGAGCTCTCAAGAGGGTTGGTGATACACTCAATAGATTCTTCATTGGAACCACTCTTAGAACTATTGATATCAAGAGTTGCTTGCACCACTAAAGGAGATTTGCATTCATACTTAGTAGCCACAACACTAGGTGGTTCACACCCAATTCCTTGCAAATTGTTTATAGATTGTTCCTATCGACTAAATGTGTTATGAGATAATGGGAGCTGATCAACATGAAAGATATACTCACCACATCCCATGTCTTTAAACTTGTTTTTTTTCTTTTAGCTCTGCTTGCTTTGATGTAGAAGCTTTCAAGGATTCTGGATCAACATATGTTGATGAAGGAACAACCTCTCGATTGACTGGGATTTTTAATTTTGATCTAGGGTGCAAATTGTTGCAATATATGAATGGGTTTGGATCACCTTTGACGATCGCTTCAAGTCCATTGTGTAGGAATTTGATACATCAATGATATGTTGAGGGAGCTACTTTCATTTCATGAATCCATGGGCATCCCAAGAGGCAAGAGTATAATATATGTGAGATCTAGATCAAGTACTTGACAAACTACATCTTTTGTAACTACCCCAACTCTCAGAGGTAAGGTGATTGTGCCCTTGGATGAGAACTCTTCATAATCATATGCCTTGATGGTAATTTTGTTGTAGCATTCACAACTTTATCTGAATATCCCAATTGTATTATTGTGTTCAAAGTACATATATTAAGACCAACTCCTCCATCTATTAGGACTCGTTTTATTCGATGTCTGTGTAGGAAGGCTTCATTGTGTATAGGTGCATTATGTGGTTGGCTTATAGAGGCATCGTCAGCTTCTGTGAATGTAAGGGAGTGTGGAATGGAAAGGTATCCTACCATGGTTTGAAACTGGTCCATGTTCAAATTAGTGGGGACAGAAGTTTCTCTCAAAGTTTTATCAATAATGGCTTTATGTGTGGGGGATATGCATAAAAGCTCAAGGATGGAGACAAGTGTGAGCGTTCTCCCTAATTGTTCTACCAGATCGTACTCAGGTTTGGTTTTTAAGGAAGCAGTGGTTTTAATTGGAGCACCTTGCAAAGTGACCTTAGCTCATCGAGTTGTGACATTACATTCAGAGGTAGATTCAGTTTAATGTCCAATGCCTTGTAGGACAACTTTGGGTATTTGGGTATAATTTTCAGGTGCTTTGTCCTTTATGATAATGGTAGAGACATAATTGTCCATTGAAATGTGATTAATAGTTGAATCATAGTTATAGGATGCTCTGGTATAGTTGGTTTTCTCATCTATGGCTTTAGCTTTTCCTTTGTCATGTTTTGGGAATGGTTCCTTAAACATCTCATGTTCTTGATTGGATGAATGTCTTTCAATCTCAATGTGACATCTAGCAATAAGATCTTGTATAATGTTCTTCAGTCGATGACAATTTCCTGTTTTATGTCCTTTTCTTTTGTGAAATTCACAATACTCATCATCATTCCACCAATTTGGTTTGACCTTTAGTTCATATGGAGGATTATCAGGAATTGTTATTATTGTGTTTGCCACTAGCTTCTTGAAAGATGATTCAAGTGGTTCTCCCAATGGAGTGTATTTCCTTCATGGTTTGGAAGTTGTTTGTGTATTCACTTGGTTATTTGTAGAACTTGATCTAGAAAAAATGATTTTGGGTCTTACTGTATTAGCATCAACAACACCATCATTGACTGTGTTATTGTTCCTATTCCAAAATCTTGGCTTGTCTTTTCCTTTAATGTCCTCCTTGTTTTCTTTGAATATCTTAATTACTCCTTATTAAATTAGGACCTTCTTTGTTGGTAAGCCTTTTTCAATGATGTCCTTGAAGGTGGACAAACAAGCTTTTCTTATATCATAACCAATTTCTCTATGGACATTCTAGGTGAACATCTCTACCATTTGTTTTTGTGGAATTTCACAAATGCATCTACTAGCTAGATTTCTCCATCTTTGTAAAAATGATGAAAAAGATTCTCCATCCTTTTGTTTGGTGTTGCATAGAGTGGTGACTGATATGTCTGTCTCTATATTATATGAGAAATGTTGGATAAAAGCTTCTGCTAGATCACCCCATGACTTGATTCCAGGTGGAAGTTGAGAGAACCATTCCATAGCTTGATCACCTAAGATTTGTGGGAACAATCTCATCAAGTATGTCTCTTTTGATGCTACCTCAATGCAAGTTGTGAAAAACTATCTTATATGTGCCTTAGGTTCTCCTTTGCCTCTATACTTATCAAACTTGGGTCTCACGAAATGTGTAGGAAAAGGAGGCATTGGAATGCTTTTTTCAAATGGATAGGGACACATGTCTCTCATTGTGTAAGTTGGATTCTATGTATTTATGTCCTCGATTTTCTTTTGTAAGTCCTTAATTTATTGTTCCAAATTGTTCTTAGGTGGAGATTGACTTCTTGGACCATATCCCATGCCTGAGCCATCGGGTGGGGGTGGAGCATACTGCATATATGGATGATATTGATCATACACATGTTCATATGGAGGAGGTATATAGTGATGCTGCGTATATGGACCACTTGGTATAGAGTCATGATGAGGAATGAAATATCTATTTTGTCCATGTATACCATACTCTATAGGAATGTCATGAGTTTGTTCTAGTGTGTTTCCCCCAAATTTGATGCGGGGTTTCCTTGTGTCCAAATTTTGAACATGCCTTTGGATATCCAATTGCTTTGGTGGTTGGTCCTTAGCATTGGTATGTGATTGAGTATATTTTTCTACATAAGACTTTCATAATGGTCTGCAAAGGTGAGTATCATATGTTTGACCATGTGTATGTGGGACCTCAAATTTTTGAAACAAAGATGATGGTGATTCAGACACAAGATGTGGTTCTCTATTGCCTCTAGTATTAGGCCTCCTTTGATCCATGTTGAGTTGAGGTTCTTGCAAAGGTATATTTTCCATTATTTGAGACATGTCAGAATCATTAGGGATCTTGGCTCTACTTTGTGCCATCACTTGTAAGAAATATTGTCTATCTCTCCTCATTATTTCCTCAACCAATTGATTAAAATGGGGATCCATAATGGAGTTTTCCACTTCTACTGAATGTATGGAAAACTTGTCCATATTGTCATTATGTGTATCATTGTTGTTTGTAGTTTCCATGTTCTCAACATTTGGAATGTTTCTATAGGCATCCATGTCAGGTAATGTGGTATGATCAGAATTGAAAAATACATCATTGTCATACTCATAGGCACTCATGTTTGTGGACTCTTGAGCCTCTTTAGTTTCTCTCCTAGATTTTTGGGAACGAGTTTCAACCATGAACTAGATCTTGACCAAGATGTGTGAGACTAGATGAAATGGAAAGAGTATGGAAGACCAAGAGTTGGATGGAATGTCAATGAATTTGAGGCATACTTGCAATGTCCAAAGTGTAAGACCAAGTATGTAGTAGAGTAGGTTTGGCTCCCAAAGAGATGATAGTTTCTCTTGATGAGGTAAGTTGACCTTGACTCTAAGTAAGACAAAATGAGACTTAAAGGTGATAGACCTTGATGGGGGACCACTTAGAAAAATGTTGTTGTATGTAGTGTGTTGACAAAGTAAGATGAGGACAAGCAAGTGACCTTTAGACTCAAGTTTAGACAAATGTGAATGTAATGCAAGATGTAAAGCAATGATGGACTTTCTGGGACCCAAAAATAGGCTTAATTCTAGATGAAACCCTAAAGAGATAACCTAGGAAGCTCAATAAGTCTAAAACTGACTGCTCTTGTTTGCTGGACTATACATTTTTCCAATTTGTGAAGTTTTTTGTTGTGACCAAATCTGAATTTTTGACTATTTTTCATGACAAGAGGACACAATATTGATGAGGACTCTATGTTTGAAAGTGTTTAGACTCAAAATGACTCAAAATAAAGTGTGTTGTTTGATGTATAAATTTTTTGCATACACTTGAAGACACAAAAGACACAATGATTTGATGTTTGGTCTTGAATGTTCAAATGTTTAAAAGAAGGCAAGGACAATTCTTATGGTTGGCTAGGACAATAGTTGTTGATCCCACATGGGGTTTCCCCTGAGGCTATGTTATTCAGAGTGGATACTTAGATGATTGACCCCATTGGCTCCACCCTCAGCATTCACTTCTCTGGGGCAGCCAAGCATCCGTCCCCACGAAAAACTCCCTATGGAAAACTTTGTATCTCTACTAAGAACCGTATGTGTGTGGGCCACTCTAGAGGTCTGACCTCCTAGCCCAGCAACTAGAAGGATTTTGTCTTTATGAAACAAAAAGGTTCTAGTAAGGGCATCCACTCATGTGGCCATACGTGTGATACTTTCAGCTCTGTAAATATAGAAGGCTCCCAGCCGATAAGGGTTATGCCCTATAATTGATCAAATAAATTTGATCAAATAGGTTTATGGGGAGACATAGTGTCGGTATGAACTAGTCAACACACGTTACCCATGGCTTTCACCATGGATATGATTATTTATAGTGGTTCAGAAGAGGTGGGTTTTCCTCACTACCATTGCACCCCACCTCTGTCATCGACCTCTACCTCCACCATCTCCACTATCATCTCCATCACCTTCACCATCTCCATCTATCAGCTCCCCTGGATCCGTCAACCGTAGAAATGGATGCTCTGCCCAATATGATGTATACTTTGTATCCATCCATGCATCCTCTACATCTACCCATATGCCCCAAGGCATGGGAACCATCTCCAGCATCTGTATCACAACCTTATCATAAGACAATAATGGCCCTAAATGCACCTGATCCCTCACTGTCCGTGCATACATCCCTGAACCCCGTGCCATCCGCTGTATCCTACCAAACTGCCTACATACCTTGTCAATCAACTACCGCTCAATGACATATGGTGTCCGACCAATCAGACACCTACTCCTGAACACTTATGGCAGCTCCACTGCATCATCCTCCCACTCCTCACAGTCTACGCAAGGCCTCCATACCACACTGTCTACCTCATCGATCAACCTGTGCCAATACTCTAGCCTTCCAATCCCTAGTTGTGACATAATCATATCATATAGGTGTACAAAATTGCATCCATGTCCTCTACTTCTAACGTGTATTGATCATGTCACCGGAAGGTGCTCATATGCCCACACC
Source organism: Cryptomeria japonica (assembly GCF_030272615.1). Lineage (NCBI taxonomy): Eukaryota > Viridiplantae > Streptophyta > Pinopsida > Cupressales > Cupressaceae > Cryptomeria > Cryptomeria japonica. The sequence goes on along the minus strand of NC_081409.1, from coordinate 272,313,167 downwards.
TGCAACAGTGTCATTTGCATTGTAATCCTGCTGATCCATGATATACAAATTGATGCAACTCATAGGACAAGTGTGCCAGTAGACATGGCCCCCATGCAAACCTGGTGTGCTCGGTCACCAATGTCTCTAGTGTCCTCCCCCATCCCACAGCCAACCCTTGTGTCGCCCTGTCTGGCTAGAGGAACCCACTGATCACTCATGCCAACATGGTTGATAGTGCTAATCCTGTTGCTGTCATCGTGTCCTAGACCACATGTCCAGCCCTCATCTGTAGTCCTGGATCTTGAAACACTCATCTCAGTGCATCCCTGTCTCCCTCTTGATCATAAGGAATGAACTCCCTATCGATCGGTATCCTTAGTATCCTATATACATCCTCCAAGGTGACTGTCATCTCACCCATCGACAAATGAAATGTAAGCATCTCTAAGTGCCATCTCTCAGCTAATGTAGTCAACAATCCCATGTTTGTCTGAAACTCAGGCACATACATAATGTATCACAGTCCCATAGCCTCTATTGTTTCTCTATCCTCACGTGTCCACTCTAGTCGTAAAATCTAAGTCGAAAGGAATCTCTCCTATGACTCCAGCATCAGTAGGTCCTCCTGCAGTCAAGTAAATCAACTCTGTCAATCCTAGTGGCATTCCCTATTCATCACAAACTATTGTTTTTATCTTAGTCCTTATATCTATCATATGGAAATCTATCCTAGTGGTACTCCCTATTCATCACAAAGTGCTACTTTTTATCCTAGTGGTACTCCATGTTCATCACAAAGTGCTGCTTTTTATCCTAGTTGTACTCCATGTTCATCACAAAGTGCTACTTTTTATCCTAGTAGTACTCCCTATTCATCACAAAGTGTTGCTTTCATCCTATCCTTTAGGGTACCTACTTGAGATAGGATATCCTTATGTGCACACTCCCCTAAGTGTCTCAAATCCAAACTACGAAGAGATGCATTATCCTAAGTTAACTTAAATAAAGTGTAATAATATCCATAATGAATATTTATTTACACCAATACCCCCTTAAGGGAAACTTAGGGGAATGAAGTCAAGTCAACAATGCAAGATGGGTCATGACTATTAGGCCATGATAGGTACGCATGTACAATATGCAAATGCAAGAAAAACTATGCAATGCAATCTCTCACAAATGGAGAAAGGGAGAAAACCTAGTGGGAAAAAACTCCCCCCCCAAAAGAGAGATGAATGTACAAAAGACTCTCAAAGAAGAAGGACAAAACCTCAAAGAGGAAAAAGTCACCCCCATAAGAGAGGAAGGAGAAGTCAGCTAACCCCCCCTAATGACACATTCCGCACCCCCAAGAGAGCTCGCAACTGTTGGTTATTACTCTCGGTGAAAGGTTTGGTGAATATGTCTGCAACCTGCTTTGCTCTAGGACAATACTTCAAATCAATGACTTGCTCCTGAATCAACTCTCAAATATAGTGTATATGAATATCGATGTGTTTGGTCCACTGGTGCTAGATCGGGTTCTTTGAGATTGCAATAGCACTTTGATTGTCGCAATGTGGAACTATTGGCCATGGAGTGGTGAACCCAAACTCTGTGAGAATATGCTAAAGCTAAATGGTCTCAGTCACTGTGTTAATAGCTCCTCGATACTCATCCTTAGTTGAAGAGAGAGTAATAACATGTTTCTTCTTACTCTGTCAACAAATGGGGCCTGAACCAATGTGAAAACTATAACCTGAAGTAGACTTACGATCTTCAAGATTGCTAGCCCAATCGGAGTCTATGTAACCAACCAAGCGAAGTCCTATGCATGTTGCATAGTGAATCCCATAGTGATGTGTACCCTGGATGTAATGAAGGATGCATTTGTTGGCTTTCCAATGAAGCTCACATGGTTCCTGCATGAAGCAAGAGACCATGCCAACTGCAAATGAAATATTAGGGTGTGTATAAGTTAAGTAAATGAGACTACCCACAAGCCGACAATACAATGTGGCATCAACTACTGGAGAAGAACACTGAGCCTCAAGCTTGACTCCTAAAAGAAAGGGAGTCGGTGTAGGCTTACAATCAACCATATGAAAGCGTGCAAGTAGATCAAGAGAATCCTTGGGCTGCAATAGTGTAATCCTAGAACGTTACTGTGAAATATCTATCCCAAGAAAGTAGTGCAAAAGACCCAAGTCAGTCATAGAAAATCTATCATGCAAAGTAGATTAGACCCTACTAATGATGGATGCAGTGCTCCCTGTAATGATCAAATCATCAACATAGAGCACAAGTATCAAGTAAGAGCAATACTGTCGGAAAAATGTAGACATTTGGATCAGAATGACACCTGTTGAACCCTGCTGAGAGAAGAAAGGCATCCATTTTGGTGTACCAAGCCCTAGGGGCCTTCTTAAGGCCATAAAGAGATTTCATTAGTCTATAAACCAAGGAAGTATCTTGGATGAAACCCTGTGCTAGCTCCATATAAATCTCCTCATCAAGATCACCATGAAGAAAAGCACTCTTCACATCCATCTGATGTACAACCCAACCATGAGCTATAACAATAGCAAGTGTCAAGTGAATGGAGTTCATCTTAGTTGCAAGTGCAAAGGTCTTAGTATATTCAACACCTACAACCTAAGAGAAACCTTTCACAACAAGCTGAGCCTTATACTTATCCACACTACCATCCACTACAAACTTGGTCTGATAGATCCACTTACATCAAACCATCTTTCTCCCCACAGGGAGATGGACTAAATCCCATGTATTTTTCCTCATCAAGGAACTATACTCTTCCTCCATAGCTTGGTCCCACTTAGGAACACCTGATGCTTCTAGAAATGTCTGTGGATCAAAAGCAATAGCAATGAATGCATGTTGAAGATCCTAACATTGTGATCGAGTCCTACGTGTATCTGAAGGATCCCCAACAAGAGAAACCACTGACTCAAGTGTCTGTCGAGCCCAATGAGGTCTAGGTGTAGGTGGAGAATGAGGCTCCTCAACTCCAAGTCGACCCTATAGAAGTGAAACCCTCTGAATCAGAGTTGAAGAAGTCTCATCATCTAAATCACTAGCGTCATTATCCACAATGGAGGAAGGTGGAGGAGGTAGAGAGGCTAAGCTAGGAGAGCTTTCCTCAAAGTGAACACTCCTCTCAATAAACACCTCATGTGTCTCAGGATCCATCAATCTATATTCCTTAACACCATCAAGATATCCAACAAATATGCAAGGCCTACTTTAAGGTTCCAATGCCTTGCGTTTCTGTAGAGGTGTGCGAGCCCATGCTAGACACCCAAAGACTCTAAAATGTCTCACAATCAGTTTCCTACCAGGCCAAACTTCAAAATGAGTAATACCTTGCAAAGCTTTGTGAGAAACCTGATTATGGATGTGTGTGGCACAACTGATAGGATTTTCCCAAAAGGTGGGATCAAGAGAATGTCCATGTATCATACAACTAGCCATTTCTTTGAGAGTTCTATTCTTGCATTCCACAACTCTGTTCTGTTGTGGAGTTTATGCAACAGAATGTTGAAGATCAATCCCCTCAAATGTACAAAAATCCTCAAGTCTCTTGTTCACATATTCCCTTCCATTATTTGTATGAAGAATCTTGACCACTTTCCTAGATTGCTTCTCCACATGAGTCTTGAAGTCCTAAAACCTGTCAAATACTTCACTCTTATGAATGAGAAAGTAGACCCAAGTGAAGCAGGAGTAGTCATCAATGAAGGTGAGGACATAGTGGGCCTTGCTAAATGAAGGTGTTGGAAATGGACCCGCTACATCATTGCGAACAAGTTGAAGAACTTCCAAAGCTCTCCAAGCTTTCCCCTTATCAAACTTCTCCTCGGGATGCTTGCCCATGGAACAACCTGAACATACACCCTCTGAAAAACTGGTTCAAGGTATACTTGTGACCATGTCTTTCATGCTAAGCTATTGAAGATAGCGGTAGTTGAGGTGACCAAACCGCTCATGCCATAGCTTACTTTATGAATTTGAATGAGTAAGCAAGGCCCTAGAAGGAGAACTTGGCACACAGTGGGAGAATGAATAAATCCTTGAGTTGTCATTGACTTGTCCCACTACTACCAAGGCATCATCATCAAGTTCCTTTACCACAACTGAATCAAGTGTAAGCTCAACCTTTTTCCCATTCCTATAGTGAGTGATCTGGTAGATAGAGAGAAGGTTGGTAGACAATGTAGGAACATAAAGAACATTCTCAAATCTTCCATCATCCATGTCAACTGAACCTTTCCCTTCAACCTCTACTTGTGTATCATCACCTATGTAAATGTGAGGTACCTTAGATGGATCCAATGAAAAAAACTCCTCCTTTGTAGAACCCACGTGATATGAGGGACCCAAGTCAAGTATCCACAGCTATGAAGAACCTGTTGTAGCCACAAATGCTTTCCCTTTTCCCTTAGACTATGAGGAAGAGGAAGGAGATGAATCCTTCTTTGTGTAGGCAGATGGTAAGTTGATGTTTTTTTTCTTAAGAAGACTTGATAACTCATCAACTTGCTTGGTGTTGCATCGATTCTCATCATGACCATACTTCTTGTAGTATGAACAAGTTGGTTTATCCTTCTTAGGTGGTGTCCCCTTCTTGGAAGAGGATGAAAAATCGCCTTGTGATGGAGAGGATGAGTGCCCTTTTTCCTATTGTAGCTTTGACTTAGATTGCTTCTTCTTCTTGTTGGAATCTTTTCCTTGGCCTCCTTGATTCCCTTCATTAGCCACCAAAGCCTTGGACTTTGAAGACTTGAGAAGCCCCATGTTCAACAACTTAGATTGTTCCAAAATCAACATTTCTGTGAAAGCATCAAATGAAGGCATAACATAAGAACTCCCCACTGTTAAATGATGAGTTTGGAAGCTAGACACAAATGTTGCATATTTTTGTGCAAGATTGTCCAACAATTTTAATGTCAACTGAGTATCCTTTTTGTCAATTCCACAATCCTTAAGCTTTGCTCTTAGCTCATTTGCTTTTGTGACATAATCTTGGATTGTATCAAAACTCTTGGGATCCAAGTTGGTGAGCTCATTGTCAATCTTGTAACCTCTGATTTCATCAACTTGACCATACAATTTTTGAAACATATCCCAAGCATCTTTGATTGTAGTACACTTCTCAATATGAAAGATGAGGTCATCTAGTACATACTTATGCAAAGTTCCAAGAGCCATGCAATTCCTAGTGAGCAATTCTAACTAAGCATTAGGACCAACCTTAGGTTCAGGTGGTATTGCTATTGTTCCATCTATGCAATGCATGAGACCTTTTTCCATTAATTTTCTCCATACTTTAATTTTCCATGATGCATAATTATGTGGAATTAAAGGTGGAAATTTATGAGGACTAATTGCAACAAAAATGAAAGAGCACAAGGAAAGAGAGGCACAATCACACAAGACACCCCCCCAAGTTCACTCAATCAAAGAACCCCCCAAAAGGGATGATTTGGCACTTTATACTTAGTGTGTGTACAATGGGCCACTTGCAAAAAATGGAAAAGTGGACTTCTGATTTCAATTTTACAACTGCCTCAATAAGGCCAAAAGAGACTCAAACTAATAATGCAACAGATCTAAACTAAGATCCAAGAAATTTACAAGTACCAAATAGGCCAAATAAGACCAATATTTGAAAGTACAATTTCCACTCAAAATATCTGAAACTTGATCATAGATTCTGAAAGTAGACAAAAAAACATGCACTTTCAAAATAAACAACACCAGAAAAGGAGGTCGATGAGCTCAAACGAAGCCTTTGAAGTTACAGAATTGAGGATTGGACAGGTACAACTGAGAGAATCCAAAAAATTCAGAAAAACCTGTTCCCCAAAATCTAAAAATAACCCCACCACTGTGAAGAGCATGCAAAATTAGCCCAAATCAAAAAAAATTGCACCCAAAGAGGAGCGAATTTGAGCAAGTTATGAGCCTCCAAAGCTGGCCCAAAAAACCAAACTGCTAAATGGAGAGGGGTCTAAAATTTTCAAAAAGATTCTGATGCAGGTTGACGTCAGAAAAATGCTATGTTAAATTTGATGAACCCTAGCTAACCATACGAACAAAGCTGATGTGGCACGATCTGATTGGGCAGATGATTGGGCAGAAGGTTTGCCATGGGCCAGTGGCCTCCTGCCATGTGTTGGGCATGGTACGCCGGTTTAGGCTGACTAGGTCAGAATTTGGTGGCCGGATTACCTAGTTGTCAGTCAGAGGGCTCGGTGGTGGGAGGCTGCTAGCAGGAGGTGTGGCCACCGGGGCCGTAGGGCGGGGCCGTCGAGGTCAAAGCTATCGGTGGCTGGGGTTGTTGATGGTTGCAGGGCTACTGGAGACTAGGCGGCATGGGCTGCTGCAGCTGGGCAGTGGCAATGGAAGTGCCTGAGCATGGAGTTGCAGGGGCTGCTGGAAGGCAATGCAGGGGCCGCCCGAAGGCAGTGATGGGAGGTGCTCGGCAGCTGGTGGCAAGATTGGCATGGTGGCCACTGCTCAAACCTACAACCTATAGAGAAGTATGATGGGGTAGGGAGGGTTGTACGCACCCCCAAAAATAATTTTTTTTTCAAAAACTAGAAGAAATTTAATTTTCATAAATTAAGAATAAAAATAAAAATGAAAATTTCGTATCGTACCGCCCGGCAAAAACTTCCTCCACACCCAAAAATTGATTTTTGCCAAAACAGGTCGAGTTTATACTCGATTTTTATGGAAATGACATCCTGAACGCAATGGTGAGGTCGAAAATGCTCTAAGAAGCCTCAAAAAAATGCTTGTTCCTCAGATCCAAAAATAGAAGCCTTCCAAAATGTCTCCAAAAACCAATTAATGAAGCCCCAAATGGCTCTGATACCATGTGAGATTTTGCCAAGATCAAGGGCACAATGAAAAGTATAAAAGAGAGGCAAAAGAATGACAAGAACAAATTGTATTCTCATCAATATGCAAATGATCAACTGGATTAACCAATACAATGAATATAGGATTGCTTATATAGACAAGACCATATGGATGTACGAGCACACAATCATGACATGTGGCTCAATGAGAAACAAGGGTAGGTAAGAAATACTAGGTGTAGGTAGGAGAAATAATATAATATTCCACAAGAGGTGGATGACCCACCGAATGTGGAGTGTAATAGCAAAATAAGACCACAAAAGGTGGAATTTCTCCTATAAGCTATATCCCTATGTGCACACTTCCCTAAGTGTCTCAAATCCAAACTATGAATAGATGCATTATCCTAAGTTAACTTAAGTAAAGTGTAATAATATCCATAATGAATATTTATTTACACCAACAAAATAAATCTTTATATATTTAATTAATTCATAAGCCTTTTCTACCCATGGTACATGTCATTCATCTCTTAATTCCTACACTACCTACCCTCTCATTAAATTGTTATTTCTTTTACCTACCCTCTAATCCTAGCCAACCATTTATCTCTTACACCTCTCAATCTTATCCCTCCATTTATTATAGTGTCTTCTCTATAAGGAGATGCTTCCTTCATCATCAATCCTAATCATTTTAATAAGCTATTCAACCCTTCAAGCATTCTAGCATTCAAACTTTCATATGTGATCAAGCCTACTTGCAACCACATTTTCAATCTTTGTTGATCTCTTGTGCACACATAAAATCTGAGAGCAAATATATCAAGCAAGATCAATGGAGATAGGAAGAATGGAGATTCAAACCCTATTGGACATGTTATGGTATAATCTTTGTGATTTCATTTGATTTACATTGTCTTAGGTAATCTTCATATGTTATGGTGGATCTTTGTTGTTGTTAGGCTAGGGTTTCATGGTTGAATCTATTTAGTATTTCAATATTGTTGTATCACTTTTCACCATAAATAATACCTTAAAGTCCTTAGGTTAGCTTTGTTTGTTTGGTGTTGTCTTTTTGATAGCTTTTGGTTTGTAGCTGTTGTCCTTTTTATTTTTTCTGTTATGCAGCTTTCCATTCTAAGAGAACTTTGTTTGAATATTTTTATCTAGCTTGTAAACTTTGTGGTTTCAAGTCCCTATTAAATCTATTTTTTCCTTAATAAAAAAACCAAAAAACTTTATATTGCATGGAATTGAAACATAGAATCAAAGACCTGTTTGACAATGATGACATTGGAATTGCAGAAGATCCTATTGACTCATGCAAAATAGATGCAGTTTCATAAAATTGTGACCTTGTAATTTTCAACCGCATTTGGGTCTTCACATTAGTGAAATGAATCCCTAAGCCTAATTGGACAACCCAAACATGCTCACACCTCCTGCTACATGCATTTACTCACATCCTGCACTGCCTGTTCTTTCTTCATATCCTGAATTAGGGTAGGAGAGGGGTGTAGCGCCCCTATCCCCCCTAGGACAAAGATGTGGTACCCTTGTCCTTTCCCTATTTTGTCCCCCCTCCACTTAAATTCCTCCATTGGTCTTGTCAAATTAGAGGCGGGTAAAGGGTTTTCTATGTCGGCCTAAGATGAAAAATCAATCAAATAACCCTAATTGGCAAGTATATAAGATGCATTTTTCCCTCCTATTTGCATAAGTCAATAAGTTAAATCACGTCAATAAGGCATGCATAAGTTCAACAAGTGGAAATTGCAATCCTAAGCGAAATTGCATTCAAGCATTCCTTTCAAGCATTGAGCATCTCAAATCTCCTTTCTAGGTGTTGCATTCAAGTCAAGGATTCAACCATTGAAGTGGAGATCTCTTTTGACATTCAATTGTACATATCCTTTCAAACAACTTTATCAACATTTCAATTGCATCCTCTCTTTAGGTGAATTCTACTTTAGTCATTTACTTTCATTTACTTGCAAGTACTTTTCATCATTTGGTTGATTCCAAAACTAGGGTTTGACCTAAAGGTAAACCCCCAATCCCAACAACATTTCCTCTATTTTCTATGTGTAGGTTGTAGGTGCACAATTGTATTTGTAGGTTTAGGCTTCACTTTCAGAGATGGAAAAACCCTTTTTGACATACGAATTTTTTGGAGGACCAAGTACACATTCAACTCGGTCCCGACAAATTTCGCTCAAATTTATAGGGGAGATTCATTTGAACATTTTACTACTAATTTTAGGTGCATGGATTCATCTTGGATTTCTATTTCAAGTTATAATAATTTCTTTACCATCTTTACACTTAGTCTCAAATTTCTTAATTCAACTTGTCCATTATAAAAGAGGGGTTACTTTACTTTTCAAATTCATTGTCAATTCACTTAGAATTCAATCTCTTTCCATTGATATTGGATCTAGTGAATTCAACTCCCTCTTTTAATGTAATATGTGTGAGAGGTTGAAGAGGATCCGTTTTGAAACTTTCACTCCTTTCTTGAAGAGGGTGAATCTTTCCACTTGATCTCCTCATCACCCTTTTTTACCATTACATTTTGGTGAACCTGACATCTTACATGCCTGACATTTCACCTTATTGCATATTGTTCATTTACAAGTTTAATTTTCTTGAAAAAATTAGTGGTTAATTTATTCAAAACCCTAGTTGTTAAAATTGGAATTGAAGTTGTGTTTTGCTATTTGTAAATTGGAAAATTGAACCCTAGTGACTCCCCACCTAGGAGAGAGAAAGGAAGTCACTAGGATGATTTTCACTTGGAGGAACTTTACATCTACTAGATCAAAATTGAAGGGAGGAAAGGATGTGAATTCCAAGTGGATTACAAGGGTTGAAGTGTGTTTTGCCCTCTTTTGTAAATAGGAAAGTTGACTTGTTGACTATGTGGAGCAAAGAGAGAAATTGAGTTAAATGAGGAGCTACCGGTTGGGGATCATGCTATAACTTCAGATCTGAGCTAATTAGACTGATATGGATCTGCCTTGCAAATTTGGAGAAAATTCGTTGGGACCGTGGCGACAGTGTACATGGTCCTCCACAAATTTTGTGAAACAAAAAGGGTTCTTCTGTCTCTACAAATGAAACCCAAACCTACAATTACAATTGCGCACCTACAATCTACACACAAAAAAGAAGGGGAGAAAGGTTTTATATAGGGGTTTGCCTTAGTCAAACCCCAGCTGAGGTATCAACCTTGAAAGAAAGTAATTGCAAATGTTGAAATGTAAATAATAGAATTATATACCTTGTAGATCTGCAATTTGTTGATGATGATTTCTTTTCTTCTTGAATGTAATCACAAGTTTTGCATGAATTGGAATGTAACATGATTAAACCCTAACACACTCACACGTTTACAAATGAATGTTGTAATTATTCTCCAATGGATGAATGAAGAAGACTTGAATTCTTGAATTCTTGATGATGTATATTTTTGTCTATGCTTTATTATGATCAACTTCGCTTCCCCCCAAATGAGGTAATTGAATCTGCTTTTATACATGCCTCAAGGATTAATTTTCATTCACCAAAGGCCGACAAAGAGGAGTTGTAAACCCCAAAGGTAAAATTATCCATACGGGACCAGGCAAACCCATCATAGGACCATCGCCAGAGGTGGGGACAAGGGCTCCACACCCCTGTTCTACCCTATTTTGGGGCCTGGACAAGGTCTGGAAGCAAGGACAAGGCCTAAGCAAGGAGGGGTCCAAGTAGAGAAGGGTCTTAGTTAGGAAGGAGGGTTTCATCACCAAAGTGAGGAGTACTTTGAATGTGGTTAAAATTGCAGGAGGCACAATTTTATGACACTACATTTAGCCCCCACTTTAGTGGGAGTATGGCTTATGCCACTACTATCGGTAAAGTAGAAGAGAGAGAGAGAGAGATGAAGATGAGAGATGCAGAGAAATACCACAAGGATTATAAGACATCACTAATCTTGAGGAACAAAAGCCCCCAATCCTAGGATCTTAGCTCACTTAAACATATGCAAGATGACACACAAATAAAAAGGAACAACATGCACAAAACAAAAACAAAATGCAAAAGACACATGACAGACATAAGATGAAAAATAAACTAGATGAAGAGACCTCGATACTTAGATGTCTCAATAACTAATTAGGACACCAAGACCAATGCCATCACATAAACATGAGTGATCACATAAAAGGGAAAAACTGACATCATCCATGAACCATCAATAGAAAAACTATGGGTTGATGAGAAGAAGGAGAGAGAGGACATGAATACACAATTTGGTGATCCATGAGAAGAATGGTGAACAAGAGAGAAACCGTGGACATCTTGCCCTACAACTAGGTGATACATGAAGAGAAGGACACAAAAAACTAGCCCCCAGAGTTTGTATAGGTGATCCATTTAAGGGAGGAGAGTGAGAACATCATTAGTTCCAACCAACCTCAAGTGCATGTGTGTGTAAGTGAGGTTTGAAGCACCTCATAGGAGTCTATGCTCAAGTATGCTACAAACTATATAGAATGTATAGTACAAGTGTCCAGAAAGGCATGGTATCTCGCTCTAAGAGTCTATGCTCTGGTTCCGAGAATAATCACCTTGCATAGGAGAAAAGTGGTATCATCTTTCTCTAAAAGTCTGTGCTTTGGTTTTGAGAATGACCCACTGTACAAGAAAAGAAGAAGGGAAGACATCTCTCTATAAGAGTTTGTTCTCTGGTTTTGAGAATGACCCACTGTAGAAAAGAAAAGTGATGACATCTTGCTCTAAGAGGCTTCCCTCTAATTCCAAGAATGTCCCACTATACAAGAAAAGTAATGATACCTTTCTCTAAGAGGCATCCATTTGGTTTAGAGAATGTCCCACTATACAATGCACAAGAAGAGTATAGTACAAAGGAGCAGTGCAGTTGCCCCCCCCCCCCCCCTTAAGATGTCAACATAGGTTGATGTTGATATCTTAAGGAAAGTAGAACAAGGATACCTACCTTCATCACAAAGAATATATCCGCTATGCAAAAATCCCATTAATCCAAGCAAGAGAGTGAATACTCTTAAAACAAGGATAAGATAGTTGAAAAGAGATATCTTGGTGTAAGTGTAAAGGAGATCCTTGTAGGAGAAGAGATCTCTGTTCAAAATACATCTACCACCAAGGGAAGTTTGTCTTAGACAAATATAACATCTTCTAGAACAAATAAAAGGAGAGAACAAGAATGCAATCCTTCCTCCTATTCCTAGGTGAAAGTGATTCTTGATGAGGGATGACTCACTTTTAGCCCCTAGAGAGATGGGTGAATGTATCATAGATGTACATTACCAAGTGGAAAAGATGTTGTAATAAAGAAACTTACACCTCATGTATAAGAGAGAATCCTTGAGCCAACACCCAACAACTGTGCACAAGGAATGACATCAAGTAATATAACTCACACCATCCACAAAATAGGGCAAAGTGGATCCCTAGAGATAGAGAGGGAGGTCATTGCCCCCCAAGTGTAGGGACAATGAGAATAACTTACACAATCTTCTAGAGATAGATTAACATAATCAAATGCACAATGTACTTGCATGCAAGAAAAGACATTAGTATATATAAAATACACATCTCAAGATGTGGTAATCATCGAAAGGAAGAAAAAGGTATCAGATATTCTAAAAGGGGAATTAAGCATATAGAAATGATAATCATATATGAAAAATGCAGCCCCTAAATGAAATAGTGATACACGAGATAGAAAGAAAGGGATAGGAGTGAAAATCCTTGGCCCCCAAGTAAGAAGGACAAGGGGAAAAAGTGGTATACATTTTCCAATGGTGTTTATTTTCAAGTGAAATGCCTTCCTAATGGAACAAATTCTCTAAAGGAAGGAATATGCACTTCTCGAGAGATCATTCCATGCAAGGAGGCATATCGTGCTTGAGAATAATCTCAATCATAGAAAATATACGTTTTCCAAGAGAATGAAAGAAAGAGAAGAGGTGCATTACTTATAAAGAAATTCCTCTCCAAACAAAGTGTAAAATTAGCAAACAATTACCTGCTCACATAAGAATAACCCAATGTAAGAAAGGAGATCTAATAATGAATAATGCACAAAGACAAAGACAAGTTTATAGGAAGAAGAAGGAAAATGGACTCCATGTTGCTGCCCCAAAGTACATAAAATTGAAACAATACCACCACAAATGATAAAGATCTCTCGTTAAATGGGATAGTTATGTCATAGGGTGAAGAGCAACATGAAGGGAAAAGAAGTGCTAAGGCACTATTTTTTTACCAAGAAATACAACTAGATCTATTATGAGACAAATTTGTGCAAGATCATATTGTAGTTGAAAAAATTTCTTAAATGCATAACATTTTCCAAGAGAATGTGAATATGAATCATGAAAAGTGCAATATTCAATACCTTTCACTTGCCTAAGATTTTGGTTTTTATTTTGAGGAGGACGGGAAATGTTCTTGTCATATTTTAATCTCCTATAGATTCTTCCAGCTAATCTGTCAGGATAGTAAATATCATTTTGACATAAAGGAGAGGATTTGTTAGGAGATGGAGTTTCCTTATCCACAATTCTAATTTTCCCACTATCTATGCCATCTTGAAAAGATTTTTGAAAATTAGGGCAATCATTAGCATTGTTATCATGGGTTTGATGAAATGAACAAAAAGGACGTTTGGAAGAAGAATCATTGTTACGAGCTCTTTTCATTTGTTGTCTTTGAAGATAATCTTTAAAGTTTTGGAGCCTAACGAATTCATCCATAGAAAGAAGGGTACCATTTTCTAAGCCTCTTGTAGTAGTTTGCATGGGAGGATTTATAGGGACATGAATTCCATGCTCAAATTTCCCAGTTCCTTGTCCTTTAAAACCTTATTTTGTGATGATATGAAAGCCACGACTATAAGAATGTTGCAATTGACTAGATGGAGGAACATGATCATGAATTTCTTTAAAATCTGAAGTGCAAGGAGGAAGAAAATGATTTGTAGATGAAGAAGGAGTATCATGTGAAATGACAATCTCTTTTCCTTTATCAAACTTATCCTTTTTGGAAGATTAGGGAGGAACATCTTCATCATCTAAAAGCTCATTTATATTCATTTCTATGCAAGGGGAAAGGTCATGTATAAAATCCATGACATCATCCTCCCTACATATACTTTGATGTTGAAGATAGGTCTTAGAAGAATAAGGAGGATCTAAAGATGTAATAATGTTGATCTTTTGATTTTGCCCCCTTTCCCAAGGGTATGTGTATGAGAAGAAGATGGATCCATGTTACTTTCTAATGCTTTCTCTTTTTTAGAGAGATCATTGGTTAAAGCATTAGGTCTCATCTCATCCATAAAAGATACCCTATGAGAGGTACAAAGGTTAGGATCTACAAAAGCTTTCAAGTGATTAACATATGAAATGCATTTTGTTAACAACATTACCGGAATGCAACAAAAATGATACATGAAAGATTTGAGATTAAGTGGAAAAGAAAAGAATTTGGAAATCCTAATAACGCAATATGACCAAGTGCTATGAACAAAGAGGAGAAATAGGAAATGAAATAAACTCTTTTCTGACACATGATTGTTCTTTTCTGACACATGATTGTAGTAAATATATACAAAAACCAATGTAATCATATGCGAAAGAGAAAGTAAATCCAATTAATTAACTACCATTGAAAGTCTCTTTATTGAAATTTGAATTTGCTGGAAAAGATCTAAAATTGGGACCTTTTATGAAAATCAATGTAAGATTTGAACGTGATGAATTTTGAATTTTTGTTTTGACCGTAGAGAGTGTTAAAATTGATAAAGTATGCTGATTTTTTGGATTTGAGCAGAAAATTAGAGTCAATTCTGTCTCCCAAAATTTTCGGGAAAAATTCAAGGACCGTGGCGAATGTGCACCCAGTCCAACCAATATTTTTCAAAATTTTTAGGGATGACATAAATTATGATTTTAATGTGGAATCCAAAAAAATAGTCGATTTGGAGATGTCTAGATTGGTCAAACTTGCAATCAAAGGTCGAAAGTAGAAGAATCTTAAAAATTAGGGTCTTATTCTTTAACCACTGAATTTTCAGAATACAGAGACAAATTTGAATTCCAAATCTGAAATAGAAATCAAATCTAAAACAAGTAATTAAAATTTTACACTTCACAAGCTTAATTTTTTCAAAATGCAAAATTAGGGTTTTTATAACATTAACCTCTAAAATTTGCAAATAGATCAAAATTGGAAATGAAAAATTCAAATTCAAATTGCAATTAATCAGATCTAATAATGAGAAATCAGAATTAATGTGTAAGACATCGGGTTCACCAAAGTGTAAAGTGGAAAATTGAACCCTAGTGACTCCCCACCTAGGAGAGAGAAAGGAAGTCACTAGGATGATTTTAACTTGAAGGAACTTTATATTCAAAAGAGAGGCTTAAATCCACTAGATCCAAATCCAAGGGAGGCAAAAATTTTAATTACAAGTGGATTACAAGGGTTGAAGTGTGTTTTTCCCTCTTTTGTATGTGGAACAAAGAGAGAAATTGAGTGAAATGAGGAGCTATCGGTTCAGGATCATGTAGTAACTTTGGATATGAGCTAATTAGACTGATTCAAATCTGTCCTGCAAATTTGGAGAAAAGTCATTGGAATGGTGGTGATAGTGTACACGGTCCTCCATAAAATCTCTGAAACAAAAAGTGTCTTCCATCTTTGCAAAGGAAGCCCAAACTTGCAATTACAGTTGGGCACCTGCAATCTACACACAGAAAAGAAGGGGAGAAAGTTTGTGGATAGGGGTTTTCCTTAGTCAAACCCCAGTTGAGGAATCAAGCTTGAAAGAAAGTAATTGCAAATATTGAAATGTAAATAATGGAATTGTATACCTTTGTAGATCTGCAATTTGTTGATGATGATTACTTTGCTTCTTGAATGTAATCACAAGTGTTGCATGAAATGATATGTAACATGGAAAAAACCTAACACACACACATACTTACAAATGAAAGTTGTAATATTGCTCCAATGGATGAATGAAGAAGACTTGAATGCTTGAATGCTTGATGATGTATATTTTTGTCTATGCTTGCTTATGATGAAATTCGCTTTCCCCGAAATGCGAGAATTGAATCTCCTTTTATACATGCCTCAAGGATTAATTTTAATTCACTGAAGCCCAACAAAGAGGAGTTACAAACCCCGAAGGTCGCATTATGCATAGGGAACCAGACAGACCCATGATAGGACCACCCTAAGAGGTGGGGACAGGGGCACCATACCCATGTCCTAGGGAGGACACAGGAAACACGCCCCTATCCTACCCTATTTTGGGACCTGGATAGGTTCTGGAAGCAAGGACAAGGCCTAAGAAAGGAGGAGTCCAAGTAGAGAAGGGTCTCAGTCAAGAAGGAGGATGTTGTTGCGAAAGTGAGGACTTCAAATGTGGTTAAAATTGTAGGAGGCACAATTTTATGACACTACACTATTGTTTGAGATCAGGTAATTAAATTTCTTATAAAATTCAATTCTTTCATTGTCTTATTCAATTTGCAAATCACAATTATAAAATTAAGTGGTTAATTGTCAAAACCCTAATTTTCAAAAATCAACTTGAACTTGTGCAAAAACTAGATTTATAGTTAATTTCAGTTTTAGAACTATTTTCAGATTTGTCTTCTTTCATAAAATTCAAATTTTTAATTTCCCTCCTCTTTTCCAAAATTCTAAATTTTAAAAAAATTAGTGGTTAGGTTCTAAAACCCTAATTTTCAAATTCGCTTGGATTTTGTGTAAAATTTAATCAATTTCAACCAATTTTAGTTTTCAAAACATTATTCGATCAAGGTTGCCTTATCCATTAGGTTTGACCCTTTCCAAATTTGCAATTTAATTTCTTATCTTTTTCAAAACCCTAATAGGGTCCTATTTTCGCATTCAAACCTTAATTCTACCTATCTAGAGATCGTAAAATCAATCAAGTTTTGTGGGTTATCTATCTCTCAAATCATCATAGCTTTCATCCTTAAAAATTTCCAAAAAAGTTGGGAGGTTTGTTTGCAACTTCAACACGGTCCCTAGCTTTTTTCCCAAAATTTCGGGAGACTATTATGATTGTATTTATTTGCTTAAATTTTAAAAAATCACTAATTTTGTGAAATTTTGATCCCTCTAAAATAAAAAATACTTCCCCATTTCAACATCGCAACTTTCAAGAAAATATTTAAAATTAAGTGGTTAATTGTAATCTGCCCTGATTTTTAAATTTTTGTCAATTTTAATTAAGAGGTATCCCATTGGCCCTAATTTTAAAATTTGAAATTTTTTTCATTCATTATTTTGGAAATTGCGTCATTTCTTCCTTCAACAAAGTTCGAATTGTATAATCAAAATTCCCTTGAATTTTTCATTATTCAATTTTGCAAACTTTGTTCTCAAATTCAAATTCAAAATTCAATTTTCCCTCTAGTGCATGAGTTTTACCACTATTATTCCTACCTCTACTATCCCCATTAGACGAAGAATTATAATTAAGGCTTCCCAAGGTTTAATTCCTGAAGAGATGGAGCCTAATTTGGGTGACTTCTTTAATGAGGATAATGCTAATTCTTCCCATCCTAATAACATCCCTACCTTCCCAATTGATGATTCCAATGATGAAGAAGAATATTTGACTAGAGTTTCCATAGATCAATTTTTAAAATTGGATAATCAATTTGACAACTTTAAACAATGGATGTCCCAAGAATATCCTAGTAGTTAAGCTCTTCCATTAATTGAAGGTCTAAAATGCATGATTCAAAGTGATAAGAATGGAATTGATATATTGCGTGGAATTTCCCATATTGTTGATTCTAATTTCATTCCTATAAAGAGTTGTGCTGAGAAATTAGGTTATTCACAACCTCCTACACAAGTCAATCATTCTATTTCTTTGACCACTTCAATGACTAGCATTCCTACTTTCACTTCAAACATCATGACTGCATCAACTCAAAATGTTATACCTACAACCATTAGTCATGGGGGAAATCTCTCTTCTTCATTCAATCCTCCATCTTTATCTATGCCTTCAATAAGTATTATGCTTGCCTCTCAACCACTTAGTGTGACACAAGGGGGTAATTCATTCAATCATTCTATTCCTCCTTTGAGTGTCTCATTTCCTACCCAATCATCACCTATGCCTACTTACCATAGTGTTCCACCACCCTATTCTTAATCAATACCTTCTTTCAATAACATTACACCACCTTCTCAATCAAACATTTCTAACATAAACTCTTGAACCGAAGCAACCATTAATAGTCTTGCCCAAACTATGTATCATTGTAACAACAAATTATTTACCATAGTGTTCCACCACCTTATTCTCAATCAATACCTTCTTTCAATAACACTACACCACCTTCTCAATCAAACATGTGTAACATAAATTCTAGAGCCAAAGCAACCATTAATAGCCTTTCCCAAACCGTGTCATCATTGCAACAACAAATTGCTTCTATGAGTCAATCCAAGTTTAGTGTGCCCACATTTGATGTTGTGAGCCCACTTTCTCTTGATATTGTTAGAGTTGTCCCTCCTAAACATGTTGACTTCCCTCAATTGAAACTCTATAATGGAAAAGGTGATCCTTTAATAGATGTCAAAACATTCCAAACTTTGTGTATTGACTTTGCTTATGATCAAAGATTGCTTGCCAAACTATTTACTCAAACACTTAGAGATAAGGCTTTACAATGGTATTTCTCTTTGCCTTCTTATTTTATTACTTCTTTCAACAATTAGAAAATGCTTTTATTCAACAATTTCAAAACAACATAGGTCCTAAAATCACCTTGACTGATTTACTGCAATATAAACAAGGTGTTAAAGAAAAAGTGATTGATTTCATTGGTAGATATAAGAATTTGTATTCTCAAATTTATTTTCCAGTGCTTGATAATGATATTAAAATAATTTTCTTTTCAAATTCACAAAATGACATTAGGGACAAACTTATCCTTTCTGATTTTACTTCCTTTATGCAGTTGTGCACAATACTTCATAATTATCAACTGATTGCGAGTCAATTGGAGAAATCTACTTTTATTTCTTTGAGTGATAAGGGTGAGAGTGCTCAACAACCATTTGTGAAGTTCAAACCAAATAAAGTCTTCATCAAATTCAATGACACCATCAACAACAACAATGTGAATGCTACAACAGGTGTGCCTCCTATTTGTAAATTTTTCAGAAGAGAACTATAATTTACTTCTTTGAATGAATCTTTGCATAGAATCATGTCTCAATTATTACAATAAAATGTTATCAACCTTCCTCCCATTAAACCAGTTGACTCTTCTAAGGTAGCCTCACCTTACATTGATAATAATTATTTTTTTCAATTTCATCGTCAACCTAGTCATGATACTGAGAAATGTTTTGCATTAAAAAGTAAAATTCAGGACCTGATTGATAATATTACTCTGTCTGTGGTAGGCGTGAGTGATAAGGGAAACAAATCAGTAGCTCCTCCTAACCAAAATATTTTACTAATCCTTTACCCTCTCATATGACCTCTAACATGATTGAGACTGAACATAGCTCTTTCTCTGTCTCTTATCTTACTACCAAGACTCCAAATTTAGTGAATATGGTAGAGAAACAAGAAATACCTAAGGACTCATGTATCACATTTGACCCTAGTGAGACTAAATTAGATAACCTGGTGGACCTTTATACATAGTTGCAAAGATTCAGGATAAACCTTGTCATCGTGTGCTTATTGATCCCTCTTGCATGGTCAATGTCATCATTGAGGAGTATATTTTCACTTTATGTTTCAATAAACCAATCTATGATGATACTAATGTGGTCATTAAGTTATTTGATGGATTTGGTTGTCCTACCATTGGTTCTATCACACTCCCTATTGAGGTTCACACTAAATATATAGATGTCAATTTTGTTGTCATTCCTTCATCTAAACAATTCTGTGTGAAGTTAGGTTACCTCTGGCTATCTTCCATGAAGGTTATTGCTTTTCCAATATATGGGTTTAAAATTTCCCCACAATGAAGAAATCATAACTGTTAACCATAGCTTATTTCGACCAGCCGAAAGAAGCTCAGGTGTTCCTATGATTACTTTTGGCCTCAACAATTTCAATCTCTTCAATCGAGAAGAGATGCTCTCGTTCAATCTTATAAAAAATGGAAGAAAGATATGATCTTATCCTTAAGCCAACCTCGCACTCCAAAACTTGATATTCCCATCCTTCTTGAAGATGAAGCTCTTCGCTTAGCAGATAGTACTAATCTTCCTCCTAAGGAAGATTCCCAACCTATTCCTATGGATGATACTATGCCTTCTCCTAAGAAGAACAATAATATACCTACTATGGTTAGACCTATACCTCATCCTCATGATGGACTTGATATTCTTCCTACACCGAACATTCATCCTTTATATGGTGCAGTTCTACCTTCTTTCTCTTATAGAGAGAAGAGAACTATCTCTCCTCTTGTTAAACCTAAACCTCCAACTACCAAAGATGAAAATATTTCTCCTTCAACAAATATTCAACCTTTAACAAATATTCCTCCTCCTTCTCATCCTTCTTCTAAGACTCGATGGAATCATTGTGCGAGAGATACCCATTGAAAACGTCGTGCTAGAGCTCTTGAAGTTGTTTCTCAAACTTTTCAATCTCCCAAAACACCAACACTACGCATGATTCCATTTTCTCCTCAGGAATATGTTGAACCTAAATCTCCAAATCATAAGTTATAGAAAACATGTGATGGTTTTGCTTCTATTCATGTTAGAGCTCCTCTTTCTATAAATCTTGATAAATAAATAGGTGAAAATGTTATTCATGATGGCAATACAACTCTTAATGCTTCTGATAGTGAATATGAATATGTGGATGTTGACAAACATTTATCTACAGAAGCCTTAATCCTAGCTCCTAGAATCAAACAAAGTGACTTAGCACATGGGCTTAGTCCTTGTTTGGATCTTGTGTTAGCTCCATCTGTTGTGCTCAATGTTACTCCCCTGGCGTGTTTCAAGTCTTCTCAAAATAGTGATCAACAAGATCAGGAGGTGGATGTTGTGCTAGACTAGCTACATTAGCACCATAGATCCTCTACCTCTCTCTTTTCTTTCTCTTTCATGACCATTGTTCTATGTGTATCCTTGCTCTTCTATTTTTTGTCCCTAGTAATGTCTACTTGAGGATGATGCAAAGTATTGAGATCTCTTTTGGTCTCTTTCATGTTGACTTAAAAGACACCTGTGATCCCTTTGTTCCAAGATAGTTTCCTTTCTTTGGGGAATGGTGACTATTCTATGCATATATATACATGATATGCACGAGTTATCATACAACATACTGACCTCGAGGAAAGCAAGACTACCTCATTCTTTGTGTTTTGTGTTCATTATCCTTGGGTTTATTCCTCGATTGTGGGCTAAATCCTTGAGATAATGTGACCCCTCTCTCTCTCTCTTGGGCGTATCCTACCTTAAAGAAATCTCTCCTAATAAGGCATGTGTGATCTCTTTAACATGGGGACAGACACTCCACTTATATTTTTCTTCTTGATACTTAAAGTTACTTAGTGAACTTGACCTTACTTTGTAATTTTTTGGTATCTTTTCTTTTTCATGAGTCATAGTGAGGAGGACCTTACTACTTGTAGTCATGGTTCCTCCCTTTTTGATCTTCCCTTTTACTTTGTCAATTGAATTCATAATATCCTTAGTCTAGTGGGGACTTGGTGTATCTTGCCTCCTTGACATGGGGAAATTCTTTCAATCTTGTTTCCTTGTACTTTACTAGTAGTATTGGCATACCCTTATACTCCCACTAAAGTGGGGGATAAATGTAGCATCATAAAATTGTGAACTTGCAATTTTCGACCACATTTAGGTCTTCACATTGGTGAATGAATCCCTAAGCCTGACTGGAGACCCAAGACATGCTTGCACCTCCCACAACATGCATTTCCTCGCATCCTGCACTGCTTGTTCTTGCTTCCTATCCTAAATTAGGGCAAGATAGGAGCATGGTGCCTCTGTACTTCACCCCTATCCTCCTAGGACAAGGGTGGAGGACAAAGCCATGGAGCCCTTGTCCTTGCCCTATTTTGGCGCCCCTCCACTTAAATCCTACATTGGTCCTGTCAAATGAGAAGCAAGAAAAGGGTTTTCTATGTCGACCTAAGATGGAAAATCAGTCAAATAACGCCAATTGGAAAGTATATAAGATGCATTTTTCCCTCTTATTTGCATAAGTCAATAATTTCAATCAAGTCAATAAGGCATGCATAAGTTCAATAAGTGGAAATTGTGATCCTAAGCAAAATTGCAATCAAGCATTCAAGCATTCCTTTCAAGGCTAGGTATTGCATTCAAGTCAAGGATTCAACCATTGAAGTGGGGATCTCTTTTGACATTCAATTATAAATATTCTTTAAAACAACTCTGTCAATATTTCAATTGCATCCTCTCTTGATGTAAATTCTACTTTAGTCATTTACTTTCATTTAGTTGCAAGTTCTTTTCATCATTTGGTTAATTCCAAAATTTGGGTTTGACCTAAAGACAAATCCCCAATCCCAACAATATTTCCTCTCTTTTATGTGTGTGGGTTGTAGGTGCACAACTATATTTGCAGGTTTATGCTTTATTTTCAGAGATGGAAAAACCCTTTTCAGTGCGCGGATTTTTCATAGGACCAAGTACACTTTCAACTCAGTCCTGGCAAGTTTCGCTCAAATTTATAGGGGAGCTTTGTCTCAGCATTTTATTGCCAATTCCAGGTGCACAACTTCATCCTATGTTTCCATGTCAAGTTATAATCATTTCTTTACCATCTCTACATTTAGTCTCAAATTTCTTAATTCAACTTTTGCATTCTAAAAGAGGGTTTACTTTACTTTTCAAATTCATTGTCAATTCACTTATCATTCAATCTCTTTCCATTGATATTGGATCTAATGAATTGAACCCCCTCTTTTAATGTAATGTGTGTGAGAGGTTGAAGAGGATCCTTTGTGAAACTCTAACTCCATTCTTGATGAGGGTAAATTTTTCCACTTGGTCTCCTCATCACCCTTTTACACCATTATAGAAGAACTAGACACTATTTCTAAGCATGGTCAAAATCATATACCTATGTCTAGCAAGGTTCTACTAGAGAGGCCTCCATCTCTCCTATCATTCCTTCATCTCAAAAAGCTTCACAACAAACTACATCTTCCTCCTCAAACAATGAATCCATTGATGACACCTTTCTTGTTGACCTTCAAAGGCTATCTACAATACAAATCCAAGCTAACCCCAATCTTGATACAAATCCAGAACATGACTTAAAATTTTTAGAACTAATGTTATCATGCACTCCAATCCCAATCATACCTACTCCCAAGAGTCCCATTCAAAACGTGTCCCTATCATGCCAAATTATGAACACCTTCCAAGAATTCCCCATGCATATCCAAAATCCTACCTCTTCCTTTGAAGTTGCTCCATTTCAAGAGGATAATCCAAAGAATAAAGAAACAAGTCCTATCATAAGTCAAGATCAAGACACCAAAACCCTCCAATCCTATCCAATGAATGACAAAGATCCTATCTCCCTAGAATCCCATGATGATCTTGGGTAAGTGCACCAAGATGTGGTACCAAAAAGGTGCTATATTTATCTTTTCATAGAAATGCATCATTGGCATGAAATGATCATCCAGTCCTTTGGGTTGGATACCCAAGGAAAATCCAACCCAAAGGGTTGGTATTATCTAATGCAAACCATTTGGAAAGTGCCAAATATGGCACTTTCCCAATTCGGCACTCACCAAATTTAAAAATTTCACATTTCACATTTGGCAAGTTCCAAATTTGGTGCTCATGAAATGTGAAAGTGATTTTTTTACATTTGGCGAGCATTGAATTTGGTGTTCGCCAAATGTTTCGCATTGTTAAATTAAAGGTTTTTTGAATGTGCAAATTTTCCAATTTGGACACAAGTTATACCCACCCCCAAAGAAGAATTTATACATGAAATAAAACATTTAAGTAATATGTCTTTTTATTTCTTCTACTTTAAGTTATATTTCATGTATATATTGTTAGGATGTTTGAGTGTGGTTTCAACTCTATAGGAGTTATAATGTAGATTCTAGTTTTTAGAGTATCATATAAAATTTCAAACTTAGTCAAATTTCAGTGATCATCATTCTCTTATCAACTTTTTCTCACTCTCTCTATCTCACTTACTTTATCTCCCCCAAACTCTAGACCTATATATTTCTCTATATCACTCTTTCTATGACCTCTTTCTACCTCTCTCTACCTCACCGTCAATCCTTACCCCCATATCTATGCCTCCCTCTCTCCCTCCCTCCCTCCTATTCTCTCCCCATCTCTTATTGTTTCACTCCCCTCTGTCCATTCTCTTCATCACTACTTCTCCCTCCTACCCTCTCTTTCCCCATCCATAGGTCTCTCCATCCATCTATCCTTACCTCTCTACCTCTCTCTCCCTTTATCATTATCAACCTCTCTCCCCCCATATCTTTCTCAGTCTATCTCTCCCCTAAGTCTATTTCCTTCTCCCTATCTCCCTCTCTCCTTTCCTCCTTACCCCTCTTTCTCTTTCTTTTAAATTCTTCCTCTCCATCATATTTATATCTATTCCCTCTCCAAGTCTTCCAATCACTCCCTATCTACCTCTCCCTCTCTCCCTCCTTATCCCTTGCTTTATCTTTGTTCTTATCTCTCTCACTTTATCTCTCCCTCCCCTCTCTTAGTCATTACCTCTCCCTCCCCTATGTAGGGTTTATAGAATAGAGAGTATGATATAGGTTTTAGGTATAGGGTTGAGGATATAGAGTGTAGGGTTGAGGGTATTGGTATAGAGTTTGGTGTACAATATTGATGGTATAGGGTTTAAGGTACATAGGATTGAGGGTGTTGTCCATATTGATACTTTCCTCTCTCTCTCTCTCTCTCTCTCTCTCTCTCTCTCTCTCTCACCTCACTCCCCTCTCTAGGTCTCTCCCTCCCTCTCTATCTCCCCCTTCCTTATTACACTCATATATATCTCCCTCGCCTACTCTCTCGTGTACTCTCTCTCTACCCTCTCTCAATTGTCTAGGTCATCACCTCTCCCTCCCATCCTCTCTCTCTCCCTCTCACACCTTTCTGGTTTTCTCCCTCCTTCCCTCTCTACCTCTTTACCTCTCCATCCATGTATCATTAGAATCCTCTCTCGATGCCCCTCTATCTATCTCTCTCCTCTCTCTACCATCTAGGTATTTAACCTCTCTCTCACCCTCTAGGTATCTCACCTCTCTATCTATCCCCTCTCTAGTTTTATCCCTCCCTCTCCACCTCTCTCTCTCCATCAACCCTTACCTATCTCTCTTTATGAACTCTCTCCTTTCCTTCTCTCTCCCCTCACCTCTTTATCTCCCATAAAATATAGACCTATTACTCTCCCTCTCTTCTCTCTCTTTCTCCTCTTCATCCCCTCTTTAGGTCTCTTATATATTCTCTCTCTCTCTCTCTCACCTCCCCTCCTTATCTCCATATCTATCCTTCCCTCCCTCCATGTAGAGCTCTTCTCCTCCTATTATTTCTCTCTACTCTCTCTTTGTTCTCTTGATCACTATCTCTCCCTCCCAACCTCTCTCCATGCCTATGTTTCTCCTTCCCTACATCTTTACCTCTCCCTCTTTGTCTCAATACCCAACTCTCTACCCTTCTATCTCTGTCACCTCTCTCTTCCTAGGCTCTAGATCTCTCACCTCTATTTCTCTCTCCTCTCTAATTATTCCCTCTCTACCTCCTTACCCATGTTTCTCTCTTTGTGAACTTATCTCTCTTATTTTATTCTCTCTCCCGCACCTATTTACCTCTTCCCTCTCTAGGTCTCTCAGTCACTTCCCTTTTTACACTTCTCTCTCCCTCCCCTCTCTAGGTCATAAAATAACCCTCCCTTGTATAGGATTAAGATTATAGGTTGTAGGATATAAGTTTTAGGGTATAGGGTCAAAGATTGATGTTACATAGTTCAGGGTACATAGGGTTGAGGGTATTGGTCATATTGATAATTCCCTCTATCTCTCCATCTCCCTCCCTATCTTCTTTCTCATCTCTTTATTACTTCTCTAATTCTATCCATCATTTTCTTCCTCTCTCCCTCTCCATCACCCCTTGATTGTTACCCTCATCTCTCTCTCTCTCTCTCTCTCTCTCTCTCTCTCTCTCTCTCTCTCTCTCTCTCTCTCTCTCTCTCTCTCTCTCTCTCTCCCCCTTAACTTCTTTATCTCCTCCTTCTCAAGGTCCCTCACTCATTCCATGGCTTCATCTCCCTTCATCCATACTCTCTCTCTCTCTCTCTCTCTCTCTCTCTCTCTCTCTCTCTCTCTCTCTCTCTCTCTCTCTCTCTCTCTCTCTCTCTCTCTCTCTCTCTCTCTCTCTCTCTCTCTCTCTCTCTCTCTCTCTCTCTCCCCCTCCCTCTCTCTCTCTCTCTCTCTCTCTCTCTCTCTAATATAGGGTTTAGGGTATATGAATTCTTTTGAGTATAGGCTTTAGAGAATAGGATGGAGGAAATGATAGACCTAGGGAAGTAGATAGAGTGGTGAGGGAAGATAGAAAATTTTATAAGATATTATATAAAGGGAGAGCAGTAAGGGGGGAGGGAGAGAACTAGAGAGGGTACACATAAGAGATGGCATACCTAGAGGGCAAGAGAGAGACTTGAGACCTAGATGGGAACAAAGGGTGAGATAGATAAAGGGGGATAGAAGAGCAGAGTTGATGACTTATGAGAATGAGACAAAGTAAGAGAGAGAGAGAGAGAGAGAGAGAGAGAGCGGGGGGGGGGTTAAGGAGGAGGGGAGAGAAAGGTACACATGGGCTGAGAGACCTAGAGAGTAAAAAGGTAGATAGGTTATTGAGAAGGAGAATAAAATTATAGAGAAGTTCAAGAAAGGAGAGAGAGAGAGAGAGAGAGAGAGAGAGAGAGAGAGAGAGAGAGAGAATAAATAAGGTAGGGATGGAGATGGAGAGGGAGGGAGTTAACTAGAGAGGGGTTAGATAGAGATATAAGATACTTAGAGGAGGAGAGAGAGGTGAGAGGTCTATATACAAAGAGAGAGAGAGAGAGAGAGAGAGAGAGAGAGGAGAGAGAGAGAGAGAGAGAGAGAGAGAGAGAGAGAGAGAGAGAGAGAGAGAGAGAGAGAGAGAGAGAGAGAGAGAGAGAGAGAGAGAGAAGGTAGGGATGGAGATGGAGAGGGAGGGAGTTAACTACAGAGGGGTTAGATAGAGATATAAGATACCTAGAGGAGGAGAGGGAGAGGTGAGAGGCCTATATATGGAGAGAGAGAGAGAGAGAGAGAGAGAGAGAGAGAGAGTTGAGATATATGGAGGATAATAGAGAGAGGTTGGTGATGAGATATTGATGGAGATGTAGAGAGAGGGAGAGAGGGTGTGATGCAAATTTGTTGATGCAAGCAGTAGATAAAATAAGAATTAGTAGGGAAGGGAGAGAGATATGGGGATAAGGAGGGAGAGAGAGATAGAGAGGGAGAAAGGAAGAAAAGAAGAGGGGGATGGGAAGAAAAGAAGAGGGAGATGGGAAGAAAAGAAGAGAGGGAAGGAGGAGATAGAGAGGTGAGGGGAAAGAGAGAAGAGAGGAAGAGAGTTCAAAAATAAATACGAGTAAAGGGGGAAGGAGATAGATGGGAAGAGAGAGGGAGAGAACTAGAGAGGGGACAAATAGATAGGTGAGAGAAATAGATAGGGAAAGAGAGATGAGAGACCTAGATGGAAAGAGAGAGGATTGAGATAGATGGACAGGGATAGAGAGAGGTGAATAATGAGACATGTATGTAGAGGTAGATAGATGGAGAGGGAGGGATAAAGAAACCTAGATAGGGGAGAGAGAGGTGATGACCTAGAATGTAGAGAGAGAGAATAAAGAGAGAATAACAGAGAGTGGGGGAGTGATATATATATATATAGGGGTATGTATGGATGGGTAGATAGAGAGGGAGATGGGAATAGAGGGAGGGAGCTCCGTAGAGAGGGGAGGGAGGTAGAAGAGGAGATATAAAAGAAAAAATAGAGTAAGAGTGGATGGATGGAGAGGTTGACATGGAGAGACTAAGAGAGCTATGGAAGGAAGAGATAAAGAGGTTAGGGAAGAGAGAGAAGAGGAGGGATTTCATAAAGGGATAGGGTTAAGGGAGGGGAGAGAGGTAGAGATAGAGGGAGAGAACTATAGAGGGGACATATAGATAGGTAAGAGACCTAGATAGTGAGAGAGAAGTGAGATAGATAAAGTGGGATAAAGAGAGGTGGGTAATGAGACCTATATGCAAAGGTAGATGGGTGGAGAGGAAGGGAGGGAGAAACCTAGAGAAGGGAGAGAGGGTGGGATATAGAGGTGATGACCTAGATAACGGAGATAGAGAATAAGAGAGGAAGAGAGAATACGAGAGAGTGGGGGAGGGGGATATAGAGGGAGAGGGGAAGAAAGGAAGGGAGAGACATAGAGAGGGGAGGGAGGGAGAAGAGAAGAGATAGAAGAACAAAGAGAGGAGTAAGAGGGGATGAATGGAGAGGTAGACATGGAGGGAGTGATAGACCTAGGGAATGAGGAGATATATAGGTTTTGAGAGAGAGAGAAGAGAGGGAGAGAGTTCATAAATGGATAGGAGTAAGGGCAGGGAGAGGATGGTGGAGAGGGAGGGAGAGAACTAGAGGGTTGACAATTAGATAGGTGAGAAATATAGAGGGGGAGAGAGATTCGGGTAATGATATAGGGAGGGAGAGGTAGTGAGGTTAATATGGAGGGATGGAGAGCCCTAGATATGGGGAGAGAAAGGATAGAAGAGACAGGTAGTGATCAAGAGAATGGAGAGGGAGGAGAGAGAAATAATAATGAAGTGGGAGAGAAGAAGACAGAGGGAGGGAGTCAAGGGTAGAAACAGGGTTAAGAAAGGAATGAAAGGTAGAGAGGGTGGGATATACCTGAAGAGGGGAGAGAGAAGTGAGAGAGACAAGAGAGGGAAAGAGATAGGTCTAGAGTTTGGGGAAGATAAAGAGAGTAAGATACAAAACTAAAGAATTCTAATAGGAGCATGTCGATTACTCAAACTTGACTGTCTAAAATTTTATATGATCCTCTAAAAAATAAAATCTACATTATAATGCCTATAGAGATGAAGCCACTCTCAAACATATTGCTAATATATAACCTCTTTAGGGGTGGGTATAACTTGTGTCCAAATTGAAAAAAATGCACATTTACAAAACCTTCAATTTAACAATGCAGAATACTTGGTGCTCGCCAAATGAAAAAATTCACTTTTCACATTTTGCAAGCACCAAATTTGGCACTCGCCAAATGTGAAATGTGAAAATTTTGAATTTTGTGAGCATCGAATGGGGAAAGTTCCATATTTAGTGCTCACGAAATGGTTTGCATTGGAAAACACCAACCCTTTGGGTTGGATTGTAATTGGGCATCCAACCCAAAGGGTTGGATGATCATTTCAGGCCCGAGACATGTTTTTATCAGAAGATTAAAATGTTTCATATATTTTCGTCAATTTCTCCTTCAAGTATACACATGTTTCAATGCAACTAAAATAATCACCATAATATCATTAAGCTATCTCTTAGCTATCCAACCATTTTTTTTTTCACTTTTTTATTTTGTTCAGGCTTTCATCTTTAATTTCATTTGTTAGTGTGTCCATTTTTGGTGAAAAAGCAACATGTCCTATTTTGGGCATAATTTTTTACACATTAATTGATTTTTAAAGCAACTTACATTTTTAGAAACTAGACTCCATTCTACTCACCTTGAAAAAAAGTTTTGATTTTTGATTAGTTTTCAATTATTTTAAGGGGGAGCACACTCAAATTCCTCTTTTTCAAGATGTGTCCACTTTGAAAATTAGTCACAAATTATATACTCATTAAAAAATTACCTAATAAATATAGCATAAACTACAAGGTGCTAGCTAATTTCTCACCAAAATGATTTTAAAAATTCTAAAAAAAAAGTTAACATTTTAGGGGGCCCACAAAAGATTCTATTTTATGTTTTTTGTATAAATAGGACCACTTTTTTGTGGCCCTCATTTTTGAGGCCCTTATCTCCACAGTTTTTAAAACAAATTAGTAGTTTAGAAAGTAGACTCGGAGCACTTTGATTCTTGTTCTTTTTGCATCTGAAAATTTGGAGTGTAATTATGTTCAAATTGTCATTGAAGTTCAGAACTTTGATTTTTTTTTAAAAGTAGCATCTTAAGACCCCCTTTTGGTACCATGTCTTGGTGCACATACCCTCCTCTTATATCTTTCCATTTTTTCCAATATGATCCCTTTCCATATCAACAACTTAATATCCTTACAAATCCTATTCCTAATCCACTTCCTAAGAAATATCATGATGCCTCTTCAACCTTTTCAAATGATCTTATTCAAAATGAAGAGAAAAACACCCTTTCCACTTTGTCTGATTGTCCTCTTCCATGTCAATATCAAATTATCCATTAATTTCCTTGTCATAATCCTCTATGTCCTCCACAAGATTCCATCTCTTGAGATTAACCTATCATTCCTCTTATTTCACCAAAATATCCTATCATGCCTCCATATCCACCTAAAGATCCCATCATTTCTCTTAGTCCCCATCATGACCCCAACATCTCTGCACAAGTTGTTAATGAACCTCTTATAGGTCAAATGGGTTCCTCCACTTTCATTGGGTCTAGTCTACTTTGTGACCATATCATTTCTTCCATTCCATACCCATCTCAAAATGGACTCGCGTTTTCTTCCCAAAGCAGCAGGTATCCCATTAGTCAAAATATTGATCAAGGCATGAAGTCAGGCCTCCATGAACAAGGTACATCATAAGACTTCCATATCAGAGCTTACTTTCAAGATGTTGGTATCCCTCCTAAATCACACATTCCTTCATCTAAGTCCAAATATATTGCCCAACCCTTCATCTCTTCCATCCATTTAGGTCCTTATATCCCTCCAACCCATTTTCAGGATCGACAAAGGTAGACATTTTTTAGAACCTTACCACCATCTACTTATATCAACCTATCTAAAACACCTTTATAGAATTCCTATCCATCCATGAATTATATTCCCTTTGGAAAGAATTTAGATTTAATGATTTAAAATACAGGAAAAATCATTTAGTGATGTTTAATGATTTAGACAATAATACCTACTTTATCAATTGGATGATTATGAGGATAAATTTTATGTGCCTACAATGAGTTTCAATGATAATATCCTTCCCTAGATTGGGTTACTATCCAATTGAAATGGTAGTTTCCAACACAAGTAATAAGCCCTCATAAAAGCCATGTTTCAAATTTTAACATATGTGGTTTCATGATCCTATCATTTTATCTCTTTAAAATTGTTGATGGGGCAATGATCCTTTTTCTTTTGGGTCTAGAAGGTTTCAATTGTGTAAGACATTGGGATTCATCAAGATACAGATTATCCTTTGGAATAAAGTTCAGTTTAAAAAATATATTCGTTGTTAAAGCTTCTCTTCGACATCAAGTGAAGATTGTTAATGAGAAGATTATTCAACATGGACTTATAGCTTCAATGTTTGACACATACGAATCTCTCTAAAATGAGTTAGAAGAGGTATTTTCAAGAGAATATTTTTTGGGGGGTAGAAGTCTAGAGAATTGAGGCTTAGAGATGGTGATTGAAATAAAATAATAAACTCATACTTAAACTAAAATAAAAAAACATTGTAATACATTTTTCCGAATTAAACATTCTCAAGGGGACTTACTTTTAGCTTCATCAAAAATACAAGAGGAGGCAATTAGATTCCTTTTTAATTTGTTGTCCAAGGAGGATTCAGGTATTAATATGTTGATTGCCAAAGAATATATATTATAATGTATTCCACATTTTATATGAGAGAAAGAAAATGATCTTCTACTCAAACCCTTCGCTTTGGAAGAAGTTAGAAATGTAGTTTTTTCCCTTCATGTTGATAAAGCACCAAGCCTTGATTTCTTCTCAACATTAATTTTTCATAAATATTTGGAGTTCATTAGTCTTGACATTTGGTTGGCAATGAAAGAGTCTAGAAAGAATGGCTATGCTTAAATAGTTTAATACAAAACTTATTTTTTAATCTCAAAATGTAACAATTGTCCATCCTTTGTTGAATATAGACCAATTTATCTATGTAACACCATTTATAAATATTATCAAAGGATATCTCCCTTCGTCTTGCATATTTTGTCCCAACAATAATATCTTAAGAGAAAAGAGAGTTTGTCCTTTGAAGATAAACAATAGAGGGTTCTTTAATAGGCCATGAAATTTTGCATTCTATTCATGCAAACAAAATTCCTTCTATGCTTATAAAAACTATATATGATGAAAGCATATGATTGAGTAAATTGGAGATTTATTCATAGGATTATCCTCAGATTTGGATTTCATAGAAAGTTGTGTAAGTGGATTCTTTCTTGTATTTTGAGGGAAAAAAAATTAGTCCTTGTTTTTTATTAGAGTAAAATAGATTTTATAGGGACCCAAAACCCACACAAAAAGAAACAATCTTTAAAGACAAACCAAAAGTGAAGCCACAATGGGCCAGTAGAAACAAAAACAACAGAAAATAGGATCTAAAAACCTAGAGATTAAACAATTTTGTTCAACATTTGAACATTATTAATATTTTTCTCAGTAGAAGCCCTATTGATATCAGCTAGCTTGTCCATATCACTGGCTTTGACCTACTCACCTTTATCCCTTCTTCAAGTGTGAGTTAAAGGTCGTTAATTAGTATGGACCTTGTCATCTTGGATGGGCTCCTTCACCTTTCCTTTTCTGCAAACAAAAATTGAGGGGGAGGCATGATTGGTCGAAGGGGAAACATTAAGAGATTGAGCCTTTTCATTTAGCCTTTGAAGGCCCTCCGTGCTATTGGTCATGGTGGTTCTTCTCACTGCAATGACAGCTCTCAGTTTCTCATTGACCTCATCCATAGCCATCTCCAAGTTCATTATTTTTTCTTCATGATCATTCTTCATGGCTTTGACATCTGTCACTAGTTTCTATCTGAGCTCAAGTAGGTTGTTCATGTTGTCTACGGAGGTGGAGTTCAAGGTATTCTTTCTCGGTATAAGGTAATTGATCCTACTTTTTAAACAAGAGATCTTTGTGACCACCAAATTGGGAAAAAATGTTCAAGTCCTTCCATAGCCACCTTCACCACAACTTTTCCAGCTTCAATATCCACTACAAAGGAGCTTATCTCTTTACCCACATTGGTGGTCTTGTCCATCTAGACTTAAATTACAATATCAAAGTCTAGATTATGTTGGTCCCCAATAATCCCAGTGGGGTTACCAACTACTTTGTTCATGGGTATTTTGATTCCTTGAGACTTCTCTAGGGGACGGGGTTTTCTTTTCACACCAAAGCCAGAGTCCGACTTGAAAAACTTATTATTTTCATCTAAAGATGGAGGCATTAGGGATTTCCCCTTTTTAGCAGAGCCTGAGATATAGGAATCAGGAACAAACTCATCCAAGGCAGCATACTAAGAATCCTCCAAATCAAATAAATAATTTTTAGGAATAAAACCCTTAGAAGAGGATTTCTATTTATGGGTTCCTAGGTGGAAGTCATCTTCATCAGAGGTTCTGGACTCTGGAATGAATCATCAGTGTAGTGCCACTGAACATTTTGGGCATAGTGAATATTTTTTTTTTTTAGACACTGAGGGTTGGGGTTTAATCTCAAGGGATTTGGTATGTTCAACAATCAAGAGAATAAAACCCTAGTGGAGAACAAGGGAGCTCCAATTCTTGAGGTGAGTATTAACACAATTACACAAAGATAATAGAAGATAAATGGAATCTAAATGCACCTGTCATGCCTAAAATGGTTGTGAATAGTGAAATGATAGGTAAAAATGCTTTTGTAGCATCCATGAAGAGTAATGTACCTCATAAAAACTTTAGCCACATCTGCCCACATATATTTTAGGCCCTCCTGATTGTAACCACCATAAGTCATGCAATGGACATTCGCCCTCTCTTTCTTCTAGAAAAAAGATACCAAGGGCTTCCCCCCAAGATTTCTTGTCTCTATAAAATTTCCTTCCTTCCATAAGAAACCTTGCAACCTCTACAATGATGCTCTCATCAACTAAAAATTCACCCCCAAACATTTGAAGGGTACCATTAATCCAACATTTTATGAAGAGCTGAGTAGCCCTAGGGTTGTGACCATGAAGTTTCTCAATGTAGGGCGTAATTCCTCCCCCAACACTTCATCCCAAACCTCTACCTTTTTCCTCTAGTTTTCAAATGATGTGGACTCCAATTTGTTTCTGTCTCCACCCATTATGGCCCTACAATTTTGTCTCTGACTTCCCCACCACAAGGCATTGGACCCCAAGAAACAACAGAGAACAACCATGAAGATTCTAGACTTGTCTAGAGAATGAACCTTTCCTTTTCTAAGAATATAATGAAAAAGATATCCCAACCCAATTCTCCATGTAAGCAAGAAGTACATCATAATAATTTTTACTCATTGTTAATAGATCCCCTTGTGGCTTTTCCTCTTCAACACAAGGGGTTTGACAAGGTGATCCCTTATCATTTTTTCTCTTTATTATTGGCAAAAGGATTGAGTATATTTATAAATATGCATATGCTTATCTTTTGTGGAAAGCCTTGAGAATTTTGAATTCATAGTTTACAACAACACAAATTCTTTTTGTTGATGATACTCTTTTGTTGTGGGAGCCAAGCATGTAAAAGGCCAAATAGTAAAGCATAAACAAGCTAAAAATTCTTGTGGCAAGTAGGTTGCAGAGGTTCATGGGCTTGAAGTAGAATTTTTTCACTTGCAAATATTTTTGAATTCCACTTTTGTAGGAGCCAATAAGTCCTACTCTTGGAATCCATTGTTCTCCTCCATCCAAAAAAGAATTTCTTCTTAGAAAAGAAAATAGTTATCGTTTGCAGGTAGAATGTTGTTGATTAAGAAAATCCTCTCAACAACTCCTAATTATATTCTATCAATTCTTTAGATGCTGAGAGGAATTTAAACAACTTTTGAACATAAATTGAGATCCTTTTTCTGGAGAAGTAACTTATATGGAAAGTGCAAGAAGATGAGTACCAATTCAAGGGAATTTTTCTCATGAGATAAAAATGTTGCTAGAAATGGGGACCCATTTTTTAAAAATGGACACCTCTTATGCTTTGGGAGCTTGAACCAAAAATTAACAAAAGGGACCCTCTTATTTAAAAAATAGGGCCCCATTTAAAAAAATATATTTTTGTTTAAATAACGAGGCCATACTATATAAAAAATGATGCCCTGTTTGTATAAGCATTTTAAAAAACAATTCTAAAAACTCATTTTTCACACTTTATATAATGGGTACCCATTACATTTATATAATAGAGACCTATTCTAGAATGTGGCCCTACTATTTAAAATTTTAAAGCTAACCCCATCACGTGCCTTGAGATTCTAGTCAAGTAAATCTTGGAATGCGCAAGCTTGAGCTTGGACCTGCTAGTATAAGTTTGGACTGTGTGAGTAACAAAATGTTGATTTATGGCACTGTTTGATGCCCTTTTTTACAAAAGTATAGAAAAAATTAAAACCAATTAGAGATTACATTTAGTAGATTTCAAATATACATTTTATAAAGACTTGATTTATTTTTCTATTTTATAATTAATTTGTATTGGATCTGGTCCATAACATGAAATATAAGGTTTTCTTATTCATTTAATAACTTTTTTTATATGTCTTTTAATAAAAAATTATATGGAATCCATCTACATAGAATTATTTCTCTAAATAAAAATAAATAAATAAATTATAGGTTTAGGTCAAATTATGGTGGTTGTACATAAGGGTTTTTAAAACAACAATTACAGCCAATAGAAAATTAATTTAAAAAAATTCAAAGAAAAATTACAAAAAAATATCCTCATCAATCTTCAATGTCTTATAGATCTTTTCCCAAAAAGGTTCAAAAGAAAACTTTTACGTATGTCAAAAAGTTCTAGTCGTACATGTGCATGGTATGAACCTATCATATGCATTTTAAAACAGTGATTTTTAGAAATCCTTTTTGAAAGTCAAATTCTATTATCCAAGTATTAAAATAAATTACATATTTGGAAAATAGACTTCAAGTGCTACATTTCATATTCCTAATTTTTTTCCGAATTCAATCTCTAAGTGCTTCAAATTTTTGGGTCAAATGTGGCAAAATGTAAAAATCAAGGAAATCATCTCCACTTTTTGGCCAAAAAGTGGACTAAACTTCTTGCACACACACCTTAGATAAGAAAACTAAAATTTCTTTAATCTTATGCCTCTAACCCAAAATATACAACCATACCCAAAATCTCAAATGTATTGATCTAAATACAGACCAAAAGCAAAAACAACTGGGAAGTTTCAGACCAAAAAGGAAACACCTAGATCATCAACCAATACATGAAAAAGTCTTCCAATAAACTCCAATAACAATATTTATACACAAAACTCTTCCGGATCAAAACATGAATGCACTAGACCAAAATACAGCTTTTAGACCTAAAAATCTACTTCTAGTCAACTTCCAAATTGAAAGGGTTGGGATTAATGACAAGATAAAGACATATTTGTAACAATATTTGCCTTTGTCATTCATGGAAACACCTGCCAAACAACTTACCAATCCATTTATCAAATATTTATTCTATCTCTACATCTTATCCTTACCTGCGAAACAAATTCTCTTTCTCTCCCCTTTGCTGTCAAAGAAGAAGGATACAAGAGACTCCCCCTAAGAAAACAAAACTAGATCCTGTTTCATAAATAGGTTTTGTTTCTCTTTGTAATGTTTGTTGTATTAAAAATGACTTATATATGCTTGAAAAATTAAAAAATATTTATATTTTAATATTGTAAATGACTTATATATGCATAAAATATAATATTAACATTTAAGTAAGTCACATTTCAATACGTCTGTTTCTTTTCTTATACTTTAAGTTATATTTCATCTATATATTGATAGAATGTTTAAAGAAAAGTTAGATTAAAAAGGTGTACGTTGTGTAAACAAATGAAAGCACAATTATTGGCATATGAAAATAATTGAATTTTTGATGTTTAAGATATAGTATTAAATATATTATTTTCTATACGAAAAAAAATAAAATTTACAAAATAAGTTTTTAAATTCATACCCAAAAATCTTATTTATAATTAAAATAAAAACTATTCTAAAACTTTATATTTAAATATTTTAAAAATTAGAAACAATCATATGACTTGAATTTTAAAAATGAAAACATTTTAAAGTTTTCTTAAGTGCTCGGCCCCACATAAAACTAAACGATGTTTAGTCGTCATTATCTCTGAGTGCTGTCGAAATTACAACTCACAAGCGAATTACGATGTTACGTCTGAAAATGGAATACGTGGCCAAGAAATTCAAAGAAGAATAATGAGCGGTGTAGAGAATGTAGAGAAAATTGGCGCGGACATTGAATGGTTTTAGTGGTACATTGAATGGTTTAACGATACGACATTAGATTTTTTTTTTGGGGCTATTGAATGGTTTTAATGATGATGCAATTGGATTTTTTTGGTTTTAATGGTGACAAAATTGGTTTTAAGAGCCATGAATTGATTACAGTGCATGAATTTGTGTTTGATGTGATTAGCACAATGCATTTTGACAAGCAGCATTTGTATTTCCAAACAATTCTTTATTCTTGTCTCTAGTGATTTAATCTACGGATGTCTTATATCTACACAAGCCACTTGCCTGACAGTCGTAAACCAATTTATGCCCCATCGAGGGTGAAACCGTAGTTCTAGGGTTTTTGGAAAGGACACAAGCCTCTTAAGAAGTCATAGAGCAATCAGTAAAAGTTGGAGGCACAAATGAATTTCAGGTAGTTATTGATACTTACATTAGGTTCCCATCAACTATATTTGTGACTATTTACATAAATCAGGTTGCCCTTCAATTCTATTTTGTGAATGTGTTGTCTTGGCATGATATGAATTAGCTTTTTTTTCTTGTGTACAGTCTTATCTTGTTTAGCTTTGTTTAGCTTTGTTTGTTTTTATTAGTGATGCTTACTTTTTTAAGCTACATTGTGTCAAATACTTTTTCATTCTTGTAGTATTTGATAGGATATTGTGTTGGTGTATTATATCTTACATATTTTGTCTTCGAACATGAGTTGTATCTATGTTGACACTAGGAAAGGTGTATGGACAAGCAATCACGATTTTTCATTTTAGTCACAATCTTTATAATTATTCTAATGAAGAAAGAAAAACTCTAAATTTTATTGTTGTCATGATCATATCATGAACAAACATGTTTCAGGTTAACAACAACAATGTGTTACTCATTGTGATTATGATTATTTAATGTGTAATTATCTATTTTATCACATATTCTTTATGTTATATGATATCTTTCTTAGTTTTGTTCATTACAGTTTGTGATTATCCAGGTTATAAGCATTAAAAACTATTGGTTGTAGTTTTTCATTATACTTAAAAACACGTGCATATTATAATTTCAATCTTATAACATTGTGGTTTTTAACTACATGCTTTCAATCTTATCATTGATATTCTTCCATGTACAATATAGATGTGGACCTTGTATGGATTTATAATAGTTCCTCAAAAAGCCTAATTATGATAATTATATCATAAAAGTGGTGTTTAGGAAATGTTCTTGGAAGCAGTATCGAAAGCACGATAACAAGAAAACCTTATGAATGGGGCCTCATCTTGTTCCACATTAGATAGATGGAGATATAATTTATATCATAAGATTAATGATTGGTAATTAAGAACATTTTTTTCATTGTATTACATAGACTATAGATGAAATTTATGAAATTAATATACATAATTTGTACTCATTGATTTATACTTATTATGGATTACTATAAATGATGATCACTACTGAATTGAGATGTGAATTTGAATAATATCTTTTAAATTTTTATAGTAAAAAAATACTTTAGTATAAAAAACTTATGAATTTATTATCTTTTATCCATATAAATATCTAAGATTAATATATTATAATATATTTATTTTTAAAATTATCTTATATAATAAAATTACCAAA
This sequence comes from Cryptomeria japonica, assembly GCF_030272615.1. NCBI lineage: Eukaryota > Viridiplantae > Streptophyta > Pinopsida > Cupressales > Cupressaceae > Cryptomeria > Cryptomeria japonica. The sequence continues at coordinate 272,274,089 of NC_081409.1, read as the reverse complement.
TAAAATTAAATATCAGTATCGTAATAGTTGCACCTTCTTTTGTACAAGTGCTAGTTTATTAAGACGAGAACGTTTTCACCCGCATTGAATCAAAGGTTGTTTGACAAGTTATATGTTATCAACTCAGCATTGCCTCCTGATTGGAGTTTGTATTAACCGATGTCTCAGGCAAGCTGGTTGATGGCATAAGATTGGTAGAAAATATCACTCGTCAAGATGACGTCATTTTTAATAATTATTGCTAGAATTAAGCCATTATATTTGTACCATCTGGTTGATCTGGATAAGCTTACACAAGATATTACAACACAGTGGGTGGGTAAGACTAAAACCATTAGCTTAGCATATAAAATTCTACTTTGCAGAAAGCATGAAAGCTCACAGAAGTTCCTTCTGGATCATTTCTTTTACCAGAAATTCATCCGATTGACCCTCACGAACAAAAATTCAGGATCAGTTTCAATGGCGTCTAAGTCCTTCTCGGCCATGTGCATATACACCACCATATTCCCATCTCCCAGGGGGCTCGCCTGCAACATCACATACCCTGCTGTTCCTCCCCATGGAAAATATACACTTGAAAAAGTAGGCTTACCACAACCGAAGTCAAATTGATACAATGGAATCCTCACTCCCGACGACACCACCACGGCAGACCCATCCTCCGCATAAACTCTTGCTAACATTGCTGCTGGTCTCTTCTCCTCCACCCAATCCACGAAGGACATAAAATACTCAGTGTTTGCGGAACCACTTATAACGTTGCGTACAATTTCCGCTATCTCGCTTATGGGCTCCTCTAATATGTGCTTTGCATAGCTCTCCTTGAAAGGAATCGCTATCACGTTTCCGAAGTAGGAAGGAGCGAGGTTCAGATATGCACGCCCATCGATCGGGATACCAATTCTGGTTGGTTCTGAAGAAGCCAAAGCTTGGGCGCGAGCAAAAACTTTCCAAATATAGGAAGAGACCGCCTCCATCTTTGTCATGGGTTTGACAGCAAGGGGTTTTCCTTCAGTTTGGTTTGCGAGAGCCTGCAATTGGAGAAGCGTGGGAGCATCTAAATGATAGATGCGCCCAATTTGGGGTGGAGGAGGATCAGTGCGATCGAGTGCAGAAAAAGGCAGTGCCATGTAATGCCCATCAATGACACGCACTGAAGAAGTGTTGAGAGGGTGGCGGGGATTGATGAGTGAGCGTTCAAAGCAAGGAGTAATAATGGAAGATGAGAGACCCTGAGCGGCCTCCGTCCATGCTTTAAAGAAATTATAGCTGCTTATTCCATCTACAGTTCTGTGATCAAAACAACAACCCACTACAATTCCGCCACAATTCATCCTCGTCACCTGGAAAAAAAGTCATGGTCGTTTAGCTTCATATGGTCACCAATATTGTGCTAAAACAAGTTAAAATTTGTACTAAAACAAGGAATTAGGACGTAAGTTGTGAGTAACTATGTACTTACCTGTACAGCAAGAACAGGAATACAATGAGGGGATTCTCCTTGAAGAGGGTGCCTCTTGGGAGTCAATTTCGCAGCAGTAAAACTTGGCTGAGAAAAATCAAGATCCTTAATGGCAGCACCCGATTCAGCCTCAATGAAGGGCACTCCTTGATTACTGCACTCTATCTCAGGCTCACCATTGTGACTGATAATAAACCTTCCGGCCACTGGATAAAACAGTACTAGTACCTCAGAGAGCGCCTTCTTAATCGAGCTTGCCATGTCTTGGTATGTCTTATCTTGCACTCCTTTGTAAACAAAGAAGTGCCCCGGACTAATTGCGGGAACAGTGAGATCTATGTTGGAACCTTTGAGCGTGCATTTTTTTGTGGGTACAGGCGATTGCACGATGGAGGTTGCAACCATCTCCACCTTAAAATCATTCAAGGTCTCTTTCTCCATGGTAGCTGTTAACCAGCACACAAACCTCAATATAAAAACAGTTCAACTGAGAAGTTGAGGAGTAGGTAGAAGATACCAGGAAGGATATATGCTTAGGTGTGGGCTCTAGGAGGGATGATATATATAAAGTCCGGAAGTCTGCAGTCAAAAAATCAAATATTTGAAGTCTTCTCTCGTGCTCGCCTTAAATTAAACTTAACGATGCTGAGTCGTCGTTATCTGGAGTGCCATCGAAATTACAAGTCACTTGCAACAATAAGATATTCCGTGTGATAAAGGAATATCAATGAATTCAAAGGACAATAATGAGGAGTGCAGACCCAGTCAGGTATAAGGATCAGAAACTTGGTGCGGAATTTTCGCAAACGATTGGATTATGTTTCATCTTCATTGATGTCTGATGTGGCAAAACTTTTTATTTTTCCACGCACCATGGACTTTTCCGCACTATAGATAAACTATGTAACCGTAAGAGATGTGAACTCTTTAGCAGTCAAGAGAGCCGTATGGCAAGATTTGTTGACTTCTGTTTCCTTGATTGTGCAAGGGTGATGTTTTTTCCACTTTAGAGTTTAGATAAAATTTAAATTGATCATAAATATATTATTAGTATGGTAAGACTTGATTTTTGTTTTATTGAATGGATAAGGGTGAGATTTTTCTATTTGTAAATTTTTCATAAAATTTAAATGGATCATAAATATATTTTTCAAAAATATCGTCTAAACTATTTTTGGGGTAGGTGGTGACAATTTCTTCTTGATAGCAAAGAGAGGTTATTAGTTCAATTGTTGTACACCCACTTTGCCTTAGAATAACCAATATTGACACATATTTGTATTGTATGTTGCACACCTAGGTGTGTTTATGATCTATGTCAAAAATATTGTCTAAACTATTTCTAGGGGTAGGTGGTGACTATTTCTTGTTGATAGTAGAGACAGTTTATTAGTCCAATTGTTGTACACCCACTTGTGCTTACAAAAACCAATATTGCCACATATTTCTACTATATGTTGTACACCTACATGTGCTTATGATTTATGTTTGATCACACAATTTTAAAGAGTGTACTCAATTTCAAGGATCTAGTTATATAAATAAATTTTTAAGTATAATTTATAACAAAACAAGAATGACCTTTAATTATTATAAAAAAAATGTTGTTTGTTTAATGATTGGATTATTGTTTGAATGCTATTATATAAATATAAATTATATAATTTACATATCTTAATTCAACTTGATTTTGTAGCAAAGTCTTAATTGTGATGGAACCCTTTTTTTTTTCACACATGATAGACTATTTGCACTAGAGATGAACTTAGTTGTCAAGAGAGTCATATGGCAAGATTTTTTTACTCTTGCTTCATTGAGTGCGTAAGGGCAAGATTTTTCCACTTCTAGACTCTACAAAAAACTTAAATTGACCACAAATATATATTTTTTAAATATCATCTAAAAGAGTAGGTGGTGACAATTTGTTGACTAATAGTGGAGATGGGATATTAGTCCAATTGTTGTACGCACACTTGTTCTTATAATATTTAAGTCTCACCACATATTTTCACTATATATTTAAACATAGTGTACTAACATTTGAAGGATGTAACTATATACGTAAAGTTTTAACTTTACTTTTTAACAAAACAAGGGTGATCTTTTAATTATCATTAAGAATTGGTATTTTTTTAATGATTGGATATATTGTTTGAATGTTATTATTTTAATTAATATTTGTATAAATTAGAAGTTTATCTTAATTCAAATTGATTTTCTAGAAAAGACTTAATTCAAATTGATTTTGTAGAAAAGATCACAATGCATGTTGATGATGGCATTTTTGAGTATATTGTTGATTTTGAGTGTCCTTGTGCTCTTTGGACTAAAAGTTATATGAAGATCCTATTCCTCAGTTATTCATAGGTGAACTTGATGTATCTTTTCATTCTTCAATGAGGATACTTTATGCTTATAATATTTTGGAGGTTTGTGACACTGTAGTCAAAGTTTCTTCAAAGGACTATCATTTTCTTTTTGTTGGTGTAAATAACTATTCATCATGGATATTATTACACCTTACTTAAGTTTACTTAGGAAATGCATTTCATAGTAGTTTGGGTATGAGACGCTTGGGTGTTTCTATCACATTGGGATAGTGTGTGTAGGATAATTTCCACCTTTTGTGGATTTATCTTGTTGTTACATTCCACATTCAGTATGTGATCCACCTCATGTGGAATATTATATTGTTTCTCCTACCTACCAACAACTATTTCCTACCTACCCTTGTTTCTTATTGAGCCACATGTCATGTTTGTGTTCTCACATATCCATATAGCCTTGGCTATAAGCAGACTCATATTCATTGTATGTAATGTGTAATGATCCAGTTGATCATATTTTGCATCTTGATAGAATATAGTTTATTCCTATCATATATTTTGTCTCTCTTATTTGTGCTTTCCATTGCCTCTAGATCTTGGCAAAATCTCACATGATATTAGAGCCATTAGAGTGCCATTGGTTTGCCAATTGAGAGAAATTTGGGGTTTGCATTTTGGATCTTTCTATTGCGAATTATTATTGGAGCTTGATGGGTCAAATATGAGGTCACCATTGGATTGAAGAGGTCCAAGAAAGTCAGTTTTGCTTTTTCTTTCATCCAAATTGGACTTCGGAGGCCAAATCTAGAGACATTTGAAGTTTGAAGCTGCGGCGGAAATTTTTGAGAAATTATAATTTTCCAGGCAATTTTTAAATAGTGATATCCCACTCATCCAGACTCCTTTTTGTTAGAGTAATTGGACCTTTACTTGATTAATTAAACAATATTTGTTTAATTATTTAAGTTCCCTATTATCTTTTACACTTAAGCTAACATTAGATGCATAATAATTAATTCTTTTATTAATTATTATGTGCAAGCCTAGGGTTTTTCATTTAGGGTTTATTGACCTATTAAAGGTTAATTTTATTTTTTTTGTATCATTATGTCATTACACATTTTGATGAATATTGAGCTCTCCTCTTTTGAGCATATTTTCCTGTGTTTTGTTCTTCAAATTGTTTTGCTTCACTGCTTCTCCTTGTGACAGATTGTTTAAGATTGATCTTTAGGCTCCTATGGTGTTGTGTTTCTCAACTCCAACATGGTATCAGAGCTCAAATCTACAGCTATCTATTCCTATTTTTGAGAATTTTTGCATTGGAAGCAGATCTGGGGTTTCAGGCAAATTTTTTTGTGTGCTTAGGGATAGGCCTTTTTATGAGCACTTTGGGCTTAAACGAACCTCACCATCATGCTTAGAAGGCCCAAAAACCTCTATAGTCATATAAAATTTGTCTATTTTTTATTCGTGAGCATCTGGGTGAATTTTTTTCTCGAAAACCAAGTCGTACGGCTCTGGCATGTAAATCGAGAAAAAAATCAATTTTTTTGTTTTTTTGCCTTTTTATGGCATGCAAGTCAGATTTTTGATTTTTTTAAAAAAATCAAAAAGTTCAAAAAAAAAGGTGAAAAAGACAAGTTTTTTTTCAACGAAACATTTGTGTTTTTTGGGTTTGCGCAGGGTACAGCGATGACAATCCAGCTGTCGTACGGCGAACGGACCTATCACTCCGGCCACCTACAACTCCAACCTTTCCATCTTAAAACCAAGTCACGAATGTAATGATGTCAGATCTTGATGTGTTTCATTCTGGCATGAAACACTGGATTCTTTGTCATGGCAATAGTGTTATTGTTAACACAATAGATGGTGGCTGGATGCTTAGGAACAAAATATAGATCTATCAATATCCTTCTTATCCATACCATTTGAGAACTTGCCGATGAAGTTTCCATGTATTCTGCTTCTACTGAAGAAAGAGCCATTGTTGCCTGTTTCTTATTACTCCAAGATACAACTCCAGAGCCAAATGAAAAAACATAACTAGATGTAGATTTCCTATCATCCACTGAACTGGCCCAATCTGAATTTGTGTAACCAACTAGTTCAAACTTGTCAGTGGGAGAATACTGAATGCCAAAATTTTGTGTACCACTCACATACCTCAAAATTCTTTTAGCAGCCCACCAATGTGACTCATGTGGATCCTTCATGAACCGAGAGACGAGGCTCATAGCATACATAATATTAGGTCTTGTGGTTGTGAGATACATGAGTCTACCAACCAAACTCCAATACTAAGTTGCATCAACCTTGGGACTAGCCTCTTCCTTGGTTAGTTTTTCACCAAGGGCTATGGGGGTTGCAAATGCTTTGCATGCCACCATGTTAAACTTCTTCAATAAATCAGCTATATACTTGGATTGAGAAATAAATATACCTTTTGATGTTTGTTGTACTTCCACACCAAGAAAATAGTGCATAAGTCCCAGATTTGACATTTCAAACTCTTGTTTCATTTCTTCTTGAAACTTCTCCATGAAAGCTTTTCTATTACCTATATAAATCAAATCATCAACATATAGGAAAACTATGAGAATATCATTGCCAATACATTGGACATGCAAGGTAGCTTCTGAGTGGCTTCTATTGAATCCTTTCTTCATGAAATAACTCTCAATCCTAGCATACCAGGCATGAGGAACTTGCTTCAACCCATAAAGGGCTTTCTTCAACTTGTAGACTAAGTGTTCCTTTTTTAGAACTTCATAACCCATAGGTTGTTCTACACAAACTTCCTCATCTACGTAACCATTAAGGAATGCTGATTCACATCCATCTGAAATACTGGCCACTTGTATTGTGCTACAATAGCCAATATAATCTTGACTATATCAAGATGAGCCACTAGAGCAAAATTTTCTGCATAATCCACTCCAGCAGTTTGTGCAAACCCCTTGGCAACCAGTCTTGCATTATGGCGTTCTATTGAACTAGCAACATGATATTTGACTTTGTAAATCCATTTCACACCAATCACCTGCTTACCTTTGGGAAGTGAAACTAATTCCCAAGTATTATTCTTATGAATGGAATTCATTTCCTCATTCATAGCATTAACCCATATGGGTTCTTTCACTGCTTCTTCATACATAGAGGGTTCATCTTTAATTGTACTAAACAAAGAAAAATGAGCTACTAGATTTATATTGGTACTCCTCTGATAAACATCAACTAAACTTCGTACCTTTTCTGGAATGGATATTGGAGGTGAATCTTCACCTAAATTTGTGCTACTTGAAGAAATAGGTGAGCTTGGAGGGTTGGAACTGGAGCTAGAACTTCCACTTGAGCTTGTGGGGAGAGGAGGAGGAACACTGTTATCTTCTATGTTTATGATTATTGATGAATTTTTCTGCACACCATCTTTCCATTGCCATACTCCCCCTTCATCAAAAATCACATTCCGGCTAACTATCCATTGCTTTGTCTTGAGATTATACAATTTATAACCTTTAGTTGCAGTAGAGTAGCCCACAAAGATACAAAGTTGGGATTTGGCATCCAACTTATTCCGCTTTTGATTTGGAATATGCACATATGCCATGCATCCAAAAATATGAAGATGAGCCACTGAAGGCTTGTGACCACTCTAGGCTTCCTTTGGAGTCATATTTTGAACTGATTTCGTGGGACTATGGTTGAGAATATATACTGTAGTGGCAACTGCTTCTCCCCAAAAACTATTTTGAAGATTTTTTGTCAGTAACATGCTTTGTGCCATTTCCATAATGGTACGGTTCTTTCTTTCAGCAATACCATTTTGCTGAGGTGTATATGCGACACTAAGTTGTCTCTGGATGCCATTCTTAGCACAAAATTCAGAAAACTCATTAGAAGTAAACTCTCCCCCTCTAAGTGTTCTGAGTATTTTGATAGGATACCCACTTTATTTCTCAGCCTGTGCTTTAAAATTCTTGAAGCATGCAAAGGCTTCAGATTTTTGCTTCAAAAAATAAAACCAAGTGTGGCGAGAGTAATCATCAATGAATTTCAAAAAATTAAAGTTCTTACCCAATGATGACTCTTGCATATCACCACACATGTCAGCATGCACAAGCTCTAGAGGAGATTTGTCTCTCCATGATTTTCGTAGTAGAAAACTATCTCGGTGATGCTTGCCAAGTGCACACCATGAACAAACTTCTTCTTTTGCCTTGATTGGAGGAAGACCTCTCACCATATTCTTCTTATTCAACAAAGTTAGCCCTTGAAAATTTAGATGACCATATCGTTGATGCCATAACCATGAATAATCTATGGTTGATTTTAATGCATGCAACTTACTAGAAACCAATTTGAGAGGAAACAATATATTCTCTGTCATATAAGTCTTTGCTCAAGATGATGGTTATTAGATTTATCAAAAATTTTGCAGCAGCTATCTTCAAATACAACTTTATAGTTCTTTTCTAGAAGTTGTCCTATACTCAAAAGACTATGTTGTAATTCTGGCACAAAGAAAGTATTATGGATATTTGTAGTGTCTCCTTGCTTAGTCTTGACTATAAGGGTACCTTTTCCCATTACATCAACCTCCTTATCATCTCCAAATTTAACTTTACTCCTCATTGAATCATCTAATTTGACAAAGAAATCAGATTTACCTGTCGTGTGATTTGAACAACCGTTGTCCAAGAACCAAACATCCTCTTAGGGTTCTTTTGACAAATTGCATGCAAAGAATGTAGAATTCTTTGCATCAGAAGATTCTTCTGCATAACTAGCTCTTGACTTATTCAAGTTAGATTTCTTCTTCCTGCACTCAAATTCATAGTGCCCATATCTTTCACAATATCTGCACTGAATACTCCTTCTATCAACATAACTTTGTCCTCTTCCTCTATTATTTCCTCTTCCTCTTCCTCTACCTCTTCCTTGGTTAGTTTTTCACCAAGGGCTATGGGGGTTGCAAATGCTTTGCATGCCACCATGTTAAACTTGACTCACACCCGTCTTGATATTTCCTTTGTGGTTGGCCTTGTTTCTCGATTCTCCCATGATCCTCATGAGAGTCATTGGTAAGCTGCCAAATGTATTTTGAGGTACATCCAGGGCACTAGTACTCATGGCATTCACTACAAATCAGGGGAACCTCACATTGTTGGCTACATTGACTAAGATTGGGCTTCTGATGTCACTGATCGGAGGTCTACTTTTGGCTTTGTTTTATGTCTTGGCTCTGGTCCTATCACATGGTCTTGCAAGAAGCAGACTAGTCATGCATTATCATCTACAGAGGCTGAGTACCACACTGCTGTGCTCGCCAGTCAGGAGATCTTATGGCTACGACAGTTGATGACTGAGTTTGGTTTTCCTCCTAATAGTCCCACTATTATTTGGTGTGACAATCAGAGTGCTATTCATTTTTCCCGCAACCCGATAGAGCATCATCAGACGAAGCACATTGAGCTTCACATGCATTTCATCCACCAGTTGATTCAGGATGGTGTTCTCATTCTGGAGTACATTCCCACCACCGAGTAGGTTGTAGACATCTTCATGAAACCTTTTGCATCGATGTGCTATCTTTAGTTGTGCTCTATGCTTGGGGTGAAGGAAGTTGTCCTTGGGGGACTTTATGAAGCCTTCCTTCCTTCTTTTTCTTTCAGTATGTTCTTTTATCTCTTTTTGGAGAGGAGTTTTTTCCCACTGGGTTTTTTCCTTTGTCTCCATTTCATAGAGATTTCATTGTATTTTGGGTACCTGATCAGGCCTTGTTGTCGGGACACATCTTTCATGCTTTCAGTAGCTGTTGTAGCTTTTAGCTTCTCCCCGAGTCTAGCTTAAGGGGGGGTGCTAGAGTAATTGGGTCTTTACTTGATTAATTAAACAATATTTGTTTAACTCTTTAAGTTCCCTATTATCTTTTACACTTAAGCTAACATTAGGTGCATAATAATTAATTCTTTTATTAATTATTTTGTGCAAGCCTAGGGTTTTTCCTTTAGGGTTTCTTGACCTATTAAAGGTTAATTTTCTTTTTTTCTGTAGCGTCCTAAAATTGCGACACTTGTAATTTCAACTGCATTTTGGTCTTCACGATGGCGACGCAACACGCAACCTGAATGGAGACCCTGAAACTTGCTCACGACACTGAAAACTGCATTTTTCAAGCACCCTGGCCTGAACCTCCTTGCACCCTGTTGTCCCAGGAGGTGGGACCAAAGCGCCCAGCGCCCTGGTCCTTCAAGACCAAGGCGCCCAGCGCCCTGGTCCCTGGGTCCTATTTTGGGCCCGATCTCCTAAGGGGTCTCAGGTCTTTTTGTTTGCAAATTGGAAATTAACTTTCCTGGTCGGCCTAAGGTCGGGAAAATCAGTCTATCAGCCCTAATTGACAAGTATATAAACTACATTTTTCTCTCTCATTTGGGATGAACAGGATATGTATGCAAGCGTGGAAACCATACTCAAGCATTCAAGCATTCAAGCATTCCTTCAAGCAATTGATCATTTCAAGTCTCCATTCAAGGCTAAGTGTTGCATTCAAGTCAAGGATTCAACCATTGAAGAGGAGATCACATACATGCTACATACAACATACAACATCTAAACCTTCGCACATAAGGATACAAACATCCTTAGAACAAGGTATTAGTACTTGTTTTACATTACAGTCATTTACATTTACAACACTTGCTCATTTCTTGGTTAATTCCAAAACCGGGGTTTGACCTAAAGGCAAACCCCTAATCCCAAACCCCCCAATCGTCTGCTCTTTTCTGTGTGTAGGTTGCAGGTACATGGCTGAAATTGAAGATCTGGAATCCTTGTGCAGAGACGAACAGATCACCCTTCGTTTCGCGGATTTTTCGGAGGACCGTGGCGCCGGGCACCATCATACCAACAACTTTTGCTCAAATTTGTAGGACAGCGCCGTATCGACATTCTACTACTAATTCCAGGTCCGCAGCTTCATCCTATAACCCGAACTCAGTTTATAAGCGAATCTTTATGACTTTCTATGTATTCTTAGCTTAATTTCCTTAACAACATTCTTTACAAAAGAGGGTAGCCTTGCTTTCCTAACCCTTGAAATTCATTTAGCATCCAATCTTACATTGTGTGGGATTGGATCTTATGAGTTTCAACCCCTCTTTTGAATGCAAAGTCTCTCCCCTAAGTGAAAACCATCGAATCCTAAGCAAACCTCCCTTCTCTCTCCTCGGAGTTGGAAGAGGGGAGAACAACTAGGGTTCGATCGCGATTTTCCGCTTTACATTTTGGTGAACCCGACGTGAACATCCTTTCTGATTTTTCATGCTTAGATCTGAAAAAATTGATTACATTTCCATGTTTGATCTTTTGCAAAATTTTAGAGGTGATTGCATAAAAACCCTAAATTTTCTTTTTAGTAACTGACTTGCGAAATGTCTAAATGTTAATGCCTGTTTCAGATCTGCCCTTCTATTACAAATTTTCAATTCATATTTGTGCTTTAATTCTGAAAATTAAGTGGTTAAATGTCAAAACCCTAATTTTTGAAACCCTCTTAATTCAACCTTTGTCCGACAATTTGACCAATCAAAACATCTCCAAATCAGCTGTAACTTTGGATTCTGCAATAAAATCACAATATCCTTCATCCCTGAAAATTTGGAAAAAAGTTGCGAGGACCGTGTTGCACTCCGAGCACCATCGTCCCCAACATTTTTTCCAAAATTTCGGGAGCGAGATCTTGCTGTATTTTCCTGCTAAAATCCAGAATTTTGGCTGATTTTGTCAATTATAACACTTTCAAAATTACAGTCAAAGTTGGTCTTGCGATTGCTTGGTCTAAGGCTTCTAATCATTCAAAAATCATTGAAATTAAAATTTTGTGTCAAAATTGCATTTTTATTATCATAAATCTGAAAATTGTGTTTGCATTCATTCGAAATTTCAGTGTTTTATTCAAATTCTTACATTTTGTGACTTTTGAAATTAAGTGTTTAATTACAACAACTTCGATTTTCGCTTTCAAAATTGAATTTTGCGTGAAATTGAGTCAATTTTCAAATTTCAAAATTTGCATTGCTCTTGACATTCCCTCTAAAATCATAAAATTCAAAATTTCAGTTTCCCTCTCTTTTTCAAAATTCAAAATTTTGCATTTTTTGACAATCTTGATAAGGTTCAATTTTGAGATTGCAACTTTAATTTGGCCTATCTACAGATCGTAAAATCACTCAATTTTTTTAGATTAGCTCTAAAATCATCATACCTTTCATCCCTGCAAATTTCGAAAAAATTTGCAAGGACCGTGTTGCTCTCCGGGCGCCACGGTCCCGGACATTTTTTCTGAAATTTCGGGAGACTGTTGTGATTGCATTTAACAGCTTAAATCCAGAAGATTGGCTGATTTTACTGAAAATTGCTACCTCTAAATTCAAAATCTTCTCTCTCTTTCTAGTGCATGAGTTTTACAACAATAAGCCCTACTTACACTATTCCCGTTAGACGAAGCCGTAGAATTAAGTCTTTCCGAGGTTTAACTACTGAGGAGATGGAACCTAATTTGAATAGCCTTTTTAACGAGGACATGGGTAATTCCTCTAATCCTCCTAATGATGAAGAAGCTCTCCATGAGGTTTCTGTAGAACAACTTTCAAAATTGGATAACCAATTTGATGATTTTCGACAATGGATGTCTCAAGAATACCCTGATAGTCAAGCTCTTCCTTTAATTGAGGGTCTAAAACGTATGCTTCAAAGTGATAAGAATGGAATTGATATTTTGCGTGGTATTGCACACATTGTGGATTCAAATGTGATGCCTATGAAGAGTTGTGCCGAAACCTTAGGTTATACACAACCTCCTACCCAACACAATCATTCTATTCCTTTGACGACTCCTATTGCTAGTATACCTACTTTTACATCAAACATAATGACTACTTCAACACAAGACATTCCTCCTATGATCACCAGTCATGGGGGCAACCCTTCTTCTTCAATTAACCCTCTTCCTTCATTCAATCCGACTTCTTCATTCATTCCTCCAATGAGTGTTCCTATTACATCTTCACAAATGAACATGACGCAAGGGGGCAATTCATTTAACCATTCCATTCCTCCTTGTAGTGTGCCTCTTGTCCAATCATCTCCTATGACTAATTATCATAGAGTCCCACCACCTTACTCTTTACCTTCTTTCAATAACATAACACCTCCATCTCAATCTAACACATCCAATATGAATTCTTCGATTGAAGCGACCATTAACAATCTAGCACAAATTGTCTCTTCTTTACAGCAACAAATTGCCTCTATGAATCAATCTAAGTTCAGTGTGCCCACATTTGACGTTGCGAGCCCACTTTCTCTTGACATTGTTCGAGCTATCCCTCCTAAACATGTTGAAATCCCGCATTTGGAGCTTTATAATGGTAAAGGAGATCCTCTAACACATGTTAAGACTTTTCAAACAATTTGTACTGATTTTGCTTATGACCAAAGGTTGCTTGCAAAACTGTTTACTAGAACATTAAGAGACAAAGCCCTACAATGGTATTGCTCGTTGCCTTCTTATTCTATTACTTCTTTCAAACAACTTGCAAATGCTTTCATTCAACAATTTCAAAACAATATAAGTCCTAAAGTTACTTTGATTGATTTAATGCATTGTAAACAAGGTGTTAAAGAAAAAGTGACTGATTTCATTGGTAGATATAAGCATTTGTATGCTCAAATTTCTTTTCCAGTGCTTGACAATGATATTCAAAGAATCTTTATTTCTAATTTACAAAAAGATATTCGAGACAAACTTCTGTTTTCTGAGTTTACTTCTTTCCAACAGTTGTGTGCAACTCTTCACAATTATCAACTGACTGTGAGTCAAATGGAACAATCACATCCTATGGCTCCGAGTGATAAGGGTGATACCAGTCAACAACCATTTGGGAAGTTTAAACCGAATAGAGATTCCATCAAATTCAATGAAAACATCATCAACAACAATGTGAATGCAGCATTAGGTGTGTCTCCTATTTCTAAATTTTTCAAGAAAGAAAGAAAGTATACTCCTTTGAATGAATCATTGCATAGTATTATGAATAAGTTATTGGAACAAAATGTGCTTACTCTTCCTCCTATAAGACAAATTGATCTTGCAAAGATTACTTCACCTTATTTTGATAACAAAGCCTTTTGTCAATTTCATCGTCAGCCTGGTCACGACACTGAAAAATGTTTTTCTTTAAAGGGTAAAATTCAGGATTTGATTGATAATAATACTATTTCTGTTTCTGGAGTGAATGATAAAGGCAACACATCTGTAGCTCCTCCTAATCAAAATCTTCTGATTTTCACTGATCCATTGCCTTCTCATACCTCTAATGCAATTGAGGCTAATGATTCCTCTCTTTCATCTGATGGTCTTGTGTCTATGACCCCGAATGTGATTAACTTTGTAGAGCAGCAAGAAATCCCTGAAGAACCTTCCATCACATTTGACTCTAGTGAAACCATTAGGGCACCTGATGGTCCTTTATACATAGTTGCAAAAGTCAAGAATACACCTTGCCGTGGAGTGCTTATTGATCCTTCGTGCATGATTAATGTTATTACTGAAGAATTTCTTTTTACTTTGCAATTGAATCAAGTGATCTATGACAAAACAGATGTGATTGTGAAATTATTTGATGCATTTTCTTCTCCCGCAATTGGTTCTATTACATTGCCTATTGAAGTCCATAACAAATCCCTTGATGTGAACTTTTCTATTATTCCATCTTCCGAACAATTTCGTGTGAAGTTTGGCTATCCTTGGCTATCTTCCATGAAAGCTATTGCTTCTCCTATTCATAAGTGTTTGAAATTTCCCCATAATGGTGAAGTCATTACTGTCAATCATAGTCTCTTTAAACCAGCTGAAAGAACTTCTAGTGTTCTTATAGATTACTTTTGGCCTAAACAATTCCAATCTCGTCCTCCGCGAAGTGATCATCTTTTCAAATCTTATCAAAAGTGGAAAACAGATATGATCCTATCTCTAAGCGAACCTAGAACACCTAAACTTGACATTCCTATCATTCTTGAGAAGGAAGTTCTTCCTTTGAAAGATAAAACTAATGTCTTTCCTCAAGAAGATTCCCAACCCATCCCTATGGATGTGACTATGTCTATGCCTAATAAACTTCCTAAGAGTAGACCTATACCTCCTTGTCATGATGGACTTGGTCTTCTCCCTAAACCAAATATTCTTCCCTTATATGGAGCAGTTCCTCCTCCTTCTTTTTATAGAGAGAAGAGACCTTCTTCTTCTCCTATTATCCAGCCTAAGAGACCACAACCTAAACACCCAAGTGCTAAGGATGAGAACATTCCTCCTCCTCAATCTTCTCCACTTCCTACTAAGACTAGACGAAATCGTTCTGCACGTGAACGTCGACGAAAGTGTCGTCTTAGAGCTCAAGCAGCTGCTTCTCAAACTTTGCAATCTCCAAAAACACCTTCAACAAGCATTATTCCATTTTCTCCTCAGCCGGACGTTGAGCCTAAATCTCCTAAACATAAGATGCATGATGGTCTTGATCCTGTGCGAGTTAAAGATCCTATTTTTATAAATCTTGATGACGATATAGATGAAAATGTTACTCCTCTTGCTTCTGATAGTGAATATGAACTTGTTGATGATGATAACCATTTATCTAATGAATTTTCTAAAGCACTTATCCTAGCTCCTAGACAAGAACAATGTGGCTCGGAACATGAACATAGCCCTTGTTTGGATCTTGTGATAGCTCCATCTGCTATGTTGGATGTTCCTCCTCTAGCGTGTTCCCTGCCTTCCCAAAACATTGATCAGCAAGATCGGGGGGTAGATGACGTGCTAGACTAGTTACATTAGCATAGCAGATTCTCTCCCCCTCTCTTTTGTTACTTCTTCTATATGTTATTCTCATTCTTCTATTTGTTGTCCTTGGTGTTGTCTACTTGAGGACGATGCAAAGCATTGAGATCTCTCGGTCTCTCTCATGTTGACTCAAAAGACACATGTGTTCCCTTCTTCTAGGTGACCTTCCTTGATTGGGGAATGAAGAACAATTATGCATACATACATATGATATATATACATGAATTATCATACAACATACTGACCCCGAGGAAAGTGAAGTCACCTCGTGCTTTATGTTTTGTGTCTATTATCCTTGGGTTTATCTCACACTTGGGGGCTAAATCCTTGCGATAACGTGCTCCTTTCTCATTTCTTGTGTGTATCACTACGTTAAAACAATCACCCCCGGTGAGGCGTGTGCGATCACTTTAACATAGGGGGGCATACATCCCGTTCATATCTTTTCAAGATACTTGAAAATTTCTTGGTAAATTTAACCTTGCCTTGAAAATTTTTGATATCTTTCTTGCATGACTCATAGTGAGGGAGTCTTACTACTGACAGTCATGGTTCTCCCTCATGATCTTCCCTTTTACTTTGTCAATTGAAGTCGTAAGATCCTTAGTCCACTGGGGGCTTGGTGTATCTTGCCTCCTTGACGTGGTGAAAGTCTTTCAATGTTGTTTCCTTGTACTTTACCGGAAGTATGAGCATACATACTCCCGCTAAAGTGGGGGCTAAATGTAGCGTCCTAAAACTGCGACACTTGCAATTTCGACTGCATTTTGGTCTTCATGATGGTGACGCAACACGCAACCTGAATGGAGACCCTGAAACTTGCTCATGACACTGAAAACTGCATTTTTCAAGAACCCTGGCCTGAACCTCCTTGCACCCTGCTCTCCCCGGAGGTGGGACCAGAGCGCCCAGCGCCCTGGTCCCTGGGTCCTATTTTGGGCCCGGTCTCCTAAGGGGTCTCGGGTCTTTTTGTTTGCAAATTGGAAATTAACTTTCCTGGTCGGCCTAAGGTCGGGAAAATCAGTCTATCAGCCCTAATTGACAAGTATATAAACTACATTTTTCTCTCTCATTTGGGATGAAGAGGATATGTATGCAAGCGTGGAAACTATACTCAAGCATTCAAGCATTCAAGCATTCAAGCATTCAAGCATTCCTTCAAGCAATTGATCATTTCAAGTCTCCATTCAAGGCTAAGTGTTGCATTCAAGTCAAGGATTCAACCATTGAAGAGGAGATCACATACATGCTACATACAACATACAACATCTAAACCTTCGCAAATAAGGATACAAACATCCTTAGAACAAGGTATTAGTACTTGTTTTACATTACAGTCATTTACATTTACAGCACTTGCTCATTTCTTGGTTAATTCCAAAACCGGGGTTTGACCTAAAGGCAAACCCCTAATCCCAAACCCCCCAATCGTCTTCACTTTTCTGTGTGTAGGTTGCAGCTACACGGCTGAAATTGAAGATCTGGAATCCTTGTGCAGAGACGAACAGATCCCCCTTCGTTTCGCGGATTTTTCAGAGGACCGTGGCGTCGGGTGCCATCGTCCCGACAACTTTTGCTCAAATTTGCAGGACAGCGCCGTATCGACATTCTACTGCTAATTCCAGGTCCGTAGCTTCATCCTATAACCCGAACTCAGTTTATAAGCGAATCTTTATGACTTTCTATGTATTCTTAGCTTAATTTCCTTAACAACATTCTTTACAAAAGAGGGTAGCCTTGCTTTCCTAACCCTTGAAATTCATTTAGCATCCAATCTTACATTGTGTGGGATTGGATCTTATGAGTTTGAACCCCTCTTTTGAATGTAAAGTCTCTCCCCTAAGTGAAAACCATCGAATCCTAAGCAAACCTCCCTTCTCTCTCCTCGGAGTTGGAAGAGGGGAGAACAACTAGGGTTCGATCACGATTTTCCGCTTTACATTTTCGTATCATTATGTCATTACATATTTTGGTGAATGTTGAGCTCTCCTCTTTTGAGCATATTTTCCTGTGTTTTGTTCTTTAGATTGTTTTGCTTCATTGCTTCTCCTTGTGATAGATTGTTTTAGCTTGCAGAAGATCTTTAGGCTCCTGTGTTGTTGTGTTTCTCAACTCCAACACTTTTTTCAAGCAATTTTTTTTGTTTTGGGGTAGAATTTCATGATCTGTATAGTGGTGCAGGATTTTTTTGTTTTTCGGATACAAGTTTTTCGGAAATCATGAAATCCTGATTTTTACAACTTTGGAGGCATCATTTGGGGTCATACGACCTCCTTTTCAGGTGTCGTTTTTTTTTAAAGTGCATATTTTTTGTCTACTTTCATAATATGCCATTTGTTTGCAGTGGTTTTGAGTAGAAATTGTACTTTCTATATTTGGTCATTTTTGGCCTATTTGGTACTTGCATTTTGTTTGGATCTCAGTTTAGATCACTAGAAGTATTTGTTGAAGTCTCTTTTATCTTATTTTTCCAAGTTGTAAATTGAATTCAAAAGTCCACTTTGTCTTGTTTTACAAGTGGCCCATTGTATACATAGTAAGTATAAAGTGCCAAATCACCATTTTGGGGGGTTTCTTGATTGAGTATTTTGGGGGGGTGTCTTGTGTGATTGTGCCTATCTCTATCTTGTGTTTTTCATTTTGGTGCTATGAGTTCTCCTAAATTTCCACTTTTAACTCCTCATAATTATGCATCATGGAAGATTAAGGCATGGAGTAAACTAATGGAAAAAGGACTCATTCATTATGTAACTAGAACTATTACAACACCACCTGATCGTAAGGTTGATCCTCATGCTCAACTTGAATGGCTCACTAAAAATGCTATGGCAATTAGAACTCTTAAAAGTATGTATCAGTTGACCCCATTTTTCACATTGATAAGTGAACTACAATTAAAGAGGCTTGGGATATTTTTCAGAAATTGTATGGTCAAGTTGATGAGATTAAGGGCTACAAGCTTAATAGTGAACTCACAACTTTGGATCCCAAGGATTTTGATAGAATCCAGGATTATGTCACAAAAGCAAATGAGCTAAGATAAAAACTAAAGGATTGTGGAATTGACAAAAAGAATGCTCAATTGGTTTATAACTTGTTGGATAAGCTTCCTTCAGAGTATGCAACCTTTGTATCTATCTTTGAGACCCATAGGTTAGCTCAAGGTTCCTCATACACTTCTCCCTAATTTGATTCATTAATGGAGATGTTGATATTTGAGCAATCTAATTTTACCACAATGGGGATTCTCAAATCTTCAAAGTCATAAGCTTTGGTGGCTAATAAAGGGAATCAAAGTAATCAAGGAAAAGGAAAGAATCAAAAGAAACCTAAGTCAAAACCACAACAAGGTGATACACCATTTTCACCTAAGAGGAAATCATATAAGGACAATCTTTTTTGTGGATATTGCAAGAAGTCAGGACATGATGAACATCATTGTTATAAGAAGGATATTGATGAGTTGAAGAATCTTCTTGAGAAGAATAGAGCCAACCTACCTTCTAGAATGTCTACATCGGATTCTTCTTCCAAGGATAAAGGAAAGGATCACTCTTTTGGGACAGATAAAGGAAAGGGAAAAGCTCTTTGTGCTACTACAAGTCATGATTCAGGGAGATGGCTTCTAGATTTAGGGGCTTCTCATCATATAACATCTTCGCGTCTATGTTTTATACATTTGAGCCTTGCCACATGCCGCATATTCTGATGGGCAATCATACATACATGGATATGATTGGGAAAGGATTTATTGCCATTGGGGATAACTCCTTCAATGATGTGTTGTGTGTACCCCACTTGACAAATAATCTTCTTTCCATCTATCAAATCACACATGGGGCAACTAGGAAAATTGTGGAGTTTACACCTGATTTAGTTATCATTAGAGACTTGAAGAGTGGAGCTATCATTGCGACTGGGGTGGTTGATCATCCATCTCGGTAGTACTCTTTTTCAGATTTTGGTCCTATTGATGAGGTTGATTCATCCTATGTTGATAATTCATATTTTGAGGAGAACTTTGGGCATTTGAACTTGGGGATTCTCACTTGTGACCCTGTTCTTGAACCTTGCATTTCATCTCCTTCTCTTGATATGACACCACCTATTGCACCTGATAATGTAGCTAGTGTGACAATTTTGCCTTCTTATGATTGAGTGGCTACTTGACAGACATTGCACGTTTATTTGTGGAGTCCTACATTATAGATTTGGGAGACACCATTGATGACATTCATCTTCTCTTTGATGAAGATGATCCTTCTTGATTGTTGTGAGGGAACACTCTGACCCTCTTGTTCATTCTCTACATGATCAATCTTTAGAGGTTGACATGATTGTGGATACTTTTGTACAACACTTGGAGGAGGTATCTTTATTTTTCTAGGAGACATACGAGTCTTTGGACATTATTCTACATTCATCTCCACTAGATCTTAGAGTGCCTTTTTCAGTAGTGTGGTGCAGTTTACCTCCTTTGGAGGGGGTAACTTTCAGCATCGACATGGGGACACTTGAGCAGTTTTCAAAGATTCCTTTCATCATGAGTATTTTTGCTTCATCTTCCATTCATGGTTGGGGAGACTTTTTGGATACACCTTTGGTTTTGTTTCTTCCTAAGGGGAGGAATGTGGTTCGACGTTCATGGAGGAGTTTCTTCACTCATCTTTGAGCTTCTATCATTGGTACAAATTCCACATTGAGAGGGGGATTCCTAGTCTCTCTTCTTCTTCTCTCATATGGGGGGGACTTTTTCCTCATGTGGGAATTTCTCCTTCACATACTTCTATGAGAGTTCTTTGTATATAGTTTTTATCTCTCTTCTGGGTGAGGGTTTTTTCCCTTTAAGTTTTTCTCTCTTTCTCCACTTTGTGAGAGATTTCATTGCATTGGTTTGCATGCATTTTCATTTGTACATGGGTACCTAACATGGTCTCTTAGTTGGGACACATATTGCATTGCTTAGTTGCATTGTAGACTTAAGTGCATTCCCCTAAGTTGCACTTAATGGGGGGTGTTGGTGTAAATAATGATTCATCATGGATATTATTACACCTTACTTAAGTTTACTTAGGAAATTAATTTCATATTAGTTTGGGTATGAGACACTTGGGTGTTTGTGCCACATTGGGATAGTGTGTGTAGGATAATTTCCACCTTTTGTGGATTTATCTTGTTGTTACATTCCAGATTCAGTGAGTGATCCACCTCATGAGGAATATTATATTATTTCTCCTACCTACCCACACCTATTTCCTACTCACCCTTGTTTCTTATTGATCCACATGTCATGTTTCTGTGCTCACATATCCATATAGACTTGCCTATATAAGAAGGCTCATATTCATTGTATGTAATGTGTAGTGATCTAGTTGAACATATTTTGCATCTTTTGATAGAATACAGTTTATTCCTATCATATATTTTGTCTCTCTTATTTGTGCTTTCCATTGCTTCTAGATCTTGTCAAAATCTCACACTTTTAAGATTTGGTTGGAGGAAATATTTTAGCATATTCATCTTTGGATTTTGTTCTACATTAGTTTCAACATTGTTATGGTTTTCCACTTTCTTATTTATTTGGGCATGTACCTGATTGGATTTTTGCAGCATCATATTTCATGGACAAGGAGACATGAGAGCTAAGTTTTTCACAAACATCATCTTCATTCTTCATGTTTTCATCTTTCTAGCATGTCTTAAATGGGAAGCATACTTACATCTATACATGGTCTAGTTTCTTTCTAATGGGAGGTAAGTGATTTGTAAGAGTTAGATCATGTTTTGCCTTCAAACACTTACCATTTTTGTAAACAATTATTCATTATAGGAGGGCTACATAATCTCTCACTTTTCTCTTATCACTTATCTTCATTTGCATTATCTCTTTTTTGGAGAGGAGTTTATCCCATGAGTTTTTCTCCCTTTCTATGTTTGTAAGAGATTAGTTGTATGATTAGTTATGAATTAGTACCTAACATGGCCTAGTTGTTAGGACCCATCATCATATCATATATTGCATTCTCATATTAGTCTTACATTATTTACATAATAATTTATCTCCCTAAGTTGCATTTAAGGGGGGTGTTGTTGTGAATAAGCTTAAACCTAACTATTTCTTAGTTAGCACCTATTCATGCATGTTAATTTTTTCTTAGGATAGCTTAGTTTTCATATGGAACTCTCATTTTATATCGTTCATGTTACTTATCTTACCTATGTCAATCTAGATAGAGACAAGTCATAGCTCATTATTTAACATTAGTTTCATAATGCATCATGCATCAAATTTTATATTAGGGTTAGTTGTGCCCACTTGATTATCTCTTACCTAGATAAGAAAGGCTCATTTATACATTGTATCATAAATTTTCATCTCAATCATTTCATTTTGATCTCCATTGCTCATTCTTGCTCATGTTGAAACATCCTCTTGTGGCTAGTTTCTTTCTTGGTCGATCCCTTTAAGTCTACAACTTCATAATAGTTTTTTAATATTTCCAACATAGAGGAGTAATATAGGCTATAAGAGGATATAGTTTTTTGTCATAATTGTATTCTTCCTACTAGTTAGAATAATTCTTTGTTCTATTTTCCTAGTTTGTGATCAACTTATTCTTTTACCCAAAGCCACATATCATTCAAACAAGGATTTAGTGCAAAAGGAATTCCAAGATACCTATCTTGTTTAGTAGGTCCTCCCCATTGAAAGTTAAACATTTTAAACCCAATGAGAGGTGTTTCATGCCACCCCAACATTATTGATTTTACATTAGATACTTTTCTCTAGATTCATCAAAACAGAAAAGAATAAGTATCTTCATAAGAGAGTTCATATTTTTTTGAGTGAGTTCAAAATATAATGTTGTATCATCCATAAATAGGATGTTTAAAAGATCCTCCTTGTTAGGAAGGGTTATACCTTTTACAATGTTCTAGTAGAGTAAATATTTATGAAAATTTGATATTTAAAAGATCTAAATGCATAATGATTCTTTATAAAAATAGTTACTCCGTGCTCTAATAAAGATAGGATTAAATATGGATCAAAGTTGTTTTTAGTTTTATACTCATCAAGCTATGAATATTTATCTAACAAAGGGTTATGGATACTATAAAATTAATACTAAATATTTTCTTGACATCAATGGAAAAATATTTTAGAATAATTCATGTAAAGGATTTTGATGTTGTTCCATAGATCTACTCTTACATTAAGACTAGACATGTTAATGATAATATTGGTTTGTCCATGAGGATTCTCCTATTCTAAATTTATTGTCTATTGTTTATTTGTTACATTGTTTAATATTTGCTTCTCTACATCAATTATTAATTACTACTTTAGCATAATTTGGTTATATTTATCATAAAAAATAATTGACTTTTTGGTCATGGTTCCAACATCTTCTTATAGAAAAACTACTAAATTTGGGATAACTGGAAATATCATGTGGGATTTGTCACTATAAAAGTCACAATTGGATTGTTTTCCTTTTTTCCTTTTCTGCTCATTAGCATAATTTCCTTGGTTACCATCGTTATAATATTTTAGCGTTTTTTTCTTTCCATCTTTTTTCATACTCGAGCCATTCTTATTATGGTAGCCTCCCATACCACCTCCTTCTTAATAGTTATCATGAAAACTCATGGAGGGTCCTACAACTTGAATTTGAGGTACCACATAGTGTATATTTTGAAGTGTTGATATACTTACTCTTAATTGAAGTTGCCACTAGCCCTATGCTAAATAAACATTCAATTATATTATAGATAAACCATATGCTCCATCCATACACATATCAAAAAAATGCTTTAGAATCAATCATGAACCACATGTTCATAGTCATGTCTTCTTGATGAAGTAACATTGAACATATATATGTGTCATGTTTGTCCGACTTTGTATTATATAGTATATACTTATTATGTTTCTACAATATTTCTCAGTTTTCCCCCTTTTTTTGGTATCCTCTTGGTGCTTTTGATTATCAACAAACATTCATTCCTTAAACATTCTTTCCTACAATAATTTAAAACCAAATTTACTTCTTCTAGGTGGAAAGAAGTCTCAACATTCTCTTTTCATTAAAATTTCTTATTTTGGCATTACATTTTCTAAGTCTAATTTAAAATTATCAATTTCAACATTTCCTACTAAATTATGCTCCCAAATCTTTGAGTAGGGTTCTATTATGGTGATCAATTATATCACATCCTTCCTTAGATGAAGATGAAATATTTTCATCCATTTCTATTATAATGTGAGGGGCTAGCCCCCCCAAAAGGTAACACTCAATTCATTTGTCTTATGTCAAGGTTCTTATAATTTTCTAAACACACTTTTAAATCATTTTTCATCATGTTTTATCGATTGCTTCATTTTTTTCATCTTCCATAAGTATTTTATTTGTGTTTTCTTGTTCATACATTATGTGAGTGGAAATTTCTCAAATATAAGTCACTCAATTCTTTTCAAGTTTTATCATGCTTAAAAGGAAATCTTTAATGCAACATCTTAGTGCCTCATCATTGAGGTTTTCCACAAAATCATATAATTGGGTCTAGTCATCATTAATGCTAAGCACACTCCAATGGAAGTCCAAGGTAAGGATATTTTTTGTAGTATCTTGATGTATATACAAAGGTAACGAATTTCAAGATTGGTTTGCAAAAATAACTTTGGAATTTGAATTTTCATAACACTCCTATATAGGATAACTTTAAGATTTGTATTATGTCCATTTTAATTTGCTGAATAACATAATTGGTTTTTCATAGAGTGTGCTTCTTTTCTCACGAAAGTATTTTTGTGACATTGATCATCTTGTTATGGTATGATATTCTTTGTGTAATATATTTCCTATAAGTATAAGATCGTTTTCTTACACATACCTCTTATACAAATTAATTTTTACACCATGTCTTCCTTTCGTGATATCAATTACTAATCGCATTAAGTTCTTGGTGTTAATGGTAGAGATTTTTGTACCAATCTTAGATTGAGAGAAAGATTCAGCAAAAAGAATCTTAATATGAAAAAAAATGGAAAGCACATCAAGAATAAATGTTTAATGATTGCTTAGTTTTATCTTTCTAATTAGATTGCTTAACATACCGTACTTATAATAAATTCAAAAACCACTTAAACAGTCAATACTTAATATGTGCTTGCTAAGCCAAGTCTATTAACTCACCGGCGGCTTACGCTGTTCTGTCTACAATTGAAATACAAGGGCAAGGAATTCAAAGGAATTCAGAGATAAGGTAGAGAAAATTAGTGCAGACTTTTCGTGATTCTGTTTGTTCGCAAAAGATTGGATTGCGTTTCAATCTTCATCTGTGTAAATGTGACATAATTTATTAGTTTCTGCATACGATAGACAGCTTGTCCACACTGAAAGCTATTTAGATGTCAAGAAATAAAAAAGATTTGTTGACTTTCACTTAATTGATTGCGTAAGATTGATTTTTGCAGTGTGGACTCTACATAAAATCAAATATATTTTTCATACATATCGTCTGATTGGGAGTAGAGGTGACAATATCATCCTTGACTAATGGGAAACGTTAATTTCAAATTAGAATTTAAGAGAAAATAAAATAAAAATATATATTTGTGTTAAAATTTAAGGATGAGGAAATATAAGTGATGTGTTAAGTGTAATATAAAAACAAACAAGGGTTATATTTCTATTATCATTAAAGATAGATTGAAATTTATTTATTTTTTAATGATTTGTTATTTGAATGTTATTATTTTAACAATATTTATATAAATTATAAGTTAGTTTTTCTTAAATCAATTTGATTTTGAGATTAGGTGGTGACAATTTCATTATTGACTAACTCGAAATATTAACTTTTAATCAGAATTTAAGAAAAATAAAAATCTATTTGAATATGTTTCATAACAAATATTTATGTTTGTGATAAATTTTGAAGGATTAGCAATATACATGACGTGTTAAGTTTTATTTTTAACAAAATAAGGGTGACCTTTTTATTTTTATTAAAAAAATTGTTGAAATTTATTTACCTTTTAATGATTTGTTGTTTGAATGTTATTATTCTAATTAATACTCATATAAAATATAAGTTAGTTTATCTTCAATCAATCTAGTCTCTAGTGATGACTTTAGTAAAATTAACTTGAAAAAGATATAGAATCTAGTATTGTTGAAAAGATATTAATTGTATTGGTGACTTTTTTGATATTAATAGCACTGTTTTAAAATCAATTGTACATTTGTAAAGGATCTTTGTGAATTATACTTCTATAAAAATAAAAAAATGATGTTATCAACAAATTATAGTTGTATTAAAAAAAGTTAAATATTTTTGTTGGTGTATTCAAGTTGTATTCAAACAAATAAAATAAGCTAGTGATGATTTATTTAAATATTCAAAACCATTAAATTAATTATTGTTAGGATTTGGTGTTTACACTATTGCATAAATTAGTTTGTTATAATTTTGTAATTAAATAATTTAATTGTGGTACATCTAGAAGATGTGGTGGTGACACTAAATAATCATTTGAGGACCGCTTGCAAAGTTTTACTATATAAAATTGGTTAATTATTGTGTGTGTGGGAGACATGGCATAATTATTTAAACTTTGGGGAAACATAGTTAATAAAATGTAAACTTAATACCTAATATTAAATCAAGGGTCAATGATTTTGTGTTCCCATGGTTTTGAGACAAATGTTGTTTATGTTACCACTTGGTTGTATTTGTGTGAGTTTGAGTCTATACAAGAAAACACATGTTTATTAGTTAAGGTTGTCTGGGTCAGTTGGTTGTCAAATTATTCAGGCCTTCTAAGGAGTCCCTGTGTGAAGCATGACATGGGATCTAGGGATTCATTCTTGGAAACCTAGAGGATGTATTGGAGAGGCTTATGAACCTCCTAAATCTTGATCTCATTGATCTTTCCCATAAGTGGTGGTGTTGTGTTTCATAACACCCCCTAAGGCATGGTTATCAATTTGTTGGTTGTTGGTTAAGTCGTTATTTTATTTGCCTCTATTTTTGAGATAATATGGACTCTTTTGTCTCTATTAATGAGGGAATACAAACTATTTTGCCTATCTTCCCACAAGAACATGCACTCTTTTATCTATGGATAATCTAGTATAGTGTTGTTTGCTAATTGTGATTGTTATTTTTTACACTTCTTGAGGCATTGATCCCCTAGTATTTTATGGCTAGCTGGTGTGATCATTATTTTACACTACATGAATCACCCAACATAACATAACTTGTTGACTAATGGAATTTATGACACCCCTTTGGACACATAGAATAACTTAGCTTGCTAGTTGATGGACAATGGATCTTCCTCGCTTCCTTTAATGGTGATTTCTCCTATCTCTTTATATAATTCCACTTGTTCTTTTTCTATAATATTATGAGATTGATATTAGTGGTTGAGACAACCTTTTATGTTGACATATTTTCACCTAATTAATTTGGAAAGATTTTTTTTCTTAATTACCAACATTGTCCTTTTTGAACATGTGTAGCTTACTTTGAATGTTTTTGTGTGTATTGATAGGATCCTAAGTTTGAGGATTGTGTATCCCTCCACTTGGTGTCATCCTATTAATAGCCTATCTTTCTATTAATTTCTCTCTATCTCTATCTACTTACAATTGTAGTGATCATAGATTCACATTCCCACTAAAGCTGGTGCATAATTTAGTGCACCAAATTGTATTGCTTTAAAATTTCATACTTTATTTGGTACCTACTTTAGTGCACTTTTACCTAGATCAATTCAAGCCTATTTGGGCCCTATTCTACTTTAATATTCATTATTTTAATCCAACAATTTAACTATCATCAAATATTTAAAATCGGACTAGATATAACATCATGAATTCTAACACTCATGATTCCCTTTTGGAGGCCTTATGGGTACCCAACACATGTATGTACCACCAAAATTCCCTGAACTTGTAGCCAATGAAAGTGTCAACCTTCAACATTTGATTTTTCTATGCATGAGCATCCCTAGTTCTTGGGAATCTTTCATTACCCAAAAACATTTTATTTCTATTTTGCAGTTTCAACATTTCTTTATGCATCTTACAACATTTTCTCACCGGATCTTGTGGAGATGGAATTTATTTGCGAGCATGCTCATATACCTTATCCTAAGTCCGCGAGATGTTTGGATCTTTTTTTGGCAAGTTATCACTTTCAGAATATGTGTCAATATTCCTAATCAGAGCACCAGAGCCGCTAGGACCTATTTGCTAATGGAGAATCTTGCAGATCATTTTTCCTAGCTTGTGGAGCCTAATTTCATTCCTTCCAATATTCCTTGTCTTGTGTCCAACATCCCCTTAGGTTTGCACATCATTCTATGTTGTTTCGAGAGGGAGTCCTTTGGTAGAGGTTGATCTAGTTGTTTCACATGTTACACCTTCTTCATCGGTAATTGTTTCCTTCTTGGGCTGATGCGAATCATCCTTGAGGTATGAATATAATATAAATCAATGTAATCATGTAGTTAGAAACAAGTTAGACAGAGATAGAAGACCAATTTGAAGGGTAGGAGATTCAGAGTTGGCTTGCATTATTGCTTGAGCTCAGATACTATATTTGAGCATGTTTGTAATTAGGCCTATGTTTGTAAGCCTGGATGTTGCCAACCAGTTGTATTTGAATTCTTGATATAATATAAGTCTGATTCTGCAATACCTCCATTGCATTGAGTTGTTTATATTGTTTTTCCTTTGCTGCACAGTCTAGACTATTCTCTTTGAGAACTTACTCCAACCATGACTACACCAAGTGGTGTCAGAGAGAGTTTTCGTTCTGAAGATTGCAGAGTCCTGTAAGATTTTGTTGTGGGGTGGCAGATTGGGGATCTAGCCTACAACTATAGAGGACTTGTGTAAATATGGCATAACGAGGAAATGTTAGAGGTGGTGGAGCATGTGGAAATATAAACCCTGTTGTGGTGAAAATGCTGAGAGGAATTGAAGCCCGACTGGAAGCTGTTGAAAGGGCCTAGAGAAGAGGTCGACATGTTGAAGATATGAGTGATGATGAAGAAGAAGAGGTGGCAGGAGAAGTAGGAGAAAATCAACTAGCGATTGATCTAGAAGAAGAAAGGTTCATAAGAGCCTTGACGAGAGCAAATACTTGACCACATTTTAACCTGCTAGATTATGATGGCAAGTTAGATTCGAATGAATTGCTTGATTGGATCACAAAGATGGAAAAGTATTTTGATTTTGAGGGAATAGTTGAAGACAAGAAGGTGAGATATGCTTGCACTAAGTTAGAGGGACATGTGTCTCTTTGGTGGGAATATTTTTAGGTAGATAGACAAAGAAGAGGTAAAGAGAAGATTAATTCTTGGGAGCAGATGGTTAACAAGTTGAAATCAAAGTTCATGCTTGTCGATTATCAAGTGAATCTGTTCCAAAAGTTGTAAAACTTGAAGCAGAAGGAATCAAGTGTGAAGGAATATACTAAAGCACTCTACAAGTTGAATATCAGATCTAGACATACTGATGATGAGATTGAACAAGTTGCTAGATACATAAATGGGTTGTGGATGTCTATATAAGATGAACTCAATTTGATCAAATCAAAAATTATTGAGGAAGCTTCTCAATATGCCTTGAAGGCGGAAGAGAAGCCGAACAAAAGACATGAGCAGAAGCAAAGAGGTAGACAAGGAAGATTTCAAGAAGGAATATTTCAAGGAGGAAGGACCTATAGTGAAGTAAGAGGACCCTATGTGGATCAGAACAAAGGCAAGGAAGCTAGCAGAGATGGTAGTTCATATCGCATAAATTTTTACTGGAGAAGAGAACCTAATGGTTACCGGAATGAGGGTTATGGAAAGGAAGACAAAAGATAGGATAAGAGAGATTTTAGAGGAACCTTTTTTAAGTGGGGAGGAGAAGGATATCATGCTTTTGAATGTAATAAGGCAAAGAACATTGGAAGAGAAGAATTGGTGGAAGAAGAACCTACTACATTAGCTACTAGATTTAAATTTTGGTCTCAATTTTTTTTGTTAGCTAGTTTATGTTGTCTTACCAAGGTATGGACAAGGTTAAAACTGCAAAAATATAATTTCTTAGAAGGGACTAGAAACCTTTTACAACAACAAGTTTTGAGGGGACTTGAAACCCCATATAGAATGTTTTTATAGGGGATCTAGAACCCACAAAAGGAATGTTGTTGCAACTAGATATGACTAAGACTAATCAAGAACACACCGACAACCCAACACAAAAAAATGAACATCAAAGAACTGGTTGAACCACCAAAGAGGTTTAAGGCCATCAAACAAGAGACCTCAAAGATACATAATCAAAGGGTTTTTCCAATCACCCATAACTTGAACCAAGGTTTAAATTACAGGTCTCCCATAACCTAAATCTATGGGTTTTGAAAAGGCTCCCATAACCTAGTGATACAATGACAAAGGGTTTTGAAAGGCTCCCAAAACCTGAAACATGGGTTTTGATATTGCACCCATAACCTAAAGGCCCAAAAAAATAGACCACCTAAAAAATAGGGCATTGACAACCCTCAAGCAATACCACACAACATCTCTTGAACAAACCATCTTCACCTCATTAAAAAACTGACACCACCTCTATAGGAATATCTAAAGAAATTATGTGATGCTGAGAAATAAATAGCAAACTACTAATTCTTGAACCATCTCCACCTCAATAGGAGAGACTGGGGCATAGAGGACAAAAAAGGAAAATAAAGCCCTAATAAAGTGGCACCATT
The DNA here is from genome assembly GCF_030272615.1 of Cryptomeria japonica. Classification (NCBI taxonomy): domain Eukaryota; kingdom Viridiplantae; phylum Streptophyta; class Pinopsida; order Cupressales; family Cupressaceae; genus Cryptomeria; species Cryptomeria japonica. The sequence goes on along the minus strand of NC_081409.1, from coordinate 272,243,617 downwards.
TGAAATAAGAAACCATAAAAATAAGAGGTGCATCAAAGATCGTATCCACAAGGAACTCAGCCTCAAGAGGAAAGCCCAATGAGGCCAACTCCACCTCAATAGGAGAGACTAGTGTAATAGAAAAAGAAAGAGTTAAAAAAACTCCATTAAGAAACACCACTTCAAAGAAGAGTCAAACACAAAAGTAACTTTGGGTGCTACAAAATCCTTTCCATAAAGGAACTCCACTACAGAAGGGAAACCTAAGGAAGCTTACACAGATAAGAACATAAAGTCCACCAAGCCCAGGTCAAAAGAAGAATAGAATTGATCCAAACCCACGAGAGGGTGAACCACCAAATCTCCATCCAACCACATGCAAGCCCCAAAAGATGAGAACACAGCCTCAAATCCCACCTCCAAAACAAATCAAAATATTCATTCATGTTTTTGGTTTGGTAAATCAAATTAAATCCCACAGAGAGGTTGTCAAAGATAGGAAGGTTGATGAAAAAGTGCTTAGAAGCCTCCCTTCAAAATTTGATCCTCTTGTTGTGGTATTAGAGGAAACAAAAGATTGAGTCAATTTAGCATTGATGACTTACATGTTTCTCTAATAAATCATGAGCATAGGCTAAATAGGTCATATTCTTCATTGGAAAATGAATTTTATCTCAATTATCCATAAACCATGGAAGCGGACCATGGAATTCTAATTCTAGAGGTGGACATAGTAGTAGTTCTACAAATGTTGGTGGTAGTGATCGAAACAAGAACTTTAGTCACCCAAGTGGCCAAAGGTTTGACAAATCACATTCAATGTCATTATTGTAAGAGGTTTGGGCATTATTCTTATGAATACAAGAAAAAATAGTATGACTAGCACAAGCAAGGTCAAAATCAGTAATGTAGCACTCCCATGAGCACCATGTTTATTGCATACACTAGGATTCTTGAAGAAATTTTTGGAAACTCCCTAGTTGAATGCAATATTGTCCAAGAAAGCCCATGTGACATATGGTATCTAGATACCAACTGTAGTAATCATATGATAGGTAATATAGATTTGTTTTCTAGCTTGGATGAATCAGTTCAAACCGATGTAAGACTTGGTAATGACAACAAGGTCACTATTTTAGGTAAAGGTATAGTTAATATTCTAACTAGAAAGGGGGAGAAGAAAGTTATGTCTCATGTGTATTTTTTTTATGGTTTGAAACAAAACTTAATGAGTATTGATCAATTGTTACAAAAAGGTTACAGAGTGTTCATGAAAAACCATGAGTGTGTGATTTTGGACAAGTTTCTAAGCAACTAATTGCTTGCCAAAGTTCAAATGACTAGTAACTAGATGTTTTCCTTAAGGGTAAGGCCATATATGAAGGGGAAAATAATAGACCAAGTTGTTCATAAGACAAATATTGAAGATTCTAGAGCTACCTTTAAGGTAGAAAATACAAAATTAGGAAGTGAAATAATATTTCTAGATTTAATAAATTTGGAGGCAAGCCAATTCAATTATGAAGAAGAAAAAGGTAGTGGTGGAGAAAATTAAATACCATTTCAATTAGTTCTAAAGGTTGAATCTTTCTTGTAGGATTTTATATTTGGAAATTTGAACTTTCGAGGAGTAAAGATACTACATATAAAGAACATGATGAAATTTTTTCCATTAATTGAGAAATTGGAAAGAGTTTGTGAAGGATGCATCTTAGGAAAACAACATAGAGTGTCTTTTCTATTTGGAAAATCAACAAGAGAAAAAGAATCACTTGAGATCATTCACTCAAATATTTGTGGGAAAATGCAAACACCATCTATAGAGGGATGCACTTATTTTCTTACTTTCATTGATGACTTTACAAGGAAAACTTGGGTATTAAAAAATAAGTCTAATTCATTTGCTAATTTTTAGTAGTTTAAGAAACTTGCAAAGAAGAAAAGTGGCTACTACATCAAGGTTTTGACAACATATAGAGGCAGTGAATATATTTCTAATTATTTTTTAATTTTTTGTAGATCACATGGCATACACAAGCAATTTACAGCCTTTTATACACATTAACAAAATGGTGTGGCAGAGAGGAAGTTTCGAACCATTATGGAGATGACACATACTATGTTGCTATCTCAACATTTACATAATGAATATTAGGCTGAGAAAGTGGTAACTATTGTTTATAACATAAATAGATGTCCAACAAAGAGTGAAGAATAAAGTTCCTGAAGAGACTTGGACAAGTATGAAACATGGTATTTCTCATTTTAAAGTATTTGGATGTGTCGCATATGCACATATTCCACATGAGTTAAGGAAAAAGTTAGACAAATTAAAGGACAAAAATGTATATTTGTTGGTTATTCTGAGGATATAAAGGCATATAAGTTGTTTAATCCTATCACTAGGAAGATCATAATCAGTCGCGATGTTTAGTTTATAGATAACTAAGCATGGGATGAAAGTGTAGAGAAAAATGTAAATATTACAATAATTGTTCCTCATCATGCTATGAAACATGAAGTATTTTCATTATCAAGTACAACTCAAACAATATCTCCTTCCACTATTGGGATAACACCAAAATTTGTAGCCCAAGCTACACCTCCATTTACAACAAGGAGATCTTTAAGATTGCAGTCAACACCAAGGGTACAAAAAACACAACAACAAACTCCAACAACTCCTTCAGCTAGAATACTTAGAACAAGTCTATCAATCTCAGCGAGCAATAGTACTTCTTCAAACCCAACTCTAGAAAGCATGTTACCACATAAAACAAGGAGTCCAAATGAGTTGTATAATGTTAATATGGCTAATTCATTTTTAGTATATGTTTTTTTTCTCAAATCGATGATCCATTGTCATTCAAAGAAGCTATAACAAAAGGAACAAGGACTAAAGCAATGGATGAAGAAATTGATGCTATCGAAAAGAATCAGACATGGGAGTTAGTGGATTTTCTTGAAGGCAAATATGTGATTAGTGTGAAATGGATTTATAAGACTAAACAAGATGTTTATGTAAAAGTGCGAAATCATAAGAAAGCTTAGTTGCAAGGGGCTTCACACAACAATCCAAATAGATTTTAATGAAACATTTTCTCTTGTCACAAGGTTGGACATAGTTAGGACTATATTGGCTATTGTTGCTCATATTGAATGGTTTGTGTAACAAATGGATGTAAAGTCAACATTTTTAAATGGTTATCTAAAGGAGGAAGTGTATGTGAAACAACCAAAAGGTTTTGAGACACCGAGTCACGAGAACATGGTATATATAATGAAGAAGCCACTTTATGGATTAAAGAAAGCTACTAGAGCTTAGTACAACTGTATTAATTCTTATCTCATTTCAAATGGATTCCAAAGAAGTAGTTATGAGCCAAATTTATACATTAATGTCAACAAGCAAGATAACATTCTAATTGTTTGCTTGTATGCAGATGATCTAATATTGAAGAGTGAATTTGAAATAATGGATTTAGGGCTTATAAAATATATTTTGGGTATCAAAGTTCATCAATCTAGTGCTAGAATTTTTATTTCATAATTCAAATATGCTAGTGAAATCTTGAAAAGATTGAATAGGTTGAATTGTAAGGCGACCCCAACACTAGTTATGAAAAATTTGAAGTTGAGAAAAGAGGATGATTGATATAGTGCTGATCCTACTCTATTTAAAAGGTTATTTGGGAGTTTAATGTATTTGATGACCACAAGGACTGACATTATGTATGGTGTGAGTTTGATCTCAAGATTTATGGAGTCTCCAAAAGACTCTCATTAGTAGGCAAGTAAAAGAATACTAAGGTATGTGAGCGGTACAAAGCACTTTGGCATATTGTATTTCATTTTTGTTGATTTTAGTCTTGTTGGCTACATGGATAGTGATTGTGGGGGTAGCATAGATGATAGGAAAAACATTTTTGTGTATTCTTTTCTCTTTGGTATAGGTGCTATGCCATGGGATTAAAAAAAACAACCCATTGTGACTCTTTCTTCAGTTGAAGATGAGTAATTTTCCACCACTAGTGCAACTTATCAAGCTTTTTTGGATGTGGAGGATGTTAAAATACATAATGCATGATCAAGAAGAAGCTAGTGTGATATTTTGTGGCAAGATTTCAACAATTGCATTGTCAAAAAAACATGTTTTTCATAAGAGAACTAAGCATATTGATACTAAGTATCATTTTATTAGAGAGATTGTTAACAAAAAAGAAATTTGCTTAGTTTTTTTTAGGTCAGAAGATTAGTTTGCTGACATATTTACAAATTCATTGGTAAAGGAAACATTTCAGTATCTACAAAGTTGTGTAGGATTTTTTTATCATTCTAGTGTCTACAACTCCAAATAAGTTTGAATCAAATTTTTCATGATCCCTAGTAGTTCATAATTAAGGGGAAGTATTGAAAAAATGATAATTATGCACTGTTAAATTTTGTCTTTCTATAATTGACTACTTGAGGAAAAACAAATTTTCTTTTATCCTCATTCTCCAACAATGCAGATTAGATTTTGGTTTTATTTTCTCTCCAATTGAGTTCTCTCTCATGAAAATCTAGTTATTATAGGATTAAATCTCATCTTCTTACTTGTCATGTAGTGCAAGTTAAGTGCCTTGTTGTAGTTATAAATACAAAAGGCTATCATAATTTATTACATTGAATAAAGCAATAATGTTTCCCCTTATATTGTAGCATACTCTATGTTTTGCTGGGTGATTTGCTCCATTTTTCTATGCAAGTTGAATCCCCTATTTTCTTGAAGGTTGAATCCTATGTTTTTACGTATTGAGTTTATGTTTACTTTCTTTTCCCACTCTAAAAAACTTTTAAAAAGATCTCCAAAATTATTAAATAAAAAGATACAAAAGCAACATTTTAGGTTTCTCTCGAGAAAGAAAATGTTTGGTCCTCCAATAATATAATATTAATTGACTGCCATGAGTTTGAATGGGATATTAACCTTTGAAAATATTACCTTTTATACATGAAATATTATGCAAAGCATTCTTCCATTTCTCTAGCTATTGAGTTTTGATTTTTCCAATCTTCTTACGCACTTGGGAAGCTCAAGCATATTCTCCATCTTCGTCTTTCATACAAAGCTCAGAGGAAACAACTATTCAATCTTTAGGATGCATCAAAATATTAATACCCTTCATACATTAATAATACATTGTAATAGATGTTTGGTGCATCCTAAGGGCTCTATAGCCATTTCCAAGCTTTAATGTCTAATAGTAATGGTGCACTACTTTTTCGAGAAAACGTATAGTTCTTTAAAATAAGACAATTGTGAAAAGATGTAAGCACAAATTAAAGCATTCCATGCACTTCCTCTTTCACATTCATCAATTACTTAAATGATGTAGAGGTGAGTTGTAGCATAACATGTTTGAGTTGCATAGAGATGTTATTTGCTTAAGGTTTTTTCTTAAGTACACAGACATGTTGCGGATGTATAGGAACACCTCTTGATATAAATGTAGTGACATGTAGGTAAGTTGTAATGTAATGTTTGAATTGTATAAAGACGTCAGTTGCTTAAGGTTTCCTTTTTTAGTATATGAACATGGTGTGGCTGCATGGGAACGCCTCTCAACATAATAACATTTATGTGCTTTCATGTTGTTATAAAATATGTAGAACATGGTTTTGTGTATCCTGGTCAACTTTTTTGCAGTATATGCTTTTCTTATACACAAGATATTGTAGTTTATGTGTGATATAATAACTTAATATATATTTTGCTTTGAAATAGTTAAAATATTAAGATAAATTATGCAATGTAAATTTGAAATATTAAAATTTATTTTGTTGAGATCAATCATATACATTTATAATTTTATAAATAATTATCAATATTCATATATTATGGTACATTCAAAATCATTTCTTTTTATTATATTTATCAAAAGTTTATTCACTGTATAATATTGATAAAACTATTATAAAATAATAAAAACATCATAACCAATAAAAAACATATATAACTTGTCTTTTTAACCTTACATAAAATATGAATATGAATAATAAAAATATTGAAAGGTATGTAACAATACCTATTCCAAGTTTCCTTAGCTTTCTTACCGAATAATACAATTATTTTTCTAATGAATAGTCCATTAAACAACTACATAGAACACAAAGCTTTGGAGTGACGAGCTTATAATAAGAGAGACATTTTGAGATTTCTTACCGAATAATACAATTATTTTTCTAATGAATAGTCCATTAAACAACTACATAGAACACAAAGCTTTGAAGCGACGAGCTTATAATAAGAGAGACATTTTGAGATTTCTTACCAAATAATACAATTATTTTTCTAATGAATAATCCATTAAACAACTACATAGAACACAAAGCTTTGAAGCGATGAGCTTATAATAAGAGAGACATTTTGAGATTTCTTATCGAATAATACAATTATTTTTCTAATGAATAGTCCATTAAACAACTACATAGAACACAAAACTTTGAAGCGACGAGCTTATAATAAGAGAGACATTTTGAGAAAGCATACATGAACGCTTAAACCTTGATCATATATGCAAGGACAAATAATGTAATGCTTCAGAACATGTTTATCTGGTCAAATACAGATCTCACTGCCCTAAATATTTGTTAAACTATAACAAAACTTTGCCTCTCAATAGAAAGTAAGATTAATATCTCAATAGTAGTCTATGTAATCTAGGCTTACATTTCAATAATGCTGTTTGATCTCTCAAGCCAATGAAAAGCTAGATATATTTTTTCATATTCCTCTGAATTGTCAAGAGCACGAGAGTGTTTGTTTTCGATTCCAAATTGTATCAATAAGTTAGACAGTAAAGCAGACCTGGTCTAGCAATTACCAGAGAAGGTTTTATTTCAATACATCATGTGCGAAATAAAACATTTACAAAAACAATACAAAGATTTGCACCAGAGATGATGCTTATTTAACGTATATGACCAACTACATAATAGGCAATTATACATATTATTCACCAGAAATAACTAGGATCTTCCCTTCTTCAATCTTCAATCTTCAAGCTTATTTCTGGACCTGCACATGAAATTCAACAATATCAGACCTGTTAAAACAATAACATAGAAAAGATCAAACCTAGTATGAATCATCTATCTACATTTACCTTATACATCTGGAAATGTGAATCCTTCTGGAGGATTCAAACCGCATGTATCAAATAGCTGGAGAGCTACTGGGATGACCAAATCCATACCCAGAAGTTTAGCCTTAAGTATTTTACAGAAACATAATGCTGTGCCTATGGACAAAACTCCCTCTATAACAGGACAACACTCTTTTGTAACATTACCTCCGCCAAAGCGTAGATTAGTGCCAAGCAAGCTTATACAAGACACCAACTTTGGAAAGCCTTCTGGACATGGCTTTTCTCCAGTAGAACCTTGTGGAGGGCTAGCTGTTGAGGCTGCACTAGGAGATGATGTAGTGTCACTTCCAATTGGAGCCTTAGGAATTACTGGAGATCCTTTTGCTATTGGGACATTGGGAATTGATGGGAAGAGATTACGGCTTGATACTATTATGGGCATCATGGTAGAAATCTCAGTTATGAGAATGAAGAGCATCCCTACAGCTTTTGCCATGTTGAACGTCTTGGGTTATTCTAAGTCTCAGGGTAGAAGGCAAGGGTGCTTCAAATTTTCTTTGTGACAAAAATACGAGCAATGAGTGGGATTTTATAGGCTTATTGATACTTTTGTTTTACCGAACGCATACGTTATGATGAGATTGACCTTTGGGTCACGTGTATTGTTTCTGTGGTTGTAAAACACCAAGGAAAATGTTGTGGGCATGTTTTTTTCAGTATCTTTTAATTTTTGAGTGTTTGGTAGCCGACTAGATTGCCCCACTATATCCCTCCCAGTTGACTCACGGGCTTAGTGAGGTATTGAATGTTACAACTATTTTAGGTTTTCTCAAGGGCTTATTGAGGTAATTGCTACTGGATTTAATTTGCCTGAATTTAATAGCAATAATCGTTATGTTTACTATCAAATGTGATATAAGTTTCAAAATATCATGGGTCTTGATAAGTACAGGTATTTTCTGCAGTGTGTGAAGTTATGGTATGGGTGATCTTCTGAAAAGTTCTGACGTTTAGAACATGTGAGTGTCATGATTTAATGAGTGGATCGTTTCATATAAACTATTAATCATAGAATATGAATCAATGAATTGATTCAAAACTGTAGAATTGAATCCTCAAATAACTATCAACCCATGATTTTTATGTCAGCAAAGGTTTTGGCGTATGTAAAATGAAATTGCAGGGTCGAAATTGTATGTAAAATGAAATTGCAGGGTCGAAATTGTGTGGTGTTGTTTTTGTTTTCCGGACAAGGGATCATCAGAAACACTCCAGCAAATTGTGTCAATTAGACATGTGAAAGAATAATTTACCAAATTGTGGAACGATATATGGTGTGGCAAAAACCATTTCAGTAGGGATGATAATTGTCTTTTTTCTTTACAACGGAGAGATCACATGGAGTAAGAACGCCCTTCTCTCCACGTCTTGTCAGATAAAGTTACAAGTTGAGGCCTTTTCATGTGCAAGTTGAATTAATTCTTCCCTGCAAGTTGAAAATGTCCTTCGTATAACACGATTGACTTGTGAAGATTTTATCGTGACACATTTTTGACAAGCGTTTGGGTTTCTTTTGAATTAATATAAAAAAAAATTCCAAAGTTTATTTATGTTAATTTTGTATGGGTCATCTAATGATGAAATTTAAGATATTCTATTTGTTGTGGGAAGTGTTTTACTATTGAGCTAGTGGTTTTTTTTTTATCAATAAAGGCAAAGCCAAATTTATATATTAATTGTTGAAAAAGTTTACAGCATAAAGGTCCAGAATTTCAGAAAGGTCCAGAGGGCTTAAGATAGATATTTTGAAACCAATCCCTGTGCATGAATATGCACAGAGAGGTAAACTAGCTCAAATGCCCACAAAACTCTAAGCTCAGTATGAAAATAAGTTTATCTTAAAAACATTAAACCCTATAAAGCTTCTTCATCAATTCAAAAGACCTTCAGAGTTTAGAGCAACGATAATCAAAAACTTATCAGAGTATTCGAAAGTTTGACTTTAACATAAATTTTCTTAAATTTTTCTATAAAACTAAAAAACCCAACAGCCAGCTATAGGCTTTGCAACGTCTCAAAGGAGAACACCCAGGATGGAAAACCTATTTGTTTAAGGGTCTTACCCTGGCTCTGCAAGGGGCATTGGGGCTCTGCCTCTTCCATGGCCTCTGCTCGAAGGACGTCCTTGGCCTTGGCCAAAACCGTGACTTGAACCTCTGCCACCATCTCTCCTCCCCTATTCTGCATGGGGTTCCTCTTCTTCTTCTTTTGGGGGCAAGACTCCATTCAGCCTAGAAAAATCAAGGAGCTCTTCCTCCCTTCCTAAATCTTTTGGATTCTCTCTGAGAAAGCGCCACTTGAGAAATCTAAGTCCCATACCCGCAAATGATCTGTTCTTGTCAAGGTCCTTTCTAGTAAGGTCGAACAAAAAAGGATAAAAATTGATAAGCTCCCTCGGAATGTTGAAAAGAATTATGTCGTTTAGTCGAGGAGCCCCTGAATCATGATGTGCCTTATTAAGGATCTCTTGCAATTCCAATAGAATGTCATTTGGGAAAAGCCTCTTGCTGAGGGTCCAAATTGCTTGCTTATCTAGCTTCAAGTCCATAAGGGAGGCAACAAACTTAGATGAAATACTAGTGTTTGTAATAACCCACCAAAATTGATCCAACAAAAATTGAGTATATTTTTTTTTTCTTTATTACGTTTTATTCAATTGCATACTCTGGGCATCCATCCAAATAGGACTGGGCATTCATCCATTCGGGATGAGCTTCTAACCATACGGGTTAGGCAGTTGTCCATACGGGACGTAAATTTCATCTATCAAATACGGGATAGGCATCTACCCATACAGGGTAGGCATCCATCCAAACGGGATAGGAGATGCTCTGGCCAGAGACTTAGACTCATCGGGACCATTCGGGTCCTGAGCCACTCACTAAGTACTACATTCTTCTAACAAGAATGCACCGAGGTCGCCGTCCTTAGGAGTAATAAGAAAATAAGACAAGCTTGAATTCCGCCTCGGAATTTGGCTTAAAGCCTCGGGAAGTCAAGCGAATCCATACGGGATTCCTTCCGAGTATGCATTGAATTGAGTTTGATTATCTTATCTTTCGATTAGGATTCTTACTCAACCAAGCCTAGACCCCACCCACGAACGCCTGAGTACGAGGGACAACTCCGTCCCAAGACTGCCTACATACCCACTTCGGCGTGGGATCAAGGCGTAAAGTATGTAGTTCTATCTTCTAATCTATGGTTTGATGTAAACTGATTTTTGTGGGTACGCAACCCTTTCTAGGGTCAGTGTCCCAGACAGTTTCTCTGCGGTTGCTACCCACGAAGGTAGCACTTAAGCGAAGGCTCAAGATGGCCTATTGCTTGTGGCCTAACAAAATAACTAGATCCTAATACTTAACATGAGCGTCACCCAATTACAAATCACCAATATCCCTTCGAGGTGAATAAATAGATAAATAAAGTCATTTTCACGAGAGCTCTTAACTAGACCATCCCTAAGAGGGGTTTACTATGGTTTATCTCAACGGATGTGAAATTCAATTAAAAGTTATCTTATTAATTATCGATCCAAGAGGGATTACCCGCCCCTTGGATTTTTAACTTCCAAATGACCCTTATTACTCCCCGACGATTTATAGGGACGATGCCACAGACGTCGTTAATGCAGCTTTATTAGGCGCTAAGTGCAGTAGTTCAACACGACGGCATTACCCGTAAGCGTGACCCAGAGGCACCATATATACCGAACGCTGCTAGTTTTGGTTTTCCAACTTCCTTTATTTAATTTTCTAACTACGAATGACAAAATGAAAGCGTAAATAATTGAAGTAACTACTTGAAGTGTAATTTGCATAGCAAATGAACTTGCATAATAGTAATTGCATGGAAGATATAATTATCCTAAAAAAAATTCGCATGCTATGAACCATTAACGGAAGCAATTAATCTATGATGAAAGATGACTTAACGAATCCAAAATAACGATTAAATCTAAGTACTTGTAATAAGGTAAGTTAATCTCAATCGAGTGTCTTAAAAATTTTAAAGTTTATTTAGGATAGTTTAATTACAATCTTGCTACACATTAATCCCATTTTCAATTGAAAGTCGATATCCTTAAATTCATACTAAGGAAAAAAAAATCATCATTTCCTAATGTCATTATTATCAACTAAAGAAGAAAAAAAAGACTAAATAAAAATTAACTTTGTTTCCTTTTTTTTTTTAAAAAAATAACCAAATTACAATTTCAAATTTCGAAACTTAAATAATAATAAAAAAAAACTAAATTCTAACTTAATGGCAAAGAGGGCTTGCATTGTTTTATAATAATATAGAGGGTTGCGGGGTGGGGACCACGGGTCCCATCACCCCTGCGGCCCTGCATGCGCAGGTCCGCAGGGATGAGGGGACCCTGCGGGCCCCTCCGTACCCTGCAACGGTTACTATGTAACCGTCCCTGCATGCGGCCTACCATTAAAGCAAAACGCCATGCGTTACGGGCGAGGGTGAAGTTCGAAAGTTTTATTTTCGTTTTTTAATTTTTTTTTGTTTTTTATTTATTTTTTTTGGGTTACTTATATATATATATATATATATATATATATATATATATATATATATATATATATATATATATATATATATATATATATATTTGATATAGTATTGACATTATCATTTTATACAGGAGTATTATAACAAAAAAAATAGGTAATTAATAATGTTGCAGGTTTGCCTTAGGGACAAAATGAAACAATAACCAGAGGGATTCCTTTTTTTTCCATTTCTTTGTTTTCTACAGGGAAATTCATTCACAGATAGAGGGAGTTTATTTCTTTTCTTCATTTCTTCTGTTTCCTACACAGGGAAAGCTTATTCACAGAGAAAGGAATTCATTCCTTTACACAGGAAGAAAAAAAAGATTTCATTCACAGAGAAAGTTATCCATTTTTATTTTTATTTTTACACAGGGAAAATTCATTCACAGAGGGAGGAGATTTATTTATACACACAGGGAGATCTAATTTTTATCAAAATAAACTGAAGATAATAATCTAATTTCCATTTACTTGAAAACTAATTTCTTATCAGAATTAGAACAATGAGTCTTATTTTCGAGAAAGAAAATGAATTTCATTCTACAAATCTGAGACAAAATAATGAATTTTATTCTCTAAAATCTGAAACTAATGTATCTTATTTTCAAAAGAAATGAATTTCATTCTACAAAATCCAAGATAAAACAATGAATTTTATTCTCTAAAATCTGAAACTAATGTATCTTATTTTCAAAAGAAAAGAATTTCATTCTACAAAATTTAAGACAAAAACAATGAATTTTATTTTACAATAAATCTCATTCTTTACAAAAATCTAAAAACTAAATTCATATCAAGAATTTTAACAATGAACCTTATTAAAACCAGGATTCTCATTTTCTACAAAATCTAAACTAATTCTTTAACAAAATACAATTAAAATTTCATACTCATAATTAATCTAATCAAATCTAATCTACCATAAAAATGAGATGCATGAACTAATTTGGAGGAACCTGGATGCTTGAAGATGGTGTGGAGTCCTCCTTGATCCTCCAATTTGAAGAAAAATCCTCCAACAAAATCCTTGCTGCCAATGAAGTGGACTACCAAAGAGAATTCAACTTGCAGAAATTTCTTATCAAGATTAGCTAGCTTTTCCTTTGAAACTTGTTCCCATTTTATAAAAGAAATTACCCTTTTCCCACTACCTATTTTTTTAATTTAAAAAAGAGATTCTTCTCCCAATTTGGCCTCCATGCAAATTAATTAGGCTTAGTGGGAGGAGTTACATGCAAGGAGGTGGAGAAGCCTCTAGAAGCTTCTTATTCCTCCTACAACATGTGCCTTAATTTGGGTGAGGGAAATTAAATAACAATTTTAAAATATATATGCATTTTCCATGTGTGTGTGGTTTATTAATTTATTCCCTTACAATATTCATTCCATAATTCATCCAAAGAATATAAATAGAGTTTTGTATTTTAAATCAAAAAAAGTGATAAAGGAGGGTTGTGACATCCTCCCCCCCTTAATCGGTGCATCGTCCCGATGCACTTATTAAATGTATTCAAAAGAGTTTATAGTTCATGTTCAAAACAAAAAGGGAAATAGCTGCTGCATCTCCTTAGTATCCTCCCAGGTGGCATTCTTCTCGTCGTACTGGTCCCATTGCACTTTGCACTGATCAACCTCTCTGTTGCGCAACTGGCACTGGCGCCTCTCCAAGATTCTGAATGGCTCTATCATTATTCCCCCCATTTCTTGGACCTGCAAGGCATCCCAATTCAAAATGTGTTTCTCATCAGGTACATATTTCTTAAGAAGAGATACATGGAAGACATCATGGATTCGGCTCAATTGGGGAGGCAAGGCTAACCGATAAGCAACTGGATTAATTCTTCCCAATATTTCAAAGGGTCCGACATAACGAGGTGCAAGCTTAGTCTTTTTCCCAAATCTTATGGAACTCTTGTGTGGCCTAACCCTTAGGAAGACTTTCTCTCCTACTTCAAACTCCCTTGGTGTTCTGTTTTTATCTGCATAACTCTTCTGCCTATCCGAGGCTTCCTTCAACCTTTGCCTAATTTGCTTAGTTTTCCTTTCCATTTCTCTCAACATATCTGGCCCAATAATCACTCTATCTTCAAGACTATCCCAACTCAAAGGTGTTCGACATGGTCTACCATACAAAGCTTCAAAAGGTGCCATTCCCAAAGATGTTTGATATGTATTATTGTAGGCAAACTCTACCAAAGGTAGGTACTCTTCCCATTTTCTCTGTTGGTCCATGCAGTACATACGAAGTAGGTCTTCCATAATCTGATTTGTCCTTTCTGTCTGACCGTCGGTTTCCGGGTGGTATGCGGTGCTAAAATTTAGTTGAGTCCCTAGGGCTGATTGAAGTGTGGTCCAAAACCTGGAAGTGAATCTTGCATCTCTGTCTGATATGATTTTCTCTGGTACTCCGTGCAACCTAACTATCTCCTTAATGAAACGTCTAGCCAAGGTGGGTGCATCATCTGTCAGATTTCCTGGTATAAAGTGTGCCACCTTAGTGAGCTTGTCAATTACCACCATTATTGCATCATGCCTAGAAGGTGACATGGGTAGCCCTTGTACAAAATCCATACTAATAACTTGCCACTTATGTTGGGGTACATCGTGCGATTGTAACAATCCAGCTGGGTGCCTATGTTCTGCCTTGACTCTTTGACACTCCAAACATTTGGCTACATACTTGACAATATCGTTCTTCAACCCTTGCCAAAAGTATAACTTCTTTAGATCTGCATAAAGTTTGTTAACTCCTGGGTGGCCTGAATAAGGGGCATTGTGAGCCTCCGATAAAACTACTTCCCTTAAATTCCCTGAATTAGGAACATAGATTCTGTTATTGTATCTGAGTAGCCCATCTTCATCAAATGTGTACCCTTCAACCTTAGGGTCGGTCGGGTTGTGTCTTATAGTTAATTCGACTTGCTCATACCATGGGTCATGTCCTTGTTCATCCATTACTTGCTTTTTGAAAGAGGTTTTGAAGGTTGCTATAGTCATCAAGTGTCTTCTCCTACTTAAGGCGTCTGCCACCCTATTTTCTTTCCCCTTAATATATTCGATCTCAAAGTCATATTCGCTTAAGAACTCTAGCCACCTTCTTTGTCTGGCATTTAAGTGAGGTTGGGTAAAGATGTATTTTAGCCCTTGGTTGTCCGACTTAAGCTCAAAGGGCTTCCCTAGTAAGAAATGTCTCCACTTTTGCAGGGCATGCACAATTGCTGCCAACTCTAAGTCGTGGGGTGCATAATTGACTTCATGAGTCTTTAGCTTCCTAGATTCATAAGCCACTACCCCTTCATCTTGGACAAGTACCCCTCCTAACCCTTCAATAGAAGCATCTGTTACAACTGTGAAGTGTCCATTTGGGTCTGGTACCTTTAGAATGGGTGCTGAAGTTAGTTTTCCCTTCAAGATTTGAAATGCCTTATCACTTTGCTCGGTCCATACAAACCTTTTGCCCTTCCGTTGCAACGAGGTGATGGGATTTGCTATCTTAGAGAATCCTTCCACAAACCTCCTATAGTAACCTGCTAGCCCCATAAAGCTTCTTACCTCTGAAACATTCTTAGGGATTGGCCATTCTACTATCGCCTTTATTTTATCTGGGTCGACTGCTATTCCTTCCTTCGATATTATATGCCCAAGATAGTGAATCTTTTCCTCAAAGAAGGCGCATTTGGACAATTTTCCATATAACTTATGTTCTCTCAATCTTTGCAAAACAATCTGTAGGTGCGCTAAATGTTCCTCTTCATTTCTAGAATAAATCAAAATGTCATCCAAGAATACCAAAACAAACTTATCCAAGTAGTCATGGAATACACTATTCATCAGGTTCATGAATGCAGCTGGGGCATTAGTTACTCCAAAAGGAACTACTGTGAATTCATAGTGTCCATATCTCGTCCTGAAAGCTGTCTTTGGAATGTCTTCTTCCTTAATTCTGAGTTGATGGTACCCTGACCGAAGATCTATCTTGGAGAAAACTGCCGCTCCTTTCATTTGGTCAAAAAGGTCCTCTATGCGAGGTAAGGGATACCTATTCTTTATGGTAACTTTGTTCAACATCCTATAGTCGATGCATAGCCTTAAGGTTCCATCCTTCTTCTTAACAAATAAAACTGGCGCTCCCCATGGTGATACACTTGGCCTTATTAATCCCTTAGCTAAGAGTTCCTCTAATTGCATTTTGAGCTCTTGTAATTCGGTTGTGTTCATCCGGTAAGGTGCCTTTGATACTGGTTCAGCTCCTGGGAGTACTTCGATAGAAAAGTCAAACTTTCTCTTAGGGGGTAAACCGGGTAGTTCTTCTGGAAAAACATCCCTAAACTCTCTTAAGAAAGGGGTATTTTCAAATGTTGGCGTATTTTCCTCCTTCCCTTCATCAAATTCGACCATAAAGATTTGTCCTCCTCTTCTCCTTTCCTTCTTTAATTGCATTGCTGAGATAGTTTCTACATTAATGGGTTTAAACTTTCCTTGGATTTTGACCCTTTTCCCCCCATCATCCAAACATTCAACAATTTTGCTATAACAATCTACATTAGCTTGATGGTCTGCTAACCAACTCATTCCCATAATTACATCATATAATCCTAAGGGTGCCACATAGAGATCTACCCTTGTTTCGAACTCAGGGAATTGTACCTTTGCCCTTGGTAAGCACTTAGTTACTTCTCTAGTTGCCT
Organism: Cryptomeria japonica; assembly: GCF_030272615.1. Lineage (NCBI taxonomy): Eukaryota > Viridiplantae > Streptophyta > Pinopsida > Cupressales > Cupressaceae > Cryptomeria > Cryptomeria japonica. Next base: position 272,227,192 of record NC_081409.1, on the reverse strand, counting down.
TATCCCCATATTGAACCGTCCATGATGACTCCATTTGATTAACTTTAAATGCATATTTGTTCACTAATTCAGGTGAGATGAAACATTCAGATGATCCCGTGTCAATTAGAATTGATATTGGTTGTTCAAATAGTGTACCTGTAGTTTCCACGGGAACATTCTGGTATCTTCTTCTTTGGTTCCTAACTGCTGCATGAATCCTCTATTGGGGCCCTTGTTGGGGTTGATTGGCTCTAATTTGTCCTTGCATCCTGGGGCAGTCTCTAGCAAAATGATTTTCCCCGCACATAAAGCATCCGCCTGGAGGACCTCTCCTACCTTGATTTCTAGGGGGATCATTCCTTGTTTCATTTCCCCTGGGTGGATAAGTTATCCTGTTCTGCTGGTCATTCCTGTTATAGTTGCCTCTGTTATCATTGCCCCTGTTATTATTGCCCCTGTTATCATTGCCCCTATTATTGTTGCCCCTGTTATTATCATTTCCATTCCTCTGATATTGATTAGGCGGTGGTCTCCTTTCGGAAGAGTTATTCCTTTGACCCTTGTTGAAATTAGTGTTTCCATTGAATTCTTGCTTCCTTTTGAATGAGTGATTCCCATTATAGTTTCGTCCTGCTAGTGTCTGAATCTTCCTCTCTTGCCTTAGGGACTTTTCAAGTACTTCATTCATATTTCTGGGTCCATGCATGTCAACCTCTGCCCCTATGTTGGTATTCAGCCCCAAAATGAACTTCCTTGCTTGGCCTTCTTCATCCCTTTGGTACATAGGCACATACTTAAGCAACTTGGCGAATTTATCCCAATATTGTTGAACGGATAGGGACCCTTGACGTAGGTTATGGAATTCTGTCACTTTCTCATCAAAGAACAATTGAGGAAGCCACCTATCTCGAAAATGGTGAACAAATTGATCCCATGTGATTGTATCCCTGTTATACCCATTTTGTTCCTTGGTGTTGGTCCACCAACTAGCCGCCTCCCCTGTGAGTTGATAGGAGCCCCATAAAGCCTTAGTTGTTTCGCTGAAATCTCTTAGCTCAAAATATTTCTCCATTTCATTTAGCCAATTCTCAGCCCCTTCACCAATCTGCCTCCCATCGAACTTAGGAGGGGTGATTTTCTTCAAATCCTTGGAGAGTTCTAATATGTTATTTTCCTTTCCATTACCCATCACATTTCCTTGATTGCTACCAGGGTTTCCATTCTCGGTACCACTTCTATTCTCATAGTCATTCTGCCTTTCCCTAAGGTCCTGCAGTGATTGTTCCAGGAAGTTGATTTTATCTCTTTGTTCGGTTAGAAGGTCGATTATAGCTTGGACCCCATCTCCGTTATTACCTAGGTTGTGTCGATCCTCTTCATGATCTTCCTCGTGGTTTCCTTCATGGTTTTCCTCATGGCTTTCCTCATGGTTTTCCTCCCTTTGACTCCTAGTACGTCTTCCATTACCCCTTCCTCTTCCTCTTCCTCTTCCTCTTCCTCTTCCTCTTCCTCTTGCCATTCGAGGTTTTACCTGGAAGTTAAATTATGTAGTTAGTTTCTTTCTGAAGAATAAAATTTAATTTCTATTATTGTAAAACATTCCCTTAGTTGAATAAATTGAAGTGAGCACAAGGCCTAGATTTGAACCTTTGCTCTGATACCACATGTAATAACCCACCAAAATTGATCCAACAAAAATTGAGTATATTTTTTTTTTCTTTATTACGTTTTATTCAATTGCATACTCTGGGCATCCATCCAAATAGGACTGGGCATTCATCCATTCGGGATGAGCTTCTAACCATACGGGTTAGGCAGTTGTCCATACGGGACGTAAATTTCATCTATCAAATACGGGATAGGCATCTACCCATACAGGGTAGGCATCCATCCAAACGGGATAGGAGATGCTCTGGCCAGAGACTTAGACTCATCGGGACCATTCGGGTCCTGAGCCACTCACTAAGTACTACATTCTTCTAACAAGAATGCACCGAGGTCGCCGTCCTTAGGAGTAATAAGAAAATAAGACAAGCTTGAATTCCGCCTCGGAATTTGGCTTAAAGCCTCGGGAAGTCAAGCGAATCCATACGGGATTCCTTCCGAGTATGCATTGAATTGAGTTTGATTATCTTATCTTTCGATTAGGATTCTTACTCAACCAAGCCTAGACCCCACCCACGAACGCCTGAGTACGAGGGACAACTCCGTCCCAAGACTGCCTACATACCCACTTCGGCGTGGGATCAAGGCGTAAAGTATGTAGTTCTATCTTCTAATCTATGGTTTGATGTAAACTGATTTTTGTGGGTACGCAACCCTTTCTAGGGTCAGTGTCCCAGACAGTTTCTCTGCGGTTGCTACCCACGAAGGTAGCACTTAAGCGAAGGCTCAAGATGGCCTATTGCTTGTGGCCTAACAAAATAACTAGATCCTAATACTTAACATGAGCGTCACCCAATTACAAATCACCAATATCCCTTCGAGGTGAATAAATAGATAAATAAAGTCATTTTCACGAGAGCTCTTAACTAGACCATCCCTAAGAGGGGTTTACTATGGTTTATCTCAACGGATGTGAAATTCAATTAAAAGTTATCTTATTAATTATCGATCCAAGAGGGATTACCCGCCCCTTGGATTTTTAACTTCCAAATGACCCTTATTACTCCCCGACGATTTATAGGGACGATGCCACAGACGTCGTTAATGCAGCTTTATTAGGCGCTAAGTGCAGTAGTTCAACACGACGGCATTACCCGTAAGCGTGACCCAGAGGCACCATATATACCGAACGCTGCTAGTTTTGGTTTTCCAACTTCCTTTATTTAATTTTCTAACTACGAATGACAAAATGAAAGCGTAAATAATTGAAGTAACTACTTGAAGTGTAATTTGCATAGCAAATGAACTTGCATAATAGTAATTGCATGGAAGATATAATTATCCTAAAAAAAATTCGCATGCTATGAACCATTAACGGAAGCAATTAATCTATGATGAAAGATGACTTAACGAATCCAAAATAACGATTAAATCTAAGTACTTGTAATAAGGTAAGTTAATCTCAATCGAGTGTCTTAAAAATTTTAAAGTTTATTTAGGATAGTTTAATTACAATCTTGCTACACATTAATCCCATTTTCAATTGAAAGTCGATATCCTTAAATTCATACTAAGGAAAAAAAAATCATCATTTCCTAATGTCATTATTATCAACTAAAGAAGAAAAAAAAGACTAAATAAAAATTAACTTTGTTTCCTTTTTTTTTTTAAAAAAATAACCAAATTACAATTTCAAATTTCGAAACTTAAATAATAATAAAAAAAAACTAAATTCTAACTTAATGGCAAAGAGGGCTTGCATTGTTTTATAATAATATAGAGGGTTGCGGGGTGGGGACCACGGGTCCCATCACCCCTGCGGCCCTGCATGCGCAGGTCCGCAGGGATGAGGGGACCCTGCGGGCCCCTCCGTACCCTGCAACGGTTACTATGTAACCGTCCCTGCATGCGGCCTACCATTAAAGCAAAACGCCATGCGTTACGGGCGAGGGTGAAGTTCGAAAGTTTTATTTTCGTTTTTTAATTTTTTTTTGTTTTTTATTTATTTTTTTTGGGTTACTTATATATATATATATATATATATATATATATATATATATTTGATATAGTATTGACATTATCATTTTATACAGGAGTATTATAACAAAAAAAATAGGTAATTAATAATGTTGCAGGTTTGCCTTAGGGACAAAATGAAACAATAACCAGAGGGATTCCTTTTTTTTCCATTTCTTTGTTTTCTACAGGGAAATTCATTCACAGATAGAGGGAGTTTATTTCTTTTCTTCATTTCTTCTGTTTCCTACACAGGGAAAGCTTATTCACAGAGAAAGGAATTCATTCCTTTACACAGGAAGAAAAAAAAGATTTCATTCACAGAGAAAGTTATCCATTTTTATTTTTATTTTTACACAGGGAAAATTCATTCACAGAGGGAGGAGATTTATTTATACACACAGGGAGATCTAATTTTTATCAAAATAAACTGAAGATAATAATCTAATTTCCATTTACTTGAAAACTAATTTCTTATCAGAATTAGAACAATGAGTCTTATTTTCGAGAAAGAAAATGAATTTCATTCTACAAATCTGAGACAAAATAATGAATTTTATTCTCTAAAATCTGAAACTAATGTATCTTATTTTCAAAAGAAATGAATTTCATTCTACAAAATCCAAGATAAAACAATGAATTTTATTCTCTAAAATCTGAAACTAATGTATCTTATTTTCAAAAGAAAAGAATTTCATTCTACAAAATTTAAGACAAAAACAATGAATTTTATTTTACAATAAATCTCATTCTTTACAAAAATCTAAAAACTAAATTCATATCAAGAATTTTAACAATGAACCTTATTAAAACCAGGATTCTCATTTTCTACAAAATCTAAACTAATTCTTTAACAAAATACAATTAAAATTTCATACTCATAATTAATCTAATCAAATCTAATCTACCATAAAAATGAGATGCATGAACTAATTTGGAGGAACCTGGATGCTTGAAGATGGTGTGGAGTCCTCCTTGATCCTCCAATTTGAAGAAAAATCCTCCAACAAAATCCTTGCTGCCAATGAAGTGGACTACCAAAGAGAATTCAACTTGCAGAAATTTCTTATCAAGATTAGCTAGCTTTTCCTTTGAAACTTGTTCCCATTTTATAAAAGAAATTACCCTTTTCCCACTACCTATTTTTTTAATTTAAAAAAGAGATTCTTCTCCCAATTTGGCCTCCATGCAAATTAATTAGGCTTAGTGGGAGGAGTTACATGCAAGGAGGTGGAGAAGCCTCTAGAAGCTTCTTATTCCTCCTACAACATGTGCCTTAATTTGGGTGAGGGAAATTAAATAACAATTTTAAAATATATATGCATTTTCCATGTGTGTGTGGTTTATTAATTTATTCCCTTACAATATTCATTCCATAATTCATCCAAAGAATATAAATAGAGTTTTGTATTTTAAATCAAAAAAAGTGATAAAGGAGGGTTGTGACAGTGTTGTCACGGGGGTATTCCTCCCTGCTAATATGTCCACTGCCCAGGATAAACTTTACAACCAGGATGACTGTTGCCTCTGGATATAGCAGTAGCCTCTTCAGTCTTAAATTTGTGATTTTCCTGAATGAAACTTGTCGGGTGGAAGACGAAAGGGAGATGGGAGTGTCTGCACCAAAGCATGAAATTGGCCTTGGATAGATGCTCATAATGAACCCAAACGACTCCTCACCGAACATGGCTTCCGGATTCTTTGTCACCTTGATGGTTGTCGAGATCTAAAGCAGGGGTTTGAAGAAGCTTAACCTATTTTGAGTGCACTTGCAAAGAAAGAATAGCTAATAACTTGCAAAGAAAGCTTAGCTAAGGCTTGGCGGCACCTTCTTCAACATGCATTTATAAGAAATTCCTTGCAATGAATTCATGTGGAAAGGTGGCGAAGGATATATGTCTCTAATCATGCCAAATCTCTCGATTGATGAGTTGATGTCTTTCCCATGGATAACGCATGCCTTGTACTAAGAATGATGGCGGCCGTAGGTTGGCTTTTTGGGAGGTGAGTGGGATAATTCAATTTTAACAAGAACAAAAAAAATGATGTCACCGTTGGCATGTCCGTTCATCTTTGAGAGCTAGCAGAAAAGTTTGAATTCAAAAAAGTAGTTGTTCCCCAAACTTTAACACCAAGGATTAAGTATGAAAAAGATGAAAAGGAAAGGCTCTATTGGGTATTTTTGGTTGCTTTGAGAATTCCTGCCATGCTCACATCATAACAGAAGAAACCATTGCTACCTTGATGGTTGCCTCCCTATTTCCACCAGTGAATAGAAATGCCTTCTGCTGCAGATTTTGAGAGAGAATATTTATCTATGTTCCCTTCTTTGTAGATATGCTTAGCCTCATATTGCTCTAGATTCGCCAAATTTTTAGTTATGCTATCCAAAATTGCTTGTAGCCGCTAGTTTGGGGTTTTTCGCAATTTGATTGCATTGATTTCTATCTCTGAATCTCCCTCCACTATGATGTTTCTTAACCCATGATTGACGCAATCTAGTAAGCCTAATAGTAAAGCTTTAAATTCTGCAATATTATTGGTGTTTGATGGCACTAGCTTGGTCATTTTCCCAATGATTGACCTTGATTGGTCTCTAATCACATATCCTATGCCTGAGGGGCCTGGGTTACCTTTGGAAGCTCCATCAAAATTTAATTTTAACCATTTTTTCTTAGGAGGAGTCCAAATATCTTCCTTTCTAGTCTTAGATTTTTTCCCAAAGGAACGAGGAATCTTGATTTTGTACCAGTTTTTTCTTATACTTTCATCCCAAGAAGAGAAAATTTTGGACGAGTCTGTTGAGAAAGCTAATTTGTAGTTTACTATCTCAACAATTGATGTTTTAATTGAGTTTAGAACTAATTCAAATATCCTAGCTTTATTATCAAAGAGTCTTTGATTCCTTTCTTTCCAAATTTCCCAAACAAGGTGGGACGAAGAAACTTCCATAATCTGGCTCAAAGTGTTTTCCTTCAGAGAGAGAGGCCAAAATTGGAAAAGGGAGATAATGTCATTAGGCAAAGATGATATCCAACCCAATTTTTCACAAAGCCATTGCTAGCATTTTGAGGCAAAGGGGCAATTCAATAGAAGATGGTCATCTATCTCTGCATGGGCTTTACACATGATGCATCTAGAAGGCCCTTCATAGCCCAGTTTTGTAAACTTTTATGCCATAAGAATTCTTTTTTTGAAAGCTAACCATGCAAAAATCCCTGCTTTTGGAAAAATCTTACTGCTCCAAAAGGGCCTAACTAGAATGTCCTGTTCCTCTTGATTTGGGGAGTTGACTAGAACTCTGTAGCCATCTTTAGTATTATACTAACCTATTTTTGAGGAGGCCCAAATTAGAGTATCTTTCCCTCTTCTAGGGTTGATATTTCTTACTTTTATCATATCTAAAAGTTGTTTTACTTCAGCGACTGGAATAGGCAATCCTTCCATAGACTTCCAACTCCATCCTTGCATGTTGGAGGTCCTTTCCAACACCATATAATCACTGACTCAAGATCCCCAATGTTTCTTAATCTAGTGCTCTATTTTTGGAATGTTAAGAGAATTTGCAATGCTAGGATATCCTCCCCATGAATCATCCCAAAAAAGGCTAGAAGTTCCATCATGAATATCCCAAGATAGGGAGTCTGAAATTAAATTTCTACAAGAGACAATAAAGTTCCAAGTTCTAGATCCCTTCAGGTGATAGTTTGATCTAAGGAGGTTTTGGGGGTCTTGATCTGATAGATATTTTGTTGCCATCATCCTAACCCATGTTACTTTAGGGTCTTTTATGAACTTCCAGACTAGTTTGGCTCTGAGGACTTTGTTCTGCAATTTAAGATATTTGATTCCTAAACCCCCCATTGATTTAGGTTTGATAATTTATCTCATGCAATTAGGGTGATTTTATGCTTTTCTTCAGCGTTTTACTAAAAAAATATTCTCATCTTCTTGATGATGAAGGAATTTGCACTAGTTGTTAAAGACAAGAAGGATAATAGGTAAATAGGTAGAGCCGAAATGACTACTTGGAACATAACTAAGCTACCAGCCCATGAAAGGCACTTCCTCTTCAAGGAGTTTGTGTTCTGATCCATCTTTAGCTTTAGAGGGTCCCAAAAATTAGTGTTCCTCAGTCCTCTGTCAATTGGAATGCATAGATGTATGCATCGGAGTGTTCTTGCTCTGCAGTTGATAATTCTTAGGATCTTAGCCTGTATGAGGCTAGGAGCAGAGAAAAATAAAAATTTTGATTTTTCTTTATTACTAATTTGTCCCGAGGCCTTTCCAAAGGATTCCAAAAGCAATTTTAATTGGGTTGCTTCCATGAATTTTGTTGCGCCCAATAGAAGGTTATCATTTGCAAATTGTTGGTGTGTGACAACATAATTTGTGGTTACTTTGACTCCCTCTAGAAGGTTTTTAGATTGTCTTGATTTAATTTCCCTCCCTAAATCTGTTGCCATTATAATATAGAGAAATGGTGATATGGGATCCCCTTGTCGGATGCCCCTTGAAGAAGAAAAGAAACTTGTTGGCTTTCTGTTTATCAAGATTGAAAATTTGGGTGTAGAAATGAATTCATAGACCTAGTTGATCCATTTTTCGTCAAAACAAAAAGCTTGCATAATTTTCCAAAGAAACTGCCAATCTACATTATCATAAGCTTTTGAAATATCTAACTTGATTATCATACCTAGTATATTCATGCTTTGAAGAGTGTGGATGGCTTCTTGAAATGACCCCATCAAGAATTGAATGGCTAGGGACAAATCCATTCTTCTCGCCTGATATAATATAGTCCATAAGGGGCTTCATTATGTTTGTCATGAATTTTGAGTGGATTTTGTAAACTATGGTGCATAGCGAGATAGGTATGAAATCCCCTAGGTTAGATGCTTTCTCCTTTTTTGGAATGAAAGCTATGAACATATTGTTGATTTCTCTGAGTAAGTTGTCTGATCTTCTTGCACATTATAAGGCTTAAGTAAGTTCTTGTCCCAATATATGCGAGCATTTCTTGAAAAATTCAGAAGGGAAGTCGTCTAGGCCAGGAGCCTTTCAAAAAGGAAACTGGTTGAGAGCTTGAGATACTTCTTCCAGAGAGAATTTCTCATTTAATTTCTGATTTTGTTCATCTGTTATGATCTTTGGAATCAAATCCAAGAACTTTTCCTGCTCTATCAGATGAGGGCCTTCAACATTGCTTAGAATATTAGAGTAATATGCAATAATTTCTCTCTAAATCTCTTCAAGATCCTCTATAGTTTGATTTCGATTCAAATCTAATTTAGAAATCCAGTTCTTACTCCTGCGAATCTTTGTCACATTGTGGAAGAAATTTGTATTTTTGTCTCCCATCCGGAGCCAATTATCTCTAGACTTCTGCCTACAAAAAATTTCTTCTTTGGAAAGGATATCCTCATATTCCATGAGCAGGCTCTTTTCTTGTTCAAAGGATTCTTGATCCATACCCTCATAAATAATTTTATCATTTAGAACTGCCAACTACTCCTCTAAGGATTTTTTGGAGGAAAAGATGTTTTTAAAATGCTAAGAATTCCATTGCAACAACTTTTGTTTTACAAATTTTAACTTTGAAATGAAGCAATAGAGTTTTGAGCCTTCAAATGATTTTTCCTTTCACCAATCTTCTACCATAGTTAGAAAATTTGGGTCTTTCATCCATATATTCTCAAATCTAAAGGGAGGTTTAGAGGTATCAAGGGTGCCTTGAAGGGAGAGCATGATGGGAAAGTGGTCTGATCTTGAGTAGGCTAGAACTGAACACTCAAACATAAAAGAAAAAGACTTGAGGTCATCTTGCCAAAAAAATGTATCAATTTTCTCTGAGATATTGCTAAAGCTTTTTCTCCTATTTGTCCATGTAAAGGAGTCCCCTGAGTCAATTTCAAATAACCCATTCCTGTCTATCTAATCATTGAAATCTTGTTGAGATCTGTCTAACCAAATAATGCCTCCTCTTTTGTTTGATGCATACCTGATAGCTTTTAAGTCACCTCCTATAATGAGTTGTTTATTGGACAATAGAGATATGACCCCATAAAGGGATAGCCAGAGGAGACACCTATTTTGAGGAGATGTTGGTCCATAAGTATTGATGATAAAAAAAGGAAAAGTTTGTCTGAAAGTGAGTGATTTTGACTAGCAACCAATTTTTGTTAGAAGGAACACCTTCCACATGAACTTGAGAAGGCTTCCAGATTATCATTAGACCCCCAGAGGCCCCTTTTGAAGCAACTGTTGATTGAAGAGATGCTTGAAATAAAGAGCTAATTCCAACACCAAAGGAAACAACTTGTTGACAATCTAATTTAGTTTCTTGAAGGAGGGTGACATCTGCACTGACCAAAAGAATGCTTCTCTTGATCAAAATTTGTTTGTTTGGGGCATTGAGACCCCTAACATTCCAAGATAGGATTTTAATTGTTGTTCAAGAAGGGGATTTCCCTTCATTATTTTCCAAAGGTCTATAATTTTAGATTTGTTCTTCATCGCCCCATCTTGATATTTTGCTTTAGTCAAAGATCTGCGGCCCTTCTTAGGAGGGGAGGATCCAAAATTGGGTTTCTTCTTTCCCTCTTGAAACTGATGCAATCCCAGTTTCCTTTTCTCCTTGATCTTAGAATACATTATGGATAGGAGAGTATCTAGAACTAAATCTAAATCTTCATCATCATTCATGTAGTCCTGAAGGAGTCTCTGAGTCTTTGGATCCATGGTCATATCCAGATCATGTAGAATCAATGAAAGTGACAACAAGAGTGGATAAGGGAGCTCCACTGATAGATTGAAGCAATGTTTTGATGATAGAGGCTCTATAAATGGGGATGTCTTTCCTTTAGAGATGTAGGATTCATCTTCCACCTCCATGTCAGCTTTAATGTCATTTACTATAACATCTTCCTCCTATAAGATATTAGCTAGATGCATAGGTTTACCTTTGCTTGATTCTATTAATGTTGGAGCACCCCTAAATCGCTTATGCCTAAGTTTATTCTTCCTTTTTAAGGCCTTGGTGGGATTCTAAAAGAAAATATTGAAGGCACCTCTACTTAGAGTAGGGGTTTTCTTTTGACCAAACAGGATCCTTGTAGTTTTATTGGGTTGAATCTTAACTATTAGAGACAAGATGAGAGGGGGAAATGATGGAGGAAGGAGGGGAGTTGAAAGAGGCCCTACACCTGGAAGAGATTGTTTCAGGTTTACCAACTTATCATCTAAGAGTTGAGAGGATCTTAAAGTTTGAAGATGGTGGGAGACTACAACAAGAGGAGGATCAGTTGGGGAAACCAATCCCTTATTCTCCATCTGCAGATTCATATCCTCAGTTGAAAGAGCAACATCTAAAATAGGTGGATCTGTTAGATTTGCCAACCCCTCGACCTCCCTATTTGGATTGAAGCCATCATTATTTGAATCTGTAGTTGTTTGGAGTGGATTTAATGCATCTCTAGTTGCTGCCAACAAATAGTTTCTAATGATTTGATTTCGAAGAACACATTTACCAGGGATCTCCTTTCCCAATCTCAGAACTTTCTACTTCCATCTACCCATTTCTGAGATTATCTCTAGTTCACTATAAAATCCTTGTTTTAGATCTATTTCAACATAGATATTGGCCACATCTCCTTTCAGACCATTCAGGAAGTCTTCCTCAATGCCCACTAGAGATCCTAATGCATCTCCTATCTTCAAAAGGGCCTCCGAGCACCAAAACTCAGATGGAAGACCAACTAGAGAAAATGATACTGGAGATTTCTAAAATTTGTGATTCACTGAATCAAAGCCTAGTTTCCAGTCCACGAAATGAAAGGTCGATCTTTGAAAAAATAGCGGACTTCCATTGATGATTGCAGTTTTCAACGTAGAGTCTGCACGCTCTAAAAATAAAAAGTCATTCTGCAATGGTCTAACTGAGATCATTCCTAGAAAAGAAGAGGTCCACCAAGACATAATCTCTTTGCTATTCCCTCTGTGGTCCCACCATTGTGCAAAATAGGCATTTTCCTTAAAGTGGGCAATTGTTGGATTTAGAGAATCCAAAGGTAGAACAAAATTTTTACTCCCCATGCCTTTTCTATTCCATTTTTGGGGTTTATGGTCAAAGAGAGGAATTTGCCGAGGAGGAAAGGGTATTTTGGAGCCCAGCACCCTATGATCTTTGTCGCTAGGCGAAATTTTAGGGGCCAAGAAGTGGGTTTGCAAGCATTGACGATAAGTGTGTTTATTGAATAAAGAGGCCTATTTAGAGGGAGGGAAGTTGGGCTTCCTTGAATGAAGAGGGATGCTATTTGGACCTGTTGCTACTTTACTAGCCTAAGAATCTAAGCTAGGGAACTTTGAAGACACATCATTTAGATGATTTTGATTATAAGCTCGCCAAGAGCCACCAGAGTAGCGATGAAAGGAGGAACTTGTCATGATGAGCACGAAGAAAATCCTGCCTAGAACCATCTCTGATTACTCTAGTTCCTTTGAAACCTCTAGAATGTCTGGGGCCTCTAGAAACGTTCATTTATTTAAAAACTCTAGTTTCTCTGGGTCCTCGAAAACCTCTGATTACTTCTAAATTTTCTTTGAATACTTGGACTTCTTTAGGTCCACCAGTTTGAACGTTGAAAAGAATTAGGTCGCACTGTATTCTCATCCATGTTGCATCTATGATGTATTAGAAGTGTTTTTTGAGTTAGTGGTTCTTTTAGTACTATTCTATTTTTGTTTTAAATTTAGTTTATTTTCAACACATCTAGTTAATCGTGATTCTAATATAATATCAAACTTTTCATATACTAGTTAGGATTCAAATTAAGTACTTTTTATTTGTTGTTGGAGTGCTCTACTATTGATCTATAAGCCCCTTTAGAAGTAGCCTATCATTGTTTAGATGCAGCTTATTTCCAATAGTGTGATTAAAGTTAAGAATTCAATTATTTCATTTGAAGTAAATACTTAAGAGCACATGTGCATAGTGAATATAGATTTATAAGGTGACAAATTACAACTATTAACAATTTATTTTAAGATAAAGAGTTCATATTAGTGATTCTATTTAAATAAATATCTAAAATTGATATAAACTTTGTACTATGCTTGACAAACATTTGATTGTGATAGTTGAAGTCATTCGATTCCCTAAAATATCAAAAGATCTAATCTTTTTGTATGATATTTTATTGTATGATAGTTCCTTTATGTGGTTATGAAATTAATCTTTATCTAGAAAATTTGATCCATGTGTTTATATCTAAATTTATCTTGTTGATGCATTCTTTCTTGTTATAGATTTCAAAATTCAATTTACATTTTTTTTTGTAAAATGTCTATATAAATGTAGTAGGGGGTTCTCAATAGATATAACTTTGGATTATTCAATCCCATGATAACTATCCTTTTTGTTTGAACCTTTTCACTAACTTAATGGTATGAAATAAAGTTTTGCAACTGTAAGCAATCATGTTATCTATGTATAATGTTCTTCCTATGCTATTGTAGTGATGAATATTTGTAACAAAGAGTCCATGCTTGATTATAGATGTTTTTGTCCTTGTTTTAATGGAATTCTTATCTATAGAAAGACATGGGAGGAGCACTTATGACAAAGGAGAGAGGTGTTAGGATTTCTAGAACCACAAAATCCATTTGCAAAGGAGTCGAAATGCAAGCTCACCATGACAAATATTATTTATTTGGGGCACATTATTAATGCAAATGGAGTGCAGATCCTAACATAGAATTTGATAAACTGTGTCTTTTGATTAATTTATATTTTTTACTTTGACAAGATGGAAAAAAATACAATTTTGAATTCTATGAAATCCTATTGTTATTTGTGTGTACTAAAATTGATATTTGCCATTTTACACTTTATGGAAAGGAATTATGTAAGGGAACAAATGACCTAAGGAACAAGATCCATTTGGTTGTTCTTATGGGAATATATTAATGTCAATGTATTTGTTAATCTATAATCATGAATACACCATCTTGCATCCTATGATAATTGTATAAGGAAAAAGATTTTGAAAATAAACACACTAAAGTAGGAAAGTGTAGCAAGCTTATGTTTCACAATTTAAATTTCTTCCCATGTTGATAATGTTTGAACTACTATGAATATGCATGTACAAGTAAAAAAAGCTATCAAATTGTAATTATGAAAAGTATACAAATTACATGGTTCTATAAACATTCCTTAAGGAAAATTAAATAATGAAACATACCAAAATAGATCAAATGGCTCTGAATGAGTACCATCTTAAAACCACTAAACTATCAATGAACAAAAATGAGAGAAACAATATGTGAGGGACATTGCTAAAAATAGAAAAAGATTATTCATAGAATGGAAGGAAGTAATCTATTTTGAAGATAAATAATATCAATCTACTTATTTCATAAGTAATACAGTTATTATTAAAATATAATCGTCAAATTCATGATACAATAATTATCATCAAAAGTGTTTTGATTAGATAAAAATGGGAGAGACGTGAAGCTTTACATAATAGCCATAGAGCTAAAACTAGAAGTGTCATGAGGGATGAGAACCCCCAAGAAAAAAAAAAGATAATAGAAAAGAACCAAAACTAGTTGATGACCAAAAACAACTAACAACAAAGAACAAAAGTGTTAGTACACTAGATTCTCCCTCCTATTGGTATCATAAAAAGGAAGAAATAAACTAGATGAAAGCCGAGCGATATATGATAATGTAAAATTAAACAAATTTATAAGAATATAAAGTTTAACTCATTTAATAAATATATAATAACATAGTATGGCATAATTATGAAAACATCTCAATAAAAGAAAGAAACTTTTATTTTATCTCTTCTCTTTGCTGAAGAAAAGATTTTCCATGGTGGTGATGTAGGAAAGGGTTATTTTAGGTTGCATTCATTATTTAGTTATTGAGAGAAATATATGGTCTACTTATTGATTTCAACACTATTGTAGAGTTTGAAATATTATTTTTCAAATTAAGAAACATATATATCTAGTCATTAAGGAATTTTGTATAGCATTTCTTTGAGTATTCTATAATTTATTGAAGGATGATCCTCTATAACTTTTGGGTGAACCTTAAACTAATTAAGAAGATGATTAAAGCAATCAATTGTACCTTTTCAGCTTCTATTCCTATGAGAGTAATGGATTGTTCTATTGTTATTGTAAATATTTATTCTAGATATTATTAGGATGTTTACTTTCTCATGTACATGATATTTCAGTTTTGCATGATGTGAGTTGTTAGCCTTAGTTATTATTCTCACTCTATGTGCATTGATTTGCATACCACCTTTTTAGTTGACAAGTGAAAGTTTACACACTTTTCATTTTCTTCAAAATTATAGTGTATGCAATTGTTGAGCTTCGATGGCCCAACAAGTGTCACCATTTCTAACAAAATATCCAAATTTAAATATGATCTCAAAGGCTGACTTATATATTTTTTATATGCCTTTCTCTTTTGCATAATTCAAATTAAACATATCATATTTATAATATATCACAATTGAATTTCATCTATATCTATGACATTCAATGTGATTGCATGCTGAGAGATCTTGCAACTATCTCTCATTTATCCACCCTCTCCATATTGTCCATTTTAGGCTGAAACGAAATATATTAAAGAAATGCTTTTGTTTTTCATGTCACTCTAAAACTATAGCTCTCCCATTTCTCTGCTCTCATTAGTCTTTTCCATTAGAATCTTTCTCATGTAGGGTCCTCTAATCCTCATAATCTCATCATCGAGACCTACAAACAAGTGATTCTTAAGCACATTTGAAAACTCATATGTTTTGCTTTATTTTGCAACAATCATTATCCTAATTCCATTGAGATGTAGCTGATGAAATACCGTAATTCCAGTCTCCATAGATCAACAATCTAAAAATTAAACAAATTAATTAAAACTAATAACAATAACAATAATATTCCTTTCATAGATAATGGCTAAAAGAACCTAGACAAAATTATTAATTATTTATAATATAAATAATATATATAAATAACATTAAAAAATTATTTATTTTTTACATATAATTTGATTGACATTGTCTATTTTTTCTTATTTAACAATAATATTCCTTTCATAGATAATGGCTAAAAGAACCTAGACAAAATTATTAATTATTTATAATATAAATAATATATATAAAGAACATTAAAAAATTATTTATTTTTTACATATAATTTGATTGACATTGTCTATTTTTTCTTATTTTTTTAATAAAAATTTTACTAACAATATTAACATTAACCAACCAAATATATTAAAAATTTATACTAAAATAAATATATTAAAAATAATAAACAACTATGTTAACGATTAAACATAAATGCCCAAACTTTAGATGGTAGATTGAATTATCAAATAATAAATAAAATGAACACAAAATTACAACTATAGGGCGAAGTTAAAATCTACTAATGCTATAAATGAATCACTGTTTTTAAAATATACTAGTTACTTGATTAAAACGAGAATGAATTAAATCAAAAGTTGTTTTACAAGTTATATGCTATGAACTCAGCGTTGCCTCTAAATCGGATTTCGGAGTAATCGATGTTTGATGAAAACTAGTTGATGACATACATAAGATTGGTAGAAAATATAGTAGTCAAGATGACCACATTTCTAATAATTATTATTGGAATTAAACCATTTTATTTCTCCCATCTGGTTGATTTAGATCAGCTTACAAAATACATTACAACACAGTGCGCAAGACTTGAGAACATGAGTTTAGCATCTAGAATTCTACTCTGAAAAAACCATGAAAGCTCACAGAATTTCCTTTAGGATCTCTATTCTGCAAGACTATTTCTCTTACCAGCAATTCATTCGATTGACCCTCACGAACAGAAATTCGGGATCAGTTTCAATGGCGTCTAAGTCCTTCTCGGCCATGTGCATATACACCACCATATTCCCCTCTCCCAGGGGGCTCGCCTGCAACATCACATACCCTGCTGTTCCTCCCCATGGAAAATATACGCTTGAAAACGTAGGCTTCCCACAACCAAAGTCAAATTCATACAATGGAATCCTCATTCCCGACGATACCACCACGGCAGACCCTTCCTCCCCATAAACTCTCACTAACATCGCTGCTGGTCTCTTCTCCTCCACCCAATCCACGACGGACCTGAAATATTCACTGTTTGCAGAAGCACTGATTACGTTGCGTACAATTTCTGCTATCTTGCTTAATGGCTGCTTTAATATGTGCTCTGCATAACTCTCCTTGAATGGAATTGCTATCACGTTTCCGAAGTAGGAAGGAGGTGTTGGAAGTGGAAAACACTCTGAGAGGGGGGGGGGGGGTGAATCAGAGTGTGACAAAATTTTTAACGAGTTATACTTTTATGGACCTTGACAATTTTAATTCACAGTGTGAACAGATGGCTGAGACTTAACACTTTGAAGGAATACATTAATGCAGCATAAAGTATATCATTGAACCAACTAAAACATCTGATTCAGACCTTGTTTAACAAAATGGTATTAACATATTACACAAACTTGAAACATTAAAAATACTTTCAATATTGCATTACATACATCCAACTAAACAGAGTATGAGATAAAGAGGACTAAAAATGATGTATCAGAGCATACACTAGTAAACAGAATGAAACACGACAATGCAACATAACACAATATTTTGCATGAGTGGAAAACCCTCTTGGGGTAGAAAAACCACTCGGAAGATCCCTTTTATTAATTCAACAAGAGCACCAACTCAGTTCACATGTTTTAGAAACCACAAGGCCTCAAGGAGCACCAACCCCTCTTCTTATCAATGTATCTTTCAACTCGAGCTACAACCACTGGTGATTTTATGCATGCATCTTATTCTTGCAGTCACAAAACCATTAGGGATTGGAGCGAGAATATTTTATCAGTCTGTACATATGAAAATTTTGCAATAATATTCTTCAACACTATCCAATCTCTGAAAATATAGTTTCAAATCAATAAAATCTCATATACTCTGAACAGTATGATTTCAAATCAACAAACCCTGAACAATATGATTTCAAATCAACAAACCCTCAAATACTCTGTACTGTATGATTTCAAATCAATAAACACTGAACAATATGGTTTCAATTCAATGAAGCCTCATATACTCTGTAACAAAAACAGAGTATTGATTCTCAAGAAACCCTCGGCTGGTTCTGTTAAACTACGGCACTGTTTAATGCTTCCACTTTGTTCACACTCAAAACACGACACTGTATTTCTCTGTTTTAATGTTAGAACTTTGTTCACACTCAAACTATGGCACTGTGTTTCTCCGTTTTTCTTCTCAAAGACTGATTTGTCAAACTGTTTTTATGCACACACAGAAAGAATCCCGTTTTCATCTTAAATAACCCGTTAACTTACAAGATTTGTAAACTGAAAAACAAATAACTGATTCTAACTGTGCAACGGAAGACATTTTAATTTCCCAGTCATGAAAAACAAAAATAAAGCACAACCACTTCCTTATTTTTATTTTGCATAACTGAAAAATTCGAACCAAGGTAAACAGAATCTCTTAAATCATGTGTTTCAAGAACCATACCTGTTAAATGCAAACTGAACAAATAAACTAACCAGTCAACCGCTAATCTCTTGAATGAAACCATTGTTCACACCATTCTCTGTAACTGATTCGAGCTCTGTAGCTCCAGCGGCACTGTGACTCACACGACGTTAGGGTTTGACGGACTCCAAAACAAAACAAATGAAACGCCAAATGCAACTTCCAAGAAAAACATTAACTTGTTCGATACAATAAGTATCATGAGGAATATGCCCTTTAAACCGT
Source organism: Cryptomeria japonica (assembly GCF_030272615.1). Classification (NCBI taxonomy): domain Eukaryota; kingdom Viridiplantae; phylum Streptophyta; class Pinopsida; order Cupressales; family Cupressaceae; genus Cryptomeria; species Cryptomeria japonica. The sequence goes on along the minus strand of NC_081409.1, from coordinate 272,208,734 downwards.
AGCCATATTAACCAAAGATGTCATTAACATTAATGCAAAGTCAGAGCTATCGTGTCACCAACATGGCTCCAAAGAACATGTTTTAAACACTTAACACGTCAGCCAAGTCAGTATGTCCGTGTATGCCAACACATCATCTTTTTTCTTTCTTGTCATCGAGGACAAAAGTACCAAAGAGCAACAGGAGGGAGGTTCAGATATGCACGCCCGTCAATCGGGATACCAATTCTGGTTGGTTCTGAAGAAGTCAAAGCCTGGGCTCGAGCAAAAACTTTCCAAATATATGAAGAGACCGCCTCCATCTTTGTTATGGATTTACCAAGAGGAGTTTTTCCTTGAGTTTGGTTTGCGAGAGCCTGCAATTGGAGAAGCGCAGGAGCATCCAAATGATAGATGCGGCCAATTTGGGGTGGAGGAGGATCAGTGCGATCGAGAGCAGAGAAAGGCAGTGCCATGTAATGCCCATCAATGACGGGCACTGCACGAGTGTTGAGAGGGTGGTGGGGAGTAATGAGTGAGCGATCAAAGCAAGGCGTAATAATGGAAGATGATAGACCTTGTGCTGCCTCCGTCCATGCTTTAAAGAAATTATAACTGCTTATTCCATCTACTATTCTGTGATCAAAACAACAACCCACTACAATTCCGCCACAGTTCATTTTTGTCACCTGCATAAGAATCATACTCGCTTAGCTTAAAATGCTCACCAATAATCTACAACACTAGTTAATTTTATTTCCTATATGTCCTAGATGGAAATGGCTGACGTAAGTTGTGAGTAACTAGGTGATTCTCCTTACCTGTACAGCTAGAACAGGAATACAATAAGGTGATTCTCCTTGGAGAGGGTGCCTCGTAGGAGTCAATTTTGCAGCAGTAAAACTTGGCTGAGAAAAATCGAGATCCTTAATGGCGGCGTCGGCTTCAGCTTCAACGAAGGGCACTCCTTGATTATTGCACTCTATCTCAGGCTCACCGTTATGGCCGATGATAAACCTTCCGGCAACTGGATAAAACAGTACCAGTACCTCACAGAGCGCCTTCTTAATCGAGCTTGCAATCTCTCGGTATGTCTTATCTTGCACTGCTTTGTAAACAAAGAAGTGACCCGGACTAATGGCGGGTACAGTGAGATCTATGTTGGAACCTTTGAGCGTGCAATCTTTTGTTGGTACAGGTGATTGCATGACAAAGGTTCGAACGATCTCCACCCTGAAATCTTTCAACGTCTCTTTCTCCATTGTAGCTCTGAACTAGGACACCTAGTATAATATTCAAAACAGTTCAAAGGAAAAGGGATATAGGCTTAGATGTGATGTAGGTTCTAGGAGGAATTGCATATACATATATATGCAATTCAGAGATAAGGTCTGATTCAGTTTGTTCGCAAACGATTGGATTATGTTTCAATCTTCATCGGTGTAAATTTGACATAATTTTTTAATTTCCACATGCACTATACAACTCCTGCAATAGACAACTCAGAATTTTTTAATTTTTTAATTTCCACATGCAATAGACAACTCATGCAACAGACAACTCATAACTTTTAAATTTTTTAATTTCCACATGCAATAGACAACTATTTAGTTGTCTAAGAGATAAACTGTGCACTGTGCAGTAATCAAGAGAGCCATGTTAAGATTTGTTGACTTTTACACAATTTGTTGCGCAAGGATGAGATTTTTGCAGTGTAGACTACATAAAATCAAATATATTATTCATACATATCGTCTGAACTGTAGGAGTTGACAATATCGTCGTTGACTAATAGAAAACGTTAATTTTAAATTAGAATTTAAGAATAATAAAAATTGATTTAGATATGTTCCATAACAAAAATATATACGCCCGTGCTAAATTATAAGATTCTAGAAATATAAGTGATCTGTTAAGTTTAATTTTTAATAAAATAAGAGATCTTTTTATTATTATTTAAAAAATGTTGAGATGTATTTTTTTTTAATGATGTGTTGTTTGAATGTTATTATTTTAATTAATATTTATATAAATTATAAGTGAGTTTTTCTTAAATTGATTTGATTTTGGGAGTAGGAGGTGACAATTATTGATCAAGAGGAAAAACGAAAAAATCTATTTAGATATGTTTCATAATAAAAATTTACATTTGTACTAAATTTTGAAGAATTGATCAATATAAGTGACATGGTTAGTTTTATTTTTAACAAAACAAGGGTGACCATTTTGTTATTATCAAAAAAATATTGAAATTTATTTTGTTCTTAATGATTTGATCATTGAACATTATTAGTTTAATTAATATTTATATAAATTATAAGTTAGTTTATCTTAAATCAATTTGATTTTGTAGCAAAGTCTTAACACATGAAAATTAAAAAAATAAAATTAGTAGTCTCTAGTAATAATTTTAACAAAACTTCCTTGAAAAAGATATAAGATCTAGTATAATTGAAAAGATATCAATTGTATTGGTGATTTTTTTAATGTTAATTTTATTGTTATTTTTTTTAAATAACAATACATTTGTAGAGCATCTTGGTGAATTATACTTCTATTCAAATAAATAAAATAATGTTGCCAGAAAATTATACTTTTATTCAAAAAAATTAAAAAAAATTGTTGGTGAGTTAAAGTTGTATTCAAACAAATAAAATAAGAGAATGATGAGTTATATAAATATTCAAAATAATAAAATTAATAATTTTTGGGATTTGGTGTTTACATTGTTGCATAAATTGATTTGTCATAATAATGTAACCAACAAATTATTTTGTTGTGGTACATTTAGAAGATGTGGTTGGTGTTTAAAGAGGGTGATAAGACAATTGTCAGGCTAGCCAACCTAGGCCCCTTCTCTGAGTGGATAAAAGTTTGGATAGATCTACATGATTTAATTGCCAAAATACTTGTCATGATAAACAGTGACAACAAAATATATGAATCACCTTTTGCTTGGTATCCTCTCCATGATGTACTTCTATTATAGATCTTGAGGTGGATTAGTATTTTTAATTGTAAGGATAGCGACATTTCTATTTTATCGCTTTTGATTGTGATTTTTCTAATCCTGGTTTGTGTAATATTGTCTTGGCTTTTGTCTCTGAGTTTCCTATGGTTACGATGGGAGGATATTTAATTCAAATCAATCCTAATAATTGTAAAAAATTTAAAGAGAACAATGCCCTCTCGGAGAAAGTGGTTAAAGGTAATCTAGCGAACTATGTGGCTTTGATCCTTTGATATTGGATCAATTTTCTAGTCTTGGAAAAATGGTGAAGTTTAAGTGGGTAAGGTAAAATTTATTATGTCAGTGGAAACAATTTCTATGGTCATAGGACTTGATGTGGAAGGCAATTATTTCTAGAAGAAGCCAAAAGAGAATTACAAGGAAGATTTTAAAAGATTTTTGGGTCCAGGGAAGATGGTTGCCTTCCTCCAAAACAATTTCAAAAGGGATGACCTGCCTGTATTTGGAAGTACATTACATTGCTATTGATGAACTTCATCACCTTGGATGAGTGCTTCAAGAAATTTCACTCTCAACTGTTCTTGATGTTGAATCACCTACAATATGGACTTAAGATGAATTTTCCATTTTGGATTTTTTCTTGCATATCCTAATCTATGGTAGTGGCTAAGGCTAATGGTTCCCTCTCCTTGCATCAAGGTCTCATTTTATGTCTTTATAATTTCTACTTGAGTTTACCCACTTCTAGTGGTCCTAAAATTAACTTTTCGAGCCCAATTTCTATGTTGAGATACCAATCAATCAAGATGAGGATAATGCTTCCACAAAAACCCTTAAGGTGCCCACTCAGGCTAACTCTTGGTTTGCTAAATAATAAATCTCTTCAAGTCTCCCTATTTGAGAAAGCTCTATTTAGAATATGGCAATTTTCTTAATTTTGTCTGAATTTGATTGTGTATGCAATTTTTTGTCATCAGCATTTCAAATAACACCCAGTTATTCATCATTAGGATGAAAAAGAACTTCGAGGAGATGAATCACTATTTTTCATCTCCTTGGAATTTTTTTTCATCTTGATGATGAACCATGAAATGTGATTCGAAATGTTGATGACAAAAAAATGCATACACAATCAAATCCAGTAAAAATCAAGAAAATTACAGCATGGAATGTGGAAATCTGTGAGAATTTGCCCAGATCTAGAGGCAAGGGAAAGCACAAATAAGAGAGAAAAAAATAGATAATAGGAATAAACTGTATTCTATCAAGATGAAATTACTGATCAACTGGATCATCAATTGTTGTTCAATAGTTGTTCACAATGTAGATGAGCCTGCTTATATAGGCAAGACTATATAGATATGTGAGCACACAAACATGACATGTGGCTCAATAAGAAACAAGGGTAGGTAGGAAATAGCTGTTGTAGGTAGGAGAAATAATAAATTATTCCACATGAGGTAGATCACCCATCAAATGTGGAATTATCACTCCACAATAAGTAGATATGATAAAGTAGTAATAAGATCAATACCATAAAAGGTGGAAATTAACCTACACGCACTATCCCAATGTGGCACAAACACCCAAGTGTCTCATACCCAAAGTACTATGAAATGCATTTCCTAAGTAAACTTAAGTATAGTGTAATAATATCCATGATGAATAATTATTTACACCAACACCCCCCCTTAAGTGCAACTTAGGGGAATGCACTTAAGTTTACAATCCATCTAAGCAATGCAAGATGGGTCCTGACTACGAGGCCATGTTAGGTACCCATGTACAAATGAAATCTCCCATAAATGGAGAAAGAGAGAAAAACCCAATGGGAAAAAAATCCCCCCCAAAAGAGAGATGAAGAAAGCACACAATACTCTCAATGATGAATGAGACGAACAAAACCTCATGTGAGGAAAAACTCCCCCCCATAAGAGAGAAGAAGAGACCATGAAGCGCCCCCTCAATGTCAAATCTCTAATAAGGATGGTCCAAGATGTTGACCAAAATACCTCCCCATAAGGAAGAAAGAGAGCCAATGCTGCATCAATAATGTCAAAGTGTGACAAAACCAGGTACCATGTCGATGACGATGAATCACTCACTCAAACAAAATGAAGATCAGGCATGGAGACAACCTACTTTGAGCATCATCTGGATACTCATAAATGGTAGAAATACTGGTACAATACAAGTCTCACGGGAGTCATGCACAAATGTGTACAATCTAAGTCTCAACTAGAGCCACGCACCAAGTCTCACAAGATATTCCTAATCTACTTGTACAAGAGGATTACATCAAATAATCAACAATGACAAGATACAAATAGGTGTAACACTTTATGATAGTGCAAGTACAACATTTCTCATGCAAGAGCATACAATATGATAGTGTAAATCTGGAAAGATGAAAATAATGCCACCAAGAAGCAATGTAGAATAATATAGAAAAAGACGTCTCTGATTGGGATGTAGCCAAGAGATATAAAGGAGAAAATTGACACCCCCCCCTTGACTACCGGTTGGAAGCATTGCAAGACAGGTATAAAGTGACAAGAAAAAAATGTGTTCCCAATTTGACTTATTCCATGATATTTTTATTTTTAAAAGATTTTAAAAATAAAAAATAAACAATTTATTATGCCCCCAAAAATTTTTATTAAAAATAAAGAAAATATAAAAAGGCAATTTCTTTTTTTGAAAATAAAAAAAAAACTTTAATTAAAATTTATTAAAGAAGAAAAAAAACTTTGAAAGTTTATTATTTTTTATTTTAAAAAAACTTAACAAAAAAACAAAACAAAAATTTTGTTTGTACCCCCCCCTCACAAGAAGGGCCCCGCAAAGCTTGCGGACCACCGCAGGGCCAGCAAGCCGCAGTACTGCGGTGATCGCAGCCTACATCACCCGCAATACTGCGGTGACCTCTGCCCCCCCAAGTTTCGATTTAAAAAAAATAAAAAAACCAAATAAACCCCTCCCCCCCTTAACAATTAATTTTTTTTTTTTTTAATTTTCCAAAAAAATAAATAGAAAATAAATAAAAAATTTCAGACCTGTACCTGCAACTCTATACGGTGGGCCAGGAGGGGAAATTTTTTCAACTTGGGGTAACGAAGGCTGATTTCGATGAATTGGCAGTTGATCATGGGGTTTTTGGGCCTTCTGAGCGCAATGACAATGATATATTTGGCCAAAAATGCTCCAAAATTGTAGATCATTGTGGGACAAGTCACCACCCTCCACCTTCAAATGACTCTAGATTTGGCCTCAGATGTTGGATTTGGATGAAACAAAAGGCAATTATTACTTTCTCAAACCTCCTCAATCCAATGGTGACCTCATATTTGACCCAACAAGCTCCAATAATAACCTGCAATAGAAAGCTCCAAAATGCAAAACCCCAAATTTCTCTCAATTGGCAAACCAATGGCACTCTAATGGCTCTGATACCATGTGAGATTTTGCTAAGATCTAGAGGCAATGGAAAGAACAAATAAGAGAGAACAAAATAGATGATAGGAATAAATTGTATTCTATCAAGATGAAAATACTAATCAACTGGATCATCAATCGTTGTTCAATAGTTGTTCACAATGTAGATGATATTGCTTATATAGGCAAGGCTATATGGATATGTGAGAACACAAACATGACATGTGGCTCAATAAGAAACAAGGGTAGGTAGGAAATAGGTGTGGTAGGTAGGAGAAATAATAAAATATTCCACATGAGGTGGATCACCCACCAAATGTGGAATTATCACTCCACAATAAGTAGATATGATAAAGTAGTAACAAGATGAACACCATAAAAGGTAGAAATTCTCCTACACACACTATCCCAATGTGGCATAAACAACCAAGTGTATCATACCCAAAATACTATGAAATGCATTTTATAAGTAAACTTAAGTATAGTGTAATAATATCCATGATGAATAATTATTTAGACCAACAAAATCTCATACCATTAAAAGATGGTAATTGTTGGAGAGGAAGTAGAGGAAATGGATTCTTGATGGTATGTTGGGTCAGATTAGACCTTAGATAATACAGTGAGTAAAGAAGCTACCTCCCCTGTCCCCTTTCCCTCGATGATTCCCCTAATTCCTCTCCTTAGAGTGCTCTAATCAAAGAGGAAATTTCTCCTCTTAGCAACCAATGTGAATGAACTCTGTAAGGAGTTTAATAAGAATGAAATTGCCATTTGCTAGCTTCTTGGAAAATTTGAGGTGGGAAAAAAAATACTAATAGGTTTGAATCTATTGTAGATGTCGATGCTAAAGCCTCAAGCTGGGCTGAGGATGAGAAGGAACGGGAGGCTTGGATGGCAATGGGAAAATCTGTTGCTATGATTTATAAATGGGAAGTGTTGGACAAATTTGTGAAGGAGCGTAGTATGAAAATTGGCCAAAGTGAGAATACAAAGGACTTGGCAAAGATGGTGGAGGCACTGCACAAAAATTGGGACATAATGAAGAGGAAAATAGAGAGCATGTTCGATCAAAGTGAGGAGATAAAACTATTTTAAGAGAAAAAACCTACACACTTAAGCAACCCAATATATTATTTATAAAAACCATGGTTATAAAACACATAGAGTATAGATTCTCTTTATGGTGTCATGGGAGGAAAATAATATTTTTTGACATTACAAAAGTCCATTTTATTAAGAGGGCATGATCTTAAGAGCTAGACAAATATACCATAAATGAATGATCAATATTTAGACTATGAGAGATCAAGATTAAATTTTTTTTGGCATCATCATTCATGTATGATGATGAAAAGGAAGAGGTTTTATATGTGACTAATATTTATGTTTTGAGGGTGGTAGAAACAATTATTGAGTACTTACAATGAGCATGCATCATATCACTATATCAAATAAGATATTGAGTAGCAACAATAAGATGTTTAACACCAACAATAGCATATAAGCTAGAGAATATTAAGCTAAAGCAAGTAAAGAATGAGTGAGGTCAAGAGATTTTAATGTAGATGGGAGAATATGAAGCTATATTTAAGCAAGTGCTAAGAGATGATAGTAGTGTACCAAAATGTTAAAATAAAGTTATTGAGGTAAATTGTAAGGTATGCAAAATTCTTACATAAGTTGTATGTGAGTAGAAGTCACAAAATAAAATCCTTATGAATGATAGAAATCAATAAAAAACATACAACCAAGGGTGATTAAGAAAAACCAACAATATCTTCAATTGGAAATATAAAATACAACATACAAATATTAAACCTTAGTGTAGAAGAATAAATACCAGGGGGTGTAAGAATTGAGTATTATTTAATTTGTTTAATGGAATAATTAGATGTACACAAATATGATAGCTTCAATTAATTAAGTTTTAATTATTAAGAATTCTAAATTGTTATAAGTTGGACTTATTATGCTACAAAAATAATAATGTTGAATAAAAATAAATAAATTACAGTAACCCACCTCTATTTGTTGTATTGATTTTAATTTGATAGATGTCTAATTAAATCTTTGGTATTTTCAAAATTAAGAAATTATTAGAAAATTGCATAAATAATGATAAATTTATAATCTTTTATTCTATTTTACTTGTTTTTAATAAATAACTAATCTTTTCTCTTGTAATTTTATTTCTATGTAGGAATCATATTCTCACTTATCTAAACATTATTATTTTACATGTCAAGAATTTATGTGTCTTGTTTTTGAAAGCTTATATTACAATATTGACAGTATCGATAAATAGGCATTGTACATACTATTATTTTAGGCTAGCATTTTTCTTGTATTGTGAAAACCTTATTTTAGAGAATAAAATGTAAAAATATTCATGCACAATAAATAATCATGCAATAAGCTTATCTTATTTATAGAACACACATTTCATGGTGTTATAATAATATTAATGTTAATAAATGTGCCATGCTAGTCCTAGATATTTTAGTTTATTTTGTTTTTGGCTGGATCTCCTCTTCCTTTTCTTATTTTTCCTTCCTCTTTTTTTTTCTTTTGTTTGGGTTGTTTATGTTTTATTTGTATTAGTCTTGTGTTTTCTCTAGTGAGCCTCTAGCCTATAGGATATTACAAATTAATGTCATTTATTTTCACATATTTTGGTGTAGTTATAGATTTTTTGACTTGTATTTATTCTTTTTATAATTAAAAAAATCTATTTAATAAAAATAAGACAATAGATCAACAATCTAAAAAATATGTTAATTAAATTTCGTTTAATTTTTGTATTTGTAAAAATTTAAACAAATTAATTAAAAATAATAACAATAATAGTAATATTCCTTTAATAGATAATGACTAGAAGAACATAGACAAAATTATTAATTATTTATAATATAGATAATATGTATAAAAACGTCCAAGGGGTTGAGCTTGACTGGTTAAAACATTGGGTTCTCACTGTGGAGACCCAAGTTCAATTCCCAATAGGGACATCTGAAGTGGAATTCTAAGATGTGACTCTTGACCTTCCATAGGATGGGGAAGGTTTTGGGGTCAATCTAATCAAACATAATAATAATAATAATAATTCAAAGATATGTAATGGGTATGGGGCCCCCTACTGTGTCCCCACTGGTTCATAGCTCCAGTCAAAAGCTATTCAAGATTCGGCCAATTACCGATAAAAAAATAAAAATAAAAATAAAAATAAAATACGTATAAAAACAATAAAAAATTATATATTTTTTACATATAATTTGATTGACATTGTCTAGTTTTGTAATAAAAAATTTACTAACAATATTAACATTAACCAATCAACATATCCAAAAAAAATACTAAAATAAATAAACAACTATATTAACGATTAAACATAAATGTCCAAACTTTAGATAGTAGATTAATATATCAAATAATAAAAAAAATGAACACAAAATTACAACTATAGGGAGAAGTTAAAATCCACTCATGTTATAAATGAATCACAATCTATAAAATATACTAGTTACTTGATTAAAATGAGAATGAATTAAATTGAAAGTTGATTGATAAGTTATATGCTATGAACTAAGCATTACCTCTAAATTGGACTTCGGAGTAATTGATGTTTGATGCAAGGGAAAGTGGAAGGTAATGAGTCACAAATTTGCGGATGTCCACACGTTGGAAAATGTGCTCTTATAAACAGGGGGCCGTTTATGCTTTAGGCTCCTGAGCCGAAAGGTAATGGGGGTCCGAAGCAAAAAAAAATGGGCCCCCATTTTGTTCTAAAATGGGGGCCCACTTTTAAACAAAATGGGGGCCTATTTTTTAGAAACGGGGGCCCGTTTTTAGAAACGGGGGCCCGTTTTTAAAAAACGGGCCCCCATTTCTAAATCGCATTTTTCCTTTTTTTTTCACAAGCCGCCCTTGTTTGAAAACGAGGGCCCGTTTTGTGAAAGTTGATTCCACAACCCGCCACTTGGCTCGGTATTAGGCCCAGGATAGGCCTGGGATGGCCACACCTGAGACATGGACCTGCAAATTCAAATCTCCATGAATGAAAGCACAAATATGAACTTCTGAAATAGTTTACGTGCCTCTAATCAGAGAATTTTTATACGAAATTAAAACCCATTTCAGATTATATTGTCTAGATTCTAAATATGTAAATTTATTTAAAAATTGATTATTTTAACTATTTTTCATTTAATTTATGCTAAATCGGGTCCATAAATTTGAAATATTAACTAATTTTGTTAATTTAATAACCTTTTTATTTTAAAAAATTTTGGAAAAAAAATTATATGTCATCAATCTACACAAAATTATTTTGTATTTAAAAAAATAAAAATAAAAAGATGTTAAGTTTACATCAAATTATGTGGGTCGTACATGTCAAATTTTTAAAAAGATAATTACGGCCATTAAAAAATTAATTAAAAAAAAATATTTGGAAAAAAAAATATAGAAAAATATGCTCATCAATCTTCAGTGTGTTACAAACCATTTCCCAAAATGTTTTCAGAAAATAATTTTAATTGTGTCAAAAAGTGTGGGTCATACACATGCATGGTATGGTCCTAAAATAGGCATTTTTAAACATAGTTTTCAGAACTCCATTCAAAAAGTTATTTTTTATTATGTGGGTATTAAAATAAATTACATATTTGGAAAGTACACTCAGAGGGATATCTAATTTTAATTTCTTTTTAATTTCAAGTTCTTTTTTGAAAATGGTGTGTGTGAAAAATGCCTGTATGTTATTTTCTTGTTGCAACTTCTCCAAATCCTATTTTTTTTACCCTAAATGGCACCAGCCAACGTTGAAATCTAGTGTATTCTACACGACATTGCTGTTCCATTGAACTACTCTAATATTATCAATATTTCAAGAAATAGATGTCTCCACCTACATTTCAAAAAGTGTATTATCTCACTGGGCTGATCTATTTGCATGTATGACAGAAAAGTAGGTTATTTGTAATGGTACTTCAGGCGGTTGCAAAAATACATGTTTATCTTATGTATAGGGCTGAAAAATGCCTCTTCTGTGCTTCACCAAAGGAGTGTTCCAAATCCAGTGTCTTCTTTGCCAAAATGGCACATCCCAATTACACTTTTGACTATTGCAACTGTTCCGAACCCCCATAGTTATTCCAAAATTGCACTTGGAATTTCCCTATTTCTATTTGACTGTTGAAGCCTCTTGAAAACCGCTGTGTTTTTCTCAAAATTGGCACTTTCTTGCATTGAAATCCCTAGTGGTATCTGGAATCTGTGAATGGGCTAATGAAAAGACATGAGGAAAAGAGTTGGTTTGCATGTATTCCAACTAGTTAGGGATTACTTTCAAAATAAATCTTTTAGCTCGGAGTTGTTTGTGGCTAGAGAGTCTTTAGACAGTCGGAGTTGGAAAATTTCTCTCTAGGCAGTTGGAGATTCTTTTCGAATTTTTGCAGTCTTTAGGCATATGAGAATTTCATAATCTTTCATAGTCTATAGAAAGGCACGGTAATACTACAAATTATTGTTTAATCAATTTTTTTTCATAAATGCACAGGCTTGGCTAGGTTTATGTAAGTTTGCAATTGTTTTTCATCGTTCTCAGTGCAGTGCTCCATGTTGGGCCCATACAACTCCATGTATGTATGTTGGATGCCCATACTCCAATATGGTGTGCTATTTTATGTGGAGAATAGCTGCTTTCATTAAATGTGTATCTCTCATTAAGGCTTGTTGATGTCTTTTGTGAGCAACCATATCTTGCTCATCTTGAAGCAATGATTGTTGAATATCCATATTGTGTCTAAAGTTTCTGAATAAGTTGAGAAAATACAACTTCTAAGATCCCAAGAGCATCTGCAAGCAAAATACCTATCACAAGAGAAGATTGGAGACATAAACACAATAATGGCTCTGAAGAAAAAGGTTATCATTCAGAGAGGGAATGGAATAGAAAATTACAATGCAATCCTTCTTAAAGAAGAATAAGAAACCCTAAAGGGATAAAGTGTATTTAATAATTAGAATAATTATCAAATACCTACCACATTATTAAATGCCTGAGTTTAGTTTAAGAATAGAGTATAATAGACTAATAATTAACTAAATAATTATTAGCAAATGCAAGATATCTCTAACACCCCCCCTTAAGATGAACTTAGGGAGTAGCTAAAAAACTAAATGCATGAAAGAAAGAAGCAACTACATGAAGAAGGCAATTGGGGTCCCGACAACAAGGCTTGACAAGGTACCCAATCAAAAGAAAATCTCTATGAACCAGAGAAATAGAGAAAACCTTATGGGAAAAAACTCTACTCCAAAAAGAAATGGGGAAAGCATGCTAAAAAAATGAAGGAAGAAAAGCCTAAATGAGACCCCCAAAGGAAAATTTCCTTCACCCCAAGCATAGATTGCAACTGAAGGTAGCACAGAGATGCAAAAGGTTTAGTGAAGATGTCAGCAACCTGGTCCTCTGTAGGAATATACTCCAAGATGAGAAAGCCATCCTGAATCAACTGTCTGATGAAGTGCATGTGAAGCTCAATGTGTTTAGTGCTCTGGTGCTCCACTGGGTTACTGGAAATGTGAATGGAACTCTAATTGTCACACCAAATAATAGTGGGACTATTAGGAGGGAACCCAAACTCAGTCATCAACTATCGAAGCCATAAAACCTTCTGACTAGCTAACACCGTTGCTCGGTACTCAACCTCTGTAGATGATAATGTGCAATACCAGACTGCTTCTTGCAAAACCATGTGATAGGACTAGAACCAAGGCAAGAAACAAAGCCAGAATTAAACTTTCGATCATGTGCATCAGCAGCCCAATATGAGTCAGTGAAGCGAACAATGTGATAGGATCTTGAAGCATAGTGAATGCCAAACTATGTAGTGCCCTGAATTTACCTCAAAATATATTTGGTTTCTTGCCAATGGCTCTCATGAGGATCATGGGAGAACCAAGAGACAAGACCAACCACAAAAAAAGATCCAAGTGTGTATGTGTCAGGTACAACAAACTACCAACCAACTGCCCATATAAGGTAGTATCCACGGAAGGTGTAGAAAAAGTGGTAGACAAAACAACACGTGATTGAAAAGGTGTGGGTGCAGGATTGCAAGTAAGCATGTCAAATCTATGAAGCATATCAAGAGCATACTTCTGCTGAAGCATGGAAATCCCATCAGAAGACTAAATAACCTGTAGACCCAAAAATTAGTGCACAAGGCCAAGATCGGTCATCTCAAACTGCTCCATCAAGGCTCTCTGAATATCCTGAATCAAGGAGGATGAGCTACCCATAATGATAAGATCATCAACATAGAGAATAAGGATAACTATATCATCCCCCTGCCACTGAATATATACTGTGGGATCGAAATGACAACGTGTGAAAAGTGTGGAGAGCAAGAAAGAGTCCATCTTCTCATACCAGGCCCGATGGGCCTGTTTGAGACCATATAATGAATGCTGAAGTCTACAAACCAAAGAGGAATCCTACACAAATCCCTAAGGCTGGTCCATATAAATCTCCTCATGAAGGTTTCCATGTAAGAAGGCACTCTTCACATCCATCTAAAATATTGTCCATCCCTGTGAAGCTGCAAGTGAAAGGACAAAGCGAATAGAATTCTTCTTAGCTACAATAGCATTTAGGTCTCGGAGTAATCAATACCCTCCACCTAAGAAAACCCCTTTGCAACAAGACGAGCCTTATACTTATTAATAGAATCATCTGCACCATAGTTGGTATAGTACACGCACTTGCATTGAGCCAATGTTCTTCCTTTCAAAAGAGTACAAAAATCCCAAGTATGATTCTTCATCAAAGAAGAATACTCCTCATCCATGGCCCTATCCCACTCTAGGTGACCTGTCGCCTCTGAAAATTTATGAGGATCATCTGAAATGTCATGACTCAGAAGACTAGAACTAGATGTCTGTGCATGAGTATGATGAGTGTCAGAAGGATCACCTGCCATAGAACCAACAACATAAACTATAAACTGGGCCCACTTGGGCAAAGGCTGAGCTACAGGTGGTGGTGGTGGTGGGGATGGTGGACCATCATTTGTAAAATACTCAAAAGATGAAGAGGGAGGAGGAGGTAGTAAGGTAGAAGCTGGTGATGAAGATTCCATCTAAGGAAGATGCTCATCAAACTGGACATCCTGCCTAAATAGGACCTCTCAGGAATCAGGATCAAACAACCTATATGCCTTAACATCCTCATAGTAGCCAACAAAAATGAGTGGTCAGCTCTTCCACTTGATGTATTTCCTCTAAGAATTTGCAATAAATTCCCAAGCCTCACTACCCAGAACTTGGAATGATGAAACATCAGGCTTGACATGGGGCCAAGCCTCCTCAAGAGTCATCTGGTGCAATGCCTTATGAGGCGTCTGATTCTGAATATAAGAGGCACAATTAACTACCTTAGCCCAAAAGGCAGGTTGCATAGAACATGACTAAAGCATACAATTTGCCATCTCCCATAGTGTTCTATTCTTTCTCTCAGCATCACCATTTTGCTGAGGAGTGTGAGGAATTGATAACTAATGTTGCAAACCATGCTCTGTGCAGAAATCTGTAAAATCCTGATTCACATATTCTCTCGCATTATCTGTGCGTATCCTCCTTATAGAAAGACCAGACTTCTTTTCTAAAAATGTCTTAAAGACTCAAAATGAATCAAAGACATCAGACTTGTACTTAAGAAAGTACACCCATGTACGTCTGAAGAAGTCATCAATGAACGTGAGCACATACTTGGACCCTAAAAAAGATGGAGTCAAAAATGACATAAGATCATTGTGTATCAAATCCAATGGTCTCTTAGCATGTGTGGCTCTGCCTTTAGGAAAAGGATGATGGTGAGGCTTGCCAAGTGCACAAACTCAACATACACCATCAATACAAGATATCTGAGGGAACCCAATCACAAGTCCTTGTGTGCTCGTCTACTGTAAGTATCTATAATTGACATGGCCAAAATGCTCATGCCAAAGTCTTCTCACTGAATATGCATGTGCTACAAGAGAAACACCTGAACTATCTAGAATCTCAAAGCCATCAAATTGGTATAACCGAGAATTAGGATCAATACTGCCAGTAGCCACAACCAAATCAGAATCATGGAGATCTCTAATAACCACATCATGTGGTGAGAACTTAACTATTTTACCAGAGTGAGAATGACAAATCTGATAAACAAAGAGGAGGTTCGTCAAAATGTCAAGAACCAAAAGAACATCCTAAAAACAACCACCTGTCAATAGAATGGAACTTGAACCTGAAAATGAAAGTTGTGCTGAGTCATGAACTGCAATCTGTAAAGTATTATTGTGAGCAAGTGAGGTAACAAGTTGTTGTGAGTGTGTTATGTGGTGAGAAGCCCTTCAATTAATAATCCAAGTGGATGTAGAAGGAATAGCTCATGCAAAAAGAGCATGTCCTTTCCTTGTAGAAGAGGAAGATGGAGGTTGAGGAGAAGAAATATGATGCTGCTACATGGCTTCCTCCAAAGCCTCTAATTATTTCCAACATCGAGAAACTGGATGACCTTCCTTGCCACAGAAACTGCAAAGTTCATCTGATTTCTTCTTAGTCTTGGAGGAAGCCTCACCAGACTTAGAAGATTGCTCCTGTTTGGAATAGGACTTCAATTTATAATTAGACTTAGGTGGTGGCATGGAGGAACACTCACTGCCAGTAGAATCCTTCTTAGGCTTCGGTTTCTTCTTCTTATTCTCTTTAGATGTCTGAGAAACCAATGCTTTGTTCTTTGATCCTATGAAAGTGTCCAACTGAGATATGTGAGCCTGCTCACAAGTCAAGCGTTCACAAAATACATCAAAAGTAGGCATGGTGAAGTGAGTACCCAAGGCATCCATAGAAGAATAAATTGTGGAAGAAAATATCTATTAGGGACCTCAAATCTTAGAGAGAATCATGTAGATACACTTCCTGTCTATCTTATTTTTACCACAACTGTATAGGATAGATCTAGTTGTTTTAAACTTGTTCATAAAGTCCTCAATGTGAGGAAAGGACTCAGGTAACAAGGAAGAGAGCTCTTCCTCAATCTGTAATGCTTTGAACTCATTGATAGTACCAAAGAGAGTATCAAGTTTGGACCACATAGCTCGACGAGTGAGAAAACCATCAAAATGAAAGAGCAAGTTTTCTGAAACATATAAGGAGATGACACACATAGCCTCATCCATCTTATTCCTATGTTGAAGAATCTCAAAAGGATACTGCAACTGAGGCTGATCTGCATCCAAAGAGGACCACAACTCTCATGATCTAAGAACCCTCGTCATACAAGATTTCCAGAGGTGATAGTTCTGGGATGTAAGAAGCTCAACTGAAAAATCTGTCATGTGTACCTGTACCTATGCCTAGACCTGCTCTTGACTTTTTTTAATTAAGTGATCTTTCAAACTAGATAGAGGATGCAGAAGGTTTTTTTTTTGAGTTTTAGGTGTTCTGATTTTCTAAAGTAAATTACAGAAAGTAATAAAATAACACCCCCCACAAGATGTAAAACCAAAAACTAGTACAATCTGAAAGCTAGAAAAGAAGACAAGAGCTAAAAAATGCGTCAAACAATAGCTTGTGTACCTGGTTATTTTTCTGGAAAGATTAACCCAAAAGCTAAATAGGACTCTCCAATACCTTTCCGATGCCTATTCATTTTCCAAAAATAAAGTTTGTTTGCCAAAGTTATGGCTCCTAAAGTGCAGAAAAGAGCTCTGAATTTGATGGAAAAAGAAGGTACTAAATGAAAAAATCAGAAAATTTCACCTCCAGATCTGAATAGAGCTCAAAAAGAGCTTTTCGGCGATATAATATTTTTCAAAAATAGACTCTGTTTGCCCAAGTTATGGCAAAAAAACCAATACCTTGTCAAAAATCCCTTCAAGAAAAAAGGTCCCCCTGCTAGTGGCAGGGAGGTGGGGTTTGGGTGGCGATCGGTGGAGTAGGCGGTGGGCGGAAGTGACCAGTCGGAGTTCTCGACGGCAATAGCTATGGGTTTCCAGGCGGTGACGGCTTGCTCCAGAGCTGATGGCGGCATGCAGGTCCTGGGCGGAGCTACTAGCGGCTTGCTCTAGAGATACTAGCAGCGAGCAGAGCTATTGGCAACTCTCGGTTTGTTGGCAGTTCCCTAGCAGTTGGTAGCTGTCGGTAGTAACCATAAGGGCTAGCCCTGGTGGTTAGTGGTGACGGTTCCAGCCTTGGCAAGCCCTTAAACTGCCAAGAACAAAAAATTTATTTTTTTAAAATTGATTTTTTCTCAAAAAACGTGCCCTGGAAGGGCCAAAACAAATTGCAAAGCCAAAGTTGTCCAAATTGGACAAATTTAATATTAAAATGTGGATTTTTGGATGTTCTGAGCTCAACAGTGATGTCTTTTTGAGCTCAAAGTGCCCAAAAACAAAGAGATACCCTTGATCTAAAGTAAAAAACTCTAAAAAAAAAAACTGAAACTCTTACCTCCAAAGAAAATATTCAAAAAAAAATTAGGAATAAGCAGCAACAGATGTAGGTTCTGATACTATGAAGAAGTTGAGAAAATAGAACTTCTGAGATCCCAAGAGTACCTGGAAGAAAAATACTTGTCACAAGAGAAGATTGGAGACAAACACAATAATGGCTTTGAAGAAAAAGATTATCATTCAGAGAGGGAATGGAATAGAAAATTATAATAAAATCCTTATGAAAGGAGAATAAGAAACCCTAAAGATGTGCAATCGTAAAGAAACCCTAAAGGGATAAAGTGTATTTAATAAAATTATTAAATACCTACCATATTATTAAATGCCTAAGTTTAGCTTAAGCGTAGAGTATAATAGACTAATAATTAAATAAATAATTGTTAGCAAATGAAAGATAACTCTAACTATTTCTAATTCATGCCCAACTCTACTAATTGCTATGTCTCTGCAATTCTTTTTTGATTTTTTTTGTTTTGTTTTGTTTTAAGAACCATTTCACCATTTAATTTCAAGTGATTTCTTTTCAAAATGGTGTGTGTGAAAAATGCCCATTTCATCATTTTGCTATTATGAATTTTCCATACACTATTTTTTTATTTTTCCCTAAATGGCATGAGCCAGTGTTGAAATCCATAGTATATTCTACACCCCAATGTTGTTTGATGACACTAATCTAATATTATCACTATTTCAAGCAGTAGATGTCTCCACTTCCATTCCAGGAAGTATATTATCTCACTAGGCCAATCTATATGAACCCATGGCAGAAAAGTAAGTTATTTGCAATGGTACTTTAGGCGGTTGCAAAAAATGAATGTTTATTTTATGTACAGTGTTGAAAAAATACTATTTTTGTGCTTCAACGGAGGAGTGCTGCAAATACAGTGTTGTTTTTGCCAAAATGGCACATCACAATCACAATATTGATTGTTGCAATTGTGCCAAACCCGTGCGGTTATTCTAAAATTGCACTTGGAATTGCCCTATTTCCTTTTGACTATTTAAACCTCTACAAAACCGCTATGTTTTTCTCCAAATTGGCACTTGCTTGCATTGAAATCCCTAGTGGATTTCGAGGGCCATGACTATGCCATTGTGCTGCTATGATATTATGATTATTTGGAGTAGGAGATGTGTCTACTTCCATTTCATAAACTAGATATCTTAGTGGGCAAATGTATTTTCACCCATGGTAGAAACCTATGTTATTTGCAACCCATTTGCAAAACTAAAAATTATTCTCATTATCAGATTGGAATTGAATTTCTGAATCACACCATTGATGTTGGCTTGATTTTTGGATAACAAAACTCTAAATTTATTATTTGTAATTTTCAGTCTATGGCAGCATTCCCAAATTCCTTATCATTAGTTGGTCATGTAAGAATAGTAAGTGGTTGTGTTTTGAATCTTAATTGGCAGCTATTATGGTATTGATATTTAGAAAATTTTGAAAAATTTATAGTGGAGTTATTGTTTGGTAGCTTGATTGTGATTGTTTTGAATGCATGTTGACAATGACAGTAAAACTGATTTGGAATTGCATACAATGGAGTTATGTGAATCGCAAATAGTGGGTCCATACTGCACGTACGGTGTGCTATTGTACGTGAACAATAGTTGCTGCCATTTTGTCCACAATATTTTGTACAAACATTATTTTGTACACACTATTTTGTGTACACAATAGCCCATACTATTCAGGATTGACAAAGATCCATTTGATGCAATTTGAGATGAAATTTACTATCATTGTCAAAATGCATTCAAAACAATCACAGTCAAGCTACCAAACAATCATTTCGAGATGAATTATACGACATAGGGTTTGTTATTGGACACTGCAAGTTTTAGGGGAAAATCACTGAGTTTGATCACCATGTGGAACAAAAAGGTTTATTGTTGTGTCGCTGCTAGGAATAGGAGTGGGAAAATGAGTGTTTCTGTCACCAAGCGAAAGAGGGAGGTTTGATCTGGTGATGGTTAGCGTATAATTCAACACAAAAAAACTAGTGAGTATGGAGCCTATATTTTTTATGTTGGCATAATTTTAGTTATTTGTGGAATTTTTTTGTTTTTGGCATGTGAAAGGGTATATTTGGGTGAAATAAAGTATGCAGATATAATTTTGACCAAAAATGGAAAGGGTTTTGTGCATTGGAAGTCAATGAGGTGACTGCATGAAAGAGCGGATACAAAGTATTGTGTACACAAAAAAAATTGAATTTCTTGTGTGAATCCCAAATAGTGGGGGCTATCAAAAGGTTCTCCAATACATTTTCTCCTCCGGGCTAGAAACTCCAATTTCTCTTTGACGCATTCGCTTCATCGAACTTCCAATGCACAAAACCCTATGCATTTTTGTTCGAATTAGATAGGCATGGGCTATTCTAGACATAAAATGGCACGACCATGGCATGTGGAAGATTAGTTTCCATGGCTAATCTCCCACATGCCATGGTCATCCCACTTTATTTGGATAATAGCCCATGCGGAAGCGGCTATCCTCCACATAAAATAACATGACGTACTCCCCTATGGGCACCCACCATACATCTATGAACTTTGATGGGTCCCACGTGGAGCACTTCATGTTCTAGCATGAATGTGAAAACACATCGCGAGGATATTTTCGATGGTGAAGACAGTGTCGAGAAAAGTGAACATCGGGCTTCGACGTCAGACATTTCCGATGACCGAAAACTTGTGTACAACAAAGTCGGTGCATGGGGAATTTTGGTGGTAAGTGTCCGGTCCGTAGCTAGCGACTACAACCTAGAAGGTCAGTGAGAGATTTATGTTAGCAAACAGTGCTGTTGAAAAAATTATGTTTTCATTAAAACATGGGATGGGAACTATATTTGGACATCGTAAAAGAGAGACCAGGGAGAGACACTGCAAGATATAGGATTAGGAAAACAACGGTATTTTTTTCTTTAAGAGGTGAGCTGCGAATGATATTTGGATGTCGTAAAAGAGAGACCAGGGATAACAGTGGTTTTTTCACTATGCAAAAGGAGGTTGGAGAGGGTGAAGGAAGAATTCAAGAGAAAAAATCATTAAGGTATGCATCCTTTTTATTTTGCAATATTTTTATTTGTGGAATTTTGTTACGTTTTTGGCATCTAAAAAAGCATTATTGGGTAGAAAAAAGTATGTAGATCTAATTTCGACCAAAATGTAGAGGATTGTTGCATTGGAAGTCAATGAGGTGAGTGCGTGAAAGAGAAGATACAAAATAGTGTGTACACAAAAAAAAATTGAATTTCTTGTGTGAATCCCAAATAGTGGGGGCTATCAAAAGGTCCTCCAGTACTTTTTCTCATCCATGCTGGAAACTCCAAGTGCTCTTTCATGCAGTCACTTCATTGAACTTCCATCGCACAAAACCCTCTGTATTTTTGTTCCAAATTAGATAGGCATGGTCTATTCTAGAAATAAAATGGCACAACCATTGCATGTGGAAGATTAGTTTCCATGGCAAATATCCCACATGCCATGCTCGTGCCATTTTGGCTATTCTCCACATAAAATGGCATGACCATGGCATGTGGGAGATTAATTTCATACTATTTTTATGTGGACAATAGTAGTATGGGCATAGGCATACATACATGGAGTTGTATTGCGCCCCATGTGGAGCATTGCAAATTGCAGCATGGAGGAGAAGTAGTAGAGGACCTTTCGACGAAAGCATTTTCCAACAACCAGAAAGGAAAGACTTGAGGCACTTTGAAATGGAAACTAATCTCCCATAGGCCATGGTTGTGCCATTTTATGTGGAGAATATCCCATGCCCAAGTGGTTACTGCAGCCATCTTGGATATTTTGCCATCAAAATTCCCGCGCACCATCTTGGTTGTCCTTCCTTTCTGTCTGTTGGAAATGGCTAATGTCAAAAGGTCCTGGCATTCCTTTTATCATCCACACTAGAAAAGGAAGTGCTCCACGTAGGACCATGGAACTCCATGTATGCATGGCGGATTCCCATACTCTAGTATGGTGTGATATTTTATGTGGAGAACAACCGCTTTCATTTGAAAATGTTGTTGTCGAAAGGTCCTCTACTACTTTTTCTCCTCCTTGCTGCTCTCTCCCTAAAACATGTGGCATCCAAAAAACAAAGGTAACCTGCGTCTTAATGAACACGTTGTGTTTTCAACACAAAACAAGATGCACGGTATTTTTTATTTTTAAAATTTTTGGCTACGAAAGGGGTCGCTTTTGATTTGTTTGAAATGGTTCATTTTAGAAAGTGTTGGGGTTACTTTTTGGGGGTCTAATTGTTTGTGAACATCCTCTTCTCCACAATTCTAGAAGAATGGCAAATGGACACATAATGGGTAAGTGCAAGAAGTTGTGTCCACTTTTTGGCCAAAAAGTGGAAGCTTTTTCCTTTTTTTTTGATTTCATCCCGTTTGACCTAAATATTTGAGGCACTTAAAGGATGATTCTTGAAAAAATTCAGGAATAGAAAATGTAGTGCTCGAAGTCTACTTTCCAAATATGTAACTTTTTTCAATACCCAAATCTTAAAAAGGAAGTTTGAATAGGCATTAGTAAAACCTATAGTTTAAAAGTCACTTTTTAGGACCATACCATGCTTGTGTACGACAAGCATAATTTGACCTAAATGAAACTATTTTTCTTTATCCTTTTGGGAAAAGATCTATAACTCACTCATCTTTGATGGGGATATTTTATTGTAATTTTTTTCCATATATATTTTTTTTTAATTGGGCATAATCACTGTTTTGAAAAATCCGCGTGTACGGCAAGCATAATTTGACCTAAACTTAACATTTTTAATTTTTTTTTTTTTAACTGTATAGATTTGTTTGTAGTTTGATGCCATATAATTTTTTATTCAAAAAACTTAAAGACAAAAAAGTTATTAAAATTTCAAAAAACCATGTTATTTCAAGTTTATGGATCTCTTTCATTAGAAATTATTTTAAAATTAAAAATATTGATCCATTCTCTTAAAAATTTATATATTTGGAATCTAGACAGTGTGTACTATAATGGGTTTTTGTTGTTTAAAAAAATTCTGAAAATTAGGTGTTCAGATATATTTTTGAAGTCATTTTTTTGTATGAAGCTTGATTTAGGCTTGAAGTTGCAGGTCAAACCAGTTCCAACCCTCAGGTTCAGCTTTCCGAACCATTTACCAAGCCTATTTCCGAACCTAAAAGTGGGCCCCAAAAAAATCTTTTTACAAATGGGATCCCGTGTTGAGAACGGGATCTCGTGTTGAAAATGGGATCCCATTCTTTATTGCAAATTATTTAAAAAAAAAAAAGCAAATGGGATCCCATTTCAAATCAAAACGAGATCCCGTTTGCAACACGGGATCCCATTTGCTCTTACCATTAATTTTTTTATTTTTGAATTATATAAATATATGATCATTTAACATAATAAAACATGTCGATTCAAATGTGTGAGTTTTTAAATGATATATTATGATCTAGTTGTCCTTTGGATGCTTTTTGGTTGCAATTTTATATCCATTTTTTGAAGGTGGCATTTATTGCATAAGTTTTTAGTCATGGGGTCTAAACAACGTCAAAAGAAGAAATAGAGGAAATTGACCATCGAGGAAATTCAAGAAGAACGAGAGAAGGAGGCCAAATGTCAAAGGGATAGAAGAATGACAATTCGTCAAATGAATAATCCTGATGCTTCTGGATCCACAACAATGGAAGAGACAAACATTCAAGATGATGCCTTGGGGGATTAGATGGACGTAGATGATGCAATTATGGATGATGATGATACGAATGAAATAATTATGAAGAATATTCCAAGTACAACATCCTCAAATCCAAGTACATCTTCAAATCCCTCTCTGCAAGACATGGATAATGTGATTATAGGTGATCTTCATATTGCTGATTTAGTAGAAGCTAGATATTCCAATTTTGAGATTGATAGAATTGTCCATGAAAATGAAAACCTTCATGTTGGTAGAGATGAAATTCTTTTGAATGTTGAATCTGAAAATCCTCCAATTGTTGAAGATCAGGGAAACTTTTTTATAAAAATTGAAAAAAATGTTTTGGATAATCTTCCTGGTAAGATTTCTTGGAGACAGATAAGAACATATGCCAATAGAATATACAAAGAATTTTTTTATCAAAAAAAACTTGCAATTCAATGTCAACTTATGATGCAATTGATGAGAATGTGGAAAATGAGAAAAGTGATGAAAAAAATAGGGATCTAAGTGAAAGCATAAAAAAAAGATGAATTTGTTAAGCATGTTATGTCTACTGTTGCAAGTGTCATTGAATCTATTAGTACAACAAGTCGATCTAAAGATAAGAATGCGGCGCGACGAGCTATAACAATTGCCATAGTGAATAAAGCAACCTTGAATAAAAGGATGGTAAGCAACATTAGTGGAATTTTAAAGATGCATCCTAAAACATTGGTTAGAGCAGCTAAAAGAAGAGAATGTATTGAAAGTGATCCAATCAATCAAAGTTGGAGTTTTAGTGGTAGACTTTGTAGGTCAGATATGAAATTGAATATTGAAGTGAATTCTTTGGTTGAAAAGTTTTGGCATGATAATACAAGGGTATCATCTAATGCTAGAGATGTTCTAAAGTTGAGAGTGGGGTGTAAAATTCGTGACCCTCATCCAAAACACCTATTAGACACAACTCAAACTGAATTTTATGGAAAATTTTTGGATTAAGTTTTGTTACCTCGAAATATCACTATAAGTCAAAGATCATTTGAAAAATGCAAGCCCTGGTATATGAAAATTAACAAGCAAAGAATCTCTTGTTGTTGTAAAACATGCGTGCAATTTCATTAATATTATGATGTTTTTCGATACATATGTTGTGTTTTGCATAGTAACAGGCTTATCTAGGAATGTGGTATTGATATGCCACCTGAATTAATCAAAGAATTTGTAGCAAGTTTATTTTGTCAAAGAACCAATGGACAATTATTTTATTTACATTCATGTATTTGTGGACAATGTTCTAGCTGTGGCAATTTTTCATCACTAGTAGAATGTAAGCATGAGAGTAGTGAAATTGATTTTGGACAACAACTAGTGGATGTTAGAAGATTTAAGAATGTTGAGTATCCCTTAAAGGATGGAAAAATAGGAAAGTGTGTCGATTTAATCACAGAGAAGGTTAGTGTACATGCATTCATGTCAGAATTTAAAAGTAAGATTGTACCCAAATATGTGACACACTCTCAACATGCTAGATGGCTTGATTCTCAATTTCGCACATGTAGAAATACATTTCCAGTTGGAAGTATACTATCAGTGGTGGACTTTGCAGAAAACAATACTCCTAAGCCACAAGAGGAAATTCAATCTCAATATTACAATTCCACTCAAGTTGCTATTTTTGTTCATATTGTTTATAGACATGCAGATGATAGCATAGAGGATGATAGAAAAATCCCAAGGGAGTATCATTTCTATGTGAGTGATAATAGGATGCACTCATCAAATTTTGTTCAATATTGTTTCAGCATATTCTATAGAAATATAAGAGAAAGAGGAATCCAGATGAGAGAACATCTTATATGGTCAGATAATTGTACTGGACAATTCAAGAATGCTCAAATGTTTTATTGGTTAAGCAGGGCTCACAAGGAATACAATATCCAACATATATGGAGTTTTTTTGAAGCTAGACATGGCAAAGGAGAAGATGATGGAGCTGGTGCATGTGTTAAAAGAATTCTTGCTAGAGAGCAATTAAAGTTTGAAGATAATGTAAAATTTAAAGATGCACGTGCAATTGTAGATTCGTGCAAGACAACCTTATCTATTGGATCAAGTGTGAACTCCACAATTCAACGATTCTTTTGGTTAGTTGAAGAGGAAAACATTGTGCCGAAACTTGATTGTGAAACAATTAGTGGATCAGCAAAATGGCATTCATTTAAGAGTTCAAATGCAAGGACATGGACTATATGGATAACAAAACTTGCATGTTTTTGTCAGTTTTGTATTTCAGGTGATTCTGATGTATGTGAGAGTACTAAATGGGTTGAAGATTAGAATCAATGATCATTGACTCCTACTCAAGCAAAAGATTAGATTAACACAATTGAAGATAATGATGAACTATTTGCATCAGATGATTATGATCATGTTTCAGACCTTGTATAGAAAGGTAATCATTTTTTATTATTTTGTTGGCCATTTAATAAAATTACTTTCAAACCTTTTTATATTTGGTGTAAATTAAAAATGGCATTTTTTTAAATTCTAAATTGTGATAATTTATTAATTTTTTGTTTTTCTAGGACATGTGTATGTCGTTGTTGCACCTAGGGATAATGAAGAGGAAATAGAATATTGGTTGGCTCGATGTCTTGAGACTAAACACAAACTAGTTAATCCTCGAGAAGATGACGATGGTTTTCATTATCCGACTGGTTCAGTGGTAGTTGTTGTAACTTGGTTAAGGAAATATTTGACAAGGAAGAATGGTTTGCCTACTTTTTAAGATTATGAAACACATAAGAAGATAATACACTACTCACATTTGATTGTTGCAATAAATATACAACTAGTGAGATATCTCGGCAAACCTAGTAATAAAAAGTTGTGGACAATTTCTATGGAAGATCACGAGACAATTATAGATGCTTTGGAAAAAAGAGAGGATGCAGATGGTACAATGGAATAAGTATTTAAATAAAGAGGTATGTATACATGTTAAAAGTATGTATGTATATATTGTGTACATGTATAATTTCTTTTTATTACATACCATTTGATCATATAGATGGTTTAAATATTATTGTTTGATATATATAGGTCCATCCCCTTATTGAGAGCTCTTACACAATTGTGTTACATGTAATGGAATAAGTATTTAATATACAGAGGTATGTATACTTGTTTTAAAATTATGTATGTCTTTTGAAATGATTATACTTGCTTTAAAATTATACTTCAAATGGTCCTCTTTTAAGGCACATGTCCTATTTCTAGTTTGATCCCCTTAAGCCACATGTCCCAATTATACACCCATGCCCTTAAGCCGAGTCATGTCCTAATCAATTAATCTCCCCTTAAGCCATGTCCTATAGTTGAGTTCAAATGATCCTCTATTAAGGCACTAGTCTTATTTCTAGTTTGATCCCCTTAAGCCACATGTCCCAATCGTACACCCATCCCCATAAGCTGATTCATGTCCTAATCAATTAATCTCCCCTTAAGCCATGTCCTATAATTTAGTTCAAATGATCCTCTTTTAAGGAACATGTCCTATTTCTAGTTTGATCCCCTTAAGCCACATGTCCCAATTGTACACCTATGCCCTTAAGCTGAGTCAAGTCTTAGTCAATTAATCTCCCCTTGAGTCATGTCCTATAATTTAGTTCAAATGATCCTCTTTTAAGGCACATGTCCTATTTCTAGTTTGCTCCCCTTAAGCCACATGTCCCAAATTGTACACCCATCCCCTTAAGATGAGTCATGTCCTAATCAATTAATCTCCCCTTAAGCCATGTCCTATAATTTAGTTCAAATGATCCTCTTTTAAGGCACATGTCCTATTTCTAGTTTGATCCCCTTAAGCCACATGTCCCAATTGTACACCCATGCCCTTAAGCTGAGTCATGTCCTAATCAATTAATCTCCCCTTAAGCCATGTCCTATAATTTAGTTCAAATGATCCTCTTTTAATGCACATGTCCTATTTCTAGTTTGATCCCCTTAAGCCACATGTCTCAAATTGTACACCCATCCCCTTAAGCCGAGTCATGTTCTATTTTGGTAGCTTAAATTAAATTTGACTTACTTAATATACATGCATTTAACAAATTATTTCTAATTAAGTTCTGATTAATTTTTTTTTGTGTGCATGTAGGTACATCTTGTTACAGGCTTTTAATTGTGGAGATCTAATTTAAAATCTCTAGATTGCTTTTGAAATTGTGGCAATATAATTTATCTAGATCGCTTTTGAACCTGCTTTAAATGTCTTAGATTGGATCAAACTTATATAATACTTTAGATTTCAGAATATTGAGTTAGACTTTAATATATATATAGATTTAAGATGTGTGGATCTTGAAAATTTTAAATTTGAGATACATGGATGAAGCTAAATTATTATATATTCAAGAGATGCACCTGGATTAAACTTTTTTATATTTAAGATTTTAGTATGTATATATGTGTGCATGTACATGGTAATTTTAGAAATTATCAACTGCTTTGAATTAAATTTTTAATGTATACAACATTTATGTGTGTAAACATGTGTTATTTGGAAAAATATCAAAATTGCAAGTGTTTTATTTTTAATACATGATATATATGTACATGTGTACAAGTGTGCTATTTTTATAAATATCAATTCCTCATGTGTGTATATGTGTTCAATTTCACTTGCTATTTTGAGATGTGGATGAAGCTCTAAATTATTATTTTTAATCTATGTGTTCAAAATTGCACTTGCTCATACTACATATATGTGTTCAAAATTGCACTTGCTTCGTTTACTTTTAATCTATTTATTTGGTTTTAGTATCATTTAAGTACACATACACATACATATATAGACTTAGATTAAAAATAAATGAAATTTACATATAGCTTGAGATGATTATAAATAAATAAATATATGTATAAATATAATGTCCATGAAACACATGTATGTATGTGTACTAGAGAAGTGAACACTCCAACGTAAAACATATATATATATATATATATATATATATACATGTATATATATATATATATATATATATATATATATATATATATATATATATATATATATATACATGTATATATATATATATATATATACATGTATATATATATATATATATATACATGTATATATATATATATACATGTATATATATATATATATACATGTATATATATATATATATATATATATATACATTTATATATATACATATATGTATATATATATATATATATACATATATATATACATATATATATGTATATATATACATATATATATGTATATATATATATATATACATATATATATACATATATATATGTATATACATGTATATACATATATATATACATGTATATACATATATGTATATATATACATGTATATACATATATACATATATGTATATGTATATGTATATGTGTGTATATATATATATATGTATATGTATATGTATATGTATATATATATATATATATGTATATGTATATATATATACATATATATACATATATGTATATATATATATATATGTCATATGTACAAGCACTGCATATATGTATATCAAGTCTAGATGTGTGATGATCAACAAGTCCACATGTGGTCAACATGAAATATAATCAAACTATACGTGAAAAATAAACAAGTCCTAGTGTGTACACATGTATGTATCAAGTCCATGCTCAAAATGAAATATATAATCAAAGTGCGCAAAATAAACAAGTCCCATGGGATGGAATGATCAAATTTCAGTAAACTGCATGAAACATGTAACAAATCTCGCCCCTAAAATGAAGACGGATGTAAGCCCTAAATATTATCTAGATTCCTCTTCAAGCCACATGAATGAAGAGGAGAAGATCCACTCTGCAAGACAAAAATGTTCAAGTTTGTGAGAGTTCTACGTAGTTCATGTTCATGTTCATATATATATATATATATATTAAAAAACAATTTAAAAACTTCAATTATTAGTTCAATAGCACATACGTGTACATGAGTAGGCTCATCTCCTCTAGACTCTACTGAGGGCTCTACATCTCTAGGTGCTATAGGGGCAGTCGATGGCATTGGTATCTCATGCTATATATAGTGCATGAACACACACACACACACACACACACACACACACACACACATAGATCAAGATCAATTGATGATTTAAAATATAAATTTAGAGCTAATTTATATTTAAAATGTTCATTTTGAACTAGAGATAATTTAATGATCATACGCATACATACCTGACTAAGATCATCTCCTCTAGGCATTACAATATTTGGGGTGACATAAAAAAAAACTGAGCCACTATCAACAAGATCCTACAAGGTATTTAAAAAAGAGTTGCACGTGTCAATTATATGTATCAATTAATTTAATTTTTAAATAAAATATGATTTTGAAACTTGTATCAATTTTTTTAAATTTAAATCAACATTAAATACCTGAAATAATGATGAAGTCTGTAGAAAACTATCAAGTGGATCAGGATGATCATATGGCCCATCTGGATGTAAACTCATCCTAATGGTCGTGTCCACCTGTACAACAAAATTAATTAAATCTAGATATTAAATCAAATGTACATGATGTTTATTTATTTATTTAAAATATTGAATGTAAGTTTGATGAACAAAATTAATTAAATCTCTAAATATATATAAATTAAGATAGAGTGTCAACGTACCAAATCTCTCTACTCATCTGCAACAACCGATGCTAGAGGAGCTGCACTCACCATAGTGGCAGATGGGTAATCCGACGTGGAAGTCGGTGTCATAGTGGCCCCAAACATGGGCTGGAGACATGCAAATGTCTAAATAGTGAAGACATATAGATAGAGAGATCTATATAAATTATGTAAATTTAAATATATATATATATATATATATATATATATATATATATATATATATAACTGCAAACTGTACCTGTATGTACTAGATCTCCTCATACCTGTTTACCACGTAAATCATGATCTATGGGATGATCATCGGCACAAAGAAAATCAACATATGAACTAGTATTATCATGATCAATGGATGCTCCCCATGCAGCTGAAGAGGATGGACCATGATGTGAACTCGAAGCAAGGTGTGGACCATCACTAGGCCCATAGCATAGTCAATGACAACTCATACAAAAATGAGGTGTCGATGTATGTGGAATGGTTGTACTCATGTCAACATCATCCTCACCAGTGTCAATGTTGCCAAGGTCCAACAAATTGGCTGTCTGCTAACTAAGGCTACCAGTGAGTGTGGTCAATGAGTCCAATGTGGAGATAACAAAATGCTAATGAACAGTCATAGGTATAATAGGCATAGGAGCCACAATGGCCTGGCGACGGGTAGGTCTATTAGGGTCAATACGTGCCCCCAACCTATCCTATGGCATGCCACCACCAACACCCTCGAATGATCTTATATCAAAATAATTGGGCTTTAAACCCAAAACAAACTCTACATATAATTTTCTCAAGAAGTATAAAGGGCACTCTAAGTTGGCATGTGGTGGAGTATCAAATACCATCTGCCATCGATCTCCCAAAAATTATCGGTCATGCCTCGATGTGTACACCACCCCATGGATATGCAGGATTTGTTTGGTGGAATGGGTTCACCTATGACAGGGTTTGAAAAATATGGAACAAGGTGAGATTTGTCTATTCTTAGGTTCAAAATATCCTTATAAGAGAGGCCATCAGAATAAAACCGGCGTCTCTCCTCTCTCCATGCTCGATGTGAATCGAGCTCTACATCTATAGACCTAACTGCATGAATAACTTTTTGCATCTTCGATGCAAAATGATGCATGTGTGGGGATATATGTGGTGCTCTAAGGATCTCATTAACTTTCCCCTATATGAAAATAACATTCTCATCAATAATGGCTCGAAATTGACCCTCAGCAGAATCAGGAGGTGGAGGATGATGACCAGGTGGGGGTGGGGGTGGAGAAGGGGGTGGGGATGGGGGTGGAGGTGGTGGAGGAGGTGGGGGTGGAGGTAGTGCATCATGGGCAGGGTCATCTTGGGGGGGGTTGCTCAGACCCTGTTTCATTAAGAAAATATTCTATATCAAACAAATCCATGTGATGACGTGTATGTAATCTGAGCTCTGCATATATATATACACATGTACACATTCAATACATTTAATTAAAAATCAAATAAGAATTTAAATTCTAACTTTTGAAACTAAAACATGAATTTAAATTACAAATAATTTTAAAACATGTACAATCTACATATATATACATTGTAAACATATATATACATATACAAACTTTACAAACAGATAAATGATAAAAAATTACATGTGTACATATGAAATCAAGAACATGCATGATTTTACATATAATATATATGATCATGTACATAATAATTTAAAATTTAACATCTACATGAAAATGTTTATAATTAATCATCAAGTGACACACATGACTTAAGGGGATTGGCCTATAGTTAGGACAGGTGGCTTAAGGAGATCAAACTAGAAATAGGATAATTTTGGCTTAAGGGGATAAGCCTAAATAGGTCGTAATTAAATTTTGTAATTAATCATTTAAGACACACAACTTAAATGGATTGTCCTAACTAGGACAATTGGCTAAAGGGGGTAGGCCTAATTAGGATGTATGTTAATAGATTGGCTTAAGGGGATAGATTGAATGTGTGTTAATAGGGGAATTGTCTTAATAGTATGTTAAGAATAGTAATTTAATGTAAATATAGTTGATTTAATGTACTTAGAATAGGAATTTCAAATTTAGCGACTACAAATTATAGGATGTATGTGCATTTCCTAATTACATGTGTCTTAAGGGGACATGGTCGAAATTAAATTACATTCGATCATAATTAAGTTTAATAAATTCAATATATAGTTAATAGGACCTATTTCATGCTATTTAATATATATGGCACTTAATAATATATATAGTTAATAGGTCCTAGTATGTCAAAAGGGGAATTGTCGTAATAGTATGTTAAGAGGCCCGTATGGTTGTAAATATAGTTAATTTACTGTACTTAGAATAGAAATTTCAAATTTAGCAACTACAAATTATAGGATGTATGTGGCTTAAGGGGATGAGCATAAATTCTAGGATGTACGTGCATTTCCTAATTACATGTGTCTTAAGGGGACATGGTTGAAATTAAATTACATTTGATCATAATTAAGCTTAATAAATTGAATATATAGTTAATAGGACCTATTTCATGCTATTTAATAATATATACAGTTAATAGGTCCTAGTATGTTAAAAGGGGAATTGTCGTAATAGTATGTTAAGAGGCCCATATGGTTGTAAATAGTTGATTTAATGTACTTAGAATAGGAATTTCAAATTTAGCATCTACAAATTATAGGATGTATGTGGCTTAAGGGGAGAGGCATAAAATCTAGGATGTATCTGGCTTAATGGGACAGGCCTCGAAATTATAGGATGTACGTGCAACATTTCCTAATTACATGTGTCTTTAGGGGACATGGTCGAAATTATATTACATTTGATCACAATTAAGTTTAATAAATTAAGTATATAGTTAATAGGACCTATTACATGCTATTTAAGAGGCCCGTATGGTTGTAATTAGTTAATCTCATGTAAGTTTAGAATAGGAATTTCAAATTTAGCATCTACAACTTTTGTAATCAATCATTTAAAACAGATGGCTTAAACAGATTGGGCTAATTAGGATGTATGTGGCTTAAGATGATAGGCCTAATTAGGATGTATGTGACTTAATACCATTTGCCTAGATTATAGGATGTATGTGGCAAGTAAAGGAAAGAAGATTTACTTTAAATATAGGACACACATGTGGCTTAAGGGGATCATTTTATAAGGTCCTAGTATATACATATAGTTAATAGGTCCTAGTATAAATATAGTTAAGGGGATCATTTTATAAGAAGATTTACTTTAAATATAGTTAATAGGTCCTAGTATACATTAAAACAGATATGATTGTAATATTATGTTTTAAGAGGGGTATAGTCATAATTAGTTAATTAGTTAATTTCATGTACTTAAGACACTTGACTTAAGGGGATGGATGTATGTACACAATATAGGAGATCTTATGTGGTCAAATTGGGTCATAAGGGGTACATGTTGTGTACATAAATGTTAAAAAAGTGGCATGTGTGTGATGGGCCTTTAGGACCACATTGTGTTGTAAGGGGTCACGCATGTGTTCTAACACATGCGTGACCCCTTAGGACCACATATGATCCCTTTTAACATCCTATGTGTTGGTGTAAATAATTATTCATCTTGGATATTATTACACCTTACTTAAGTTTACTTAGGAAATGCATTTCATAGTAGTTTGGGTATGAGACACTTGGGTGTTTGTGCCACATTGGGATAGTGTGTGTAGGAGAATTTCCACCTTTTATGGTGTGATCTTGTTGTTACACTCCACATTCAGTGGGTGATCCACCTCATGTGGACTATTATATTGTTTTTCCTACCTACCATTGTTTCTTACTGAGCCACATGTCATGTTTGTGTGCTCACATATCCCTAGCCTTGCCTATATAAGTAGGCTCATCTACTTTGTTTGTACTGACAATCAATCTATATCTTGTAATGATCCAGTTGATCATATTTTGCATCTTGATAGAATACAGTTTATTCCTATCATCTATTTTGTTCTCTCTTATTTGTGCTTTCCATTGCCTCTTGATCTTGGCAAAATCTCACATGGTATCAGAGCCATTAGAGTGTCATTGGTTTGTCAATTGAGGGAAATTTGATGCTATTTGAGGTTGTCTATTTTGGAGCTTTCTATTGCAGGTTTTTATTGAAGATTGATGGGTCAAATCTGAGGTCACCATTGGATTGAGAAGATCCAAGAAAGTCATTTTTTCCTTTTGTTTCATCCAGATCGGACTTCGGGGGCCAAATCTAGAGGCATTTGAAATTTGTAGTTGTGGCGGAAATTTTCCAAAAATTATAATTTTGCAGGCAATTTTCAAATAGTGATATCTCACTCATCCAGACTCCTTTTTTCGAGCAATTTTTTTTGTTTGGGGGTAGAATTTCATGATCTATACAATGTTGTAGGAGCTTTTTGATTTTTCAAGTACGGGTTTTTTGGAAATCATGAAATCTCAATTTTTACAACTTTGGAGGCTTCAATTGGGCTCATATGGACTCCTTTTCAGGTGCCGTTTTTTTTTGAAAGTGCATATTTTTTCATCTACTTTCATAATCTGCTATTTGTTTGCAGTAATTTTAAGTAGAAATTGTACTTTTAGTATTTGGCCATTTTTGGCATATTTGGTACTTGCATTTTGCTTGGATCTCAGTTTAGATCACTAGCAGTATTTGTTGAAGTCTCTTAGATCTCATTTTGAGAAGTTGTAAATTGAAATCAGAAGTCCACTTTGCCTTGTTTTGCAAGTGGCCCATTGTATATGCACTAAGTATAAAGTGCCAACATGATCTTTTTATGGGGGGTCAGTTGTTCATTTATATCTCTTGGTGAAATTCCATTTGGAGGCATCTTCATCTATAGTATTCTACAGGACTTCTTTGTTGGTGACATTATTTTCATGTTTCTAGATTTGCACTATCATGTTGTATGCTCTTGCATGAGCAATATTGTACTCACATTATCATAAAGTGCCACACCTCTTTGTATCTTGTCATTGTTGACATATTTGATGTAATCCTCTTGTACATGTAGATTAGGAATATCTTGTGAGACTTGGTGCATGGCTCTAGTTGAGACTTAGATTGTACACATTTGTGCATGGCTCCCGTGAGACTTGGATTGTACTGGTATTTCTGCTATTTCTGAGTATCCAGATGATGCTAATAGCAGGTTGTCTCCATGCCTGATCTTCTTTTTGTTGCAGCGAGTGATTCATCGTCATTGACTTGGTACCTGGTTTTGTCACACTTTGACATTATTGGTGTAGCATTGGCTCTCTTTCTTCCTTATGGGGAGGTATTTTGGTCATCATCATTGGACCATCTTTGTAGGAGATTCGACATTGAGGGGGGGCTTCATGGTCTCTTTTTCTCTCTTATGGAGGGGACACAGTTTTGTTCTTCTCATTCATCATTGAGAGCATTGTGTGCTTTCATCATCTCTCTTTTGGGGGAGGGTTTTTTCCCATTGGGTTTTTCTCTCTTTCCCCACTTTATGGGAGATTTCATTTGCATTTGTACATGGGTACCTAACATGGCCTAGTAGCCAGGACCCATCTTGCATTGCTTAGTTGCGTTGTAGACTTTAGTGCATTTCCCTAAGTTGCACTTAAGGGGGGATGTTGGTATAAATAATTATTCATCTTGGATATTATTACACCTTACTTAAGTCTACTTAGGAAATGCATTTCATAGTAGTTTGGGTATGAGACACTTGGGTGTTTGTGCCACATTGGGATAGTGTGTGTAGGAGAATTTCCACCTTTTATGGTGTGATCTTGTTGTTACACTCCACATTCAGTGGATGATCCACCTCATGTGGACTATTATATTATTTTTCGTACCTACCCATGCCTATTTCCTACCTACCCTTATTTCTTATTGAGCCACATGTCATGTTTGTGTGCTCACATATCCCTAGCCTTGCCTATATAAGTAGGCTCATCTACATTGTTTGTACTGACAATCAATCTATATCTTGTAATGATCCAGTTGATCATATTTTGCATCTTGATAGAATACAGTTTATTCCTATCATCTATTCTGTTCTCTCTTATTTGTGCTTTCCATTGCCTCTTGATCTTGGCAAATCCTCACATGGTATCAGAGCTAGTCCATGTCTCACACTATGCTTAGTGTATGCAATATACCCCAACTACTAGGATGGTAAAAGGGGTCATATGTGGTCCTAAGGGGTCACACATGTGTTCTAACACATGTGTAACCCCTTAGGACCATATTATGACCCATTAGAATAGAATGTGGTCCTAGTAAAGGCTCGTCACACACATACACATATTCTAACTCAAGGTATAATATAGACATGGCTCAAACTAAATTATAGGACAAATGTGGCTTAAAAGCGGAATGAATTTTAAAATAGGAGATGGCTTAAGGGGATACACGCATGTGTTCTACAATGTACATGTGCGACCCCATGGGATCGTACATAGTGTCCTAAGGGGTCATGTATGTGGTCCTAAGGGGTCACACATGTACATTAGAATGTGCATGCATGACCCCTTAAGACCACATACATGACCCCTTTGGACACTATGGCTGATCCTATGGGGTCATATGTGGTCGTAAGGGGTTGGATGTGATGTGATCCTATGTGGTCATAGGGGGTATGTTGCATACAATTTAAATATGTTTTAAATAGTTTCATTTTTGTTGTAATTTTTTGGTTTTGGTTTTCATTTTTGTTTTTGTTTTGATCGTGTAAACTAAATGTTTTGGTTTTGATTTTTTTGGGGGTTTTCGTTTCGTTTATAAAAAACCCTAATCTAATCAATTCATAAAAAAAATAAAACTAAATTTAACTATTTTTAAAAATAAAAACATACTTTTCTAATTAAAATAAAATTATTGACCTAAAACACATTTTTTTCTAACAAAAAAAATAAATTTAAAACTAAAAATTATTAACAAAAAAAATAAATTTTAAACTAAAAATCTAATTTTTCAACTAAAATATTAATCTAAACATGAATTATTGAATAAAAATGGCTATTGGGCATACCTGGAAGACTAGAAGGTGAGTTACTGGCAATTCCTGTGAGGGCTCCACACCTTGAATCGGGATCCCGTATGATAAAAATGAAGCCCATTACGTTAAAAAAAATAAAATTATATAATCAAAACGAGATCTCGTGTTGAAATGAAATGGGATCCATTTTCATTTCAACATAGGATCTCATTTCGTTTTCAAAACGGGATCCCGTTTGGAGCTCTAGGCTCGGGATCCTAGGGCCCCCGAGATCCCATTTGATTTTAGGCTTGGGATGCCGAGAGCCAATGGGATCCCAATTTGTCTTCTATTCTTTCCACTCGATTTCAACTTTTTAGCTAAGTCCAAAACTTCCACATTAAGTGCACACAACTTCTTGCACTTACCCTAATGTTGGTTAATATATATTATTGTTGTTAGTGATAGGTTGAGTTTGAAGTTAAACCGCCTTATTAGAGTTGAGCATGTTAATTCTCTATCCAATTGGGCATGTTTGTTGTGCCATAATATTGTGTTCAATATTTATGAATATAGATGAAAATAAAATTTTTTTGTGGCACGTGTGTTTAATTTCAAATTTAATCTATCACTACCAGTTTTTTTTTTCATAGGTCATTGGTTCGATAGTAGAACAGTTTCCTGTTCATTTGGGAGTGCCTTTTATTTATTATTTGAGCAGTTTGTGGAATAGAGAGGTACACTATATATATTTATTTGTGTTACATTTTTGCATGTTGTGTCATGTAATTTAGTTGCCACAAACATTCACATATCTTGTTTTTTCTGCCACCACCTTCTATGGTATGAGAGAAGCTGTCATTCATATGACGAGTCTCGTGGGAAGAAGAACCATTGTCTTCTTCCAGCCAATACGATCTTACTGAGGGTTCTACTTAAGACAAAGATGTGTCTTCTGAGGATGCATCTAATAATGGTGATGAAACATAAGAGGACAGTCAAGAAGGACATGTATTGGTTGTATTGTAATCATGTTCTACATTGATTTCAATGTGATTGCTGTCATATGGAGTTTGAGCTTTTATGTGTTTATAAAATGTGACTTTTGTAAGTGAAAATGTGGGATAGGGGTTGAAAGAATATAGAAATGGATGGAAGGGTAGTAGGATTTTTGTATTTTTGTCTATATGGTACTTGTGGTGAGGTTGGAGGGATGATATTTTGGGATCTTCAGTCTTTTAACGTGCATAGATTGTTCAAGCACAATCTTGGTTTGATTCAGCCACATATGCATTGACATCCTTTGAATTTGAAACATTGTAGGTCTCGTCCGCCTAAGAAACTTAAACCATATTCTAAAAGGAGGGCAGCCAATTCTGAATACCAGATGAGAGTTTGTGTAAGAGCATAACAACAATGTGTAATTGATCGAGTTTTCTTGGCCTATGGTGTGACTGCGTATGAGGAACTACCAAAGGCATAGAGGAAGGATATAAGAGAAACCATGCATGAGTTCAACTTTGAATAAAATCAGGAGGTGAGAAGATATAAGATATTGAAGTTGTTACGTATGAAAAAATTGAAACCTATGGTAAGTTACAAAAATGCCATTTTTGTGATTGTTTTTTGTTTTTTTCCTTTTTTTAGATTTTGGTTATATTTAGTGATTCGATTTGAATAGATATAGGTGAATGACTTTGTACTCTAATTTAGAATGACTTTGGTGAATACGGAGGGGAAGGCAATTGTGACCCTAGAAAACTGAATGAAGACTATGCGGGGCGATCGTGTGATTAGGAGCCCATTTTGGAGCAAAGGAAGAAGAAAAGAGTGAAGGTAAATTGATTTAATTCTATAACATGGATAGCTAACATTTATATGAATCTCAAAACTTACTTCTAATTCTCATATTCACATAGGTTGCTTCTGCAGCAGTTGATAGTTTGCACAAGCATGCCAGCATTGTATCGGGTCGCAATGAGCAACATATGGAGGAGGGTAGGAAGAAGAAAAAAGAGATGGTAAAATGTTGCATTACATTCACATATTGTATGGATAATCAATTGATATCTTATATTGTTGCTTGTATTTAGATAGGATGCTCCTGAAACACTGTCTAGTTCACACGAGCATGGTTCTCTTCAATCAAGAGGAAAATTATGATAAGGAGGGGAACAAGATGAAAAAAGGATAAACGTATATTGTTGCACATCATTCATATTTAGCATAAGTAATTAATGGTAGATTACATTTATTGTCCCTTTTTTCTGGCTTCATCTGAAGCACTGTATTTCTTGGATGAGCATGGCAATGTTCATACAAAAGGTGACAAGCAGCATAAGGAGGGAAAAGTAATAAGAAAAAGGAGAAGGTATATTATTGTATTACATCCATATATCATGTGCATAATCAACTAATAGCTTACATTCATCCTCCCATTTTGCAGACTGCAATTTAAGCGTTTGGCTCGAACGAGGATGGCATTGTTCAATTGGGAGGTCACAAGCAACACAAGGAGGAAGAAAGGAAGAAGAAAAAGGAGAAGGTATATTATTTCTTTACATCCTTATCTAGTGTGCATAATCAATTGATAGACAACATTGATTCTCCCACTTGATAGGCTACATCTGAAGCTCCTTGCTTGGATGGGTAAGGTGTTATTCAATTCTAGGAGGTCCATAAGCAACACAGGGAGGAAGAAAGGAAGAAGAAAAAGGAGAAGGTATATTCTTGCATTAAAACCATATCTCATGTGGATAATCAACTGATAGCTTATATTCACGCTCCCATGTGACAGTCTTCATCTCAAGCAGTACATTTCTTGAACAAGGATGGTGTTGATCAGTTAGTAGGTGATAAGAAGCACATTGGGAAAGAAAGGAAGAAGAAAAAGGAGAAGGTATATTTTTGGGTTACACCCATATCTTGTGTGTCTAATCAATTGATATATTATATTCACCCTCCCATGTGACATGATTCATTGGGAGGAGTACATTTTTCACACGAGGATGGCCCTCATCACTTGAGAGGTGATAAGAAGCACAAGGTTGAAGAAAGGAAGAAGAAAAAGGAGAAGGTATATTCTTGGGTTACACCCATATCTCATGTCTAATAAATTGATATCTTACATTCATGATCCCATATGACAGTCTTCATTGGAAGCAGTACATTTCTTGCACAAGGATGGCACTGATCAGTCTAGAGGTGACAAACAGCACAAGGTAGAAGAAAGGAAGAAGAAAAAGGAGAAGGTATATTCTTGGGTTACATCCATATCTCGTGTGTCTAATCAATTTGATAGCCTAAATTCATGCTCTCATGTGACAAGATTCATCTGAAGCAGTACATTTCTTGCATTAGGATGGCACTAATCAGTCAAGAGGTGATAAGAAGCACAAGGTTGAAGAAAGGAAGAAGATAAAGGAGAAGGTATATTCTTGAGTTACATCCATATCTCATGTGCCTAATAAATTGATAGCTTACATTAATGATCCCATTTGACAGGCTACAACCGAAGCACCTCGCTCGCATGATGATGGCATTGTTGAAGGGGGAGGTGAAAAGCAGCATAAGATAGGAAAAAAAAGAAAAGGGACAAGGTATATTATTTCTTTTCATTATTCAATATTCATATTGTAAGGTGGATCTTTTTAGTTGTTATTATTGTCAATGAGCTTTGGCGGAATGAGTTAGTTCATAACCAATTTCCATGTTACCTTGGAAATCCCACAATCCCATTTGAAGTAATTTTGTTAATTATGACTCAACTGTAGCTCGACTGTTTAGGTTTCATTTGAAATTCACATGAGCATTTATTTTTGTGTATGTATGGGCAATGTGTTTACGTAGTCACCATCCAATGTTTTTGGCCAACTTTCTCTATGCATTGAGTTTTACATTTGTATGAGCAATGTTTTTACATATGCATAGCTAGCCTCTGTCTTTTCCCAACTTTCTATTATGGTCTTTGATGATTGTGGATTTGTCTCTATTCGATGGATGATTAATTGATTTCAGCCTTGCATACAAAAGGCTAACCTCTTAAATTTCCTTTTCTACGTGTAGAACCATTAGTTTTTGTAATCAATCTCAATAACCAAATCCTGATCATCTTCG
Source organism: Cryptomeria japonica (assembly GCF_030272615.1). Lineage (NCBI taxonomy): Eukaryota > Viridiplantae > Streptophyta > Pinopsida > Cupressales > Cupressaceae > Cryptomeria > Cryptomeria japonica. Next base: position 272,167,364 of record NC_081409.1, on the reverse strand, counting down.
ATCACAATATCCCCAACATTATGCTACGCACCATTACTAACAACATTCCTAACTTTGTAATAGAGAGCCTCTGAAGTAGTTCATAGTGCATCTTAGCATTGTGCTCTGGATGAGAATAGTGAACATGATGATGGTGGGACTTATGCTACCAAGGATCATGTTGAGCTTCAATTGAAGGGAGTGCTAGCTAGAAAATGCATAGTGGTTGGCATGGGAAGTTGTACACTTTGCCATAATACTGTACTCCCAAAATGAACTCTAAAACTTCATGTTGTTGAGGTCCTTGACCTAGATGTCAAGATGCCTTATGAACATCCATTCTCTGATGTATTGATCGATTTGAAAGATTCATTTGAGATATATGGAACATCTAAGACTTGGCCCGACCTGCCTCTTTGGTACAAATCAATGATGTTAAAAGTTCCTTTCAAGAGGTTTGTGTCACAATTTCCTTCAAATCCCTTTTATCAACATATGCTTTGGCCAAGTTCACATAAAATGACACTAGAAAAAAATTCAAGATGTACAAAACATGACGGTTTTTTATCGTATTTTTTATTTTTTTATAGCAATGGGGATGCAGATCATGAAGATTTCATTGCTGAAAATTACATCAAAATTTATTGTGTTTTGCACATTTTAGAGTTCGTACGAAATTTTGTTTTATGTGGAGATTAGACACTTTCATTCCTATTGTTATGTCGCAACTCATATGTATTGTTTGTGGTTTGTTGTAGGATGTGCACCTCACCATTGACGATGTGATGGATGAAACCCTTCCATCCCCTGTTGCAAAGCAATCGCTCATGGAGCTTCCTATGGTAGGTCTCATACTTTACTTTATATCCATTGTACCAGCATATTCATACCTGCATGATGTTATTATAATGGCACAACTCATCTATTTTCTCTATGGTTTTGTGCAAGATGAACATCTCGTGAATACCAACATGATGAAATCAGGCATGGAGCATCCTTTGGTACGTCTCATTATTTTCTTTATGTGAACTATACCAGCATATTTTTTGACCAACTTCTTCTTATGATGAGAGACATCTAGAATGAGATAAAAATGTCTGCAAAAAATAATCCATTTTTGAAACAATTTGACATATTTATTGCACATATTCCTATTATATTGGTGCCACTCATCTATACTCTTTGTGGGTTCATGCAGGAAGATGGCCTCCACTATGTTGAGATGAAGAGAGTTCCCATGAAGAGAGTTCGTATGTTTGATAACTTTGGTTTATATGTGAACATTTTTTTCACATATTATTGGTTGGCCATTTGTGGACACCATCTACTTAGTTCAGTTGAACATTGCATAATTCATTGCATTGTGAGGAATGCTATACTTTATTTCGCCTAATTAGATAATTATTAAAGACATGGTGCCTCTAGCTTGGGAATAATGTGATTTGTATCTCAGTTGCATGCAATTTGTTTTGTTATATGAGGTTTACGTTTGTTAATGGAGAAGTCAAAATTGCTTTTATACTGATCAAATTCTGCATGTCCATTATATGCTTTGTTTCTTTTCATAACTAGTTTTTCAAGTACTATATGTATATCAATATTATATATCTAAAATATTTTGCATTGTCCTTGCACACAATAATTTGATGGCATTCATATGAGCATCCTTTTAGGTGGATGTTGCTTAAGAACATTTGAGTGGTTGATAACAGAAGGGTGCTTTGTCCTGAGTAGTATATCACTATATTGACTCGCTACATTAAATTGGTGTAAAAATGCAACACAAGTGATTATGTGTTAAACAACACATCTAGCTTAAACAAATTGACAATTTAATAAGTCTTACACAAGTTTAATGTGGCTATGTCTAAGAATAGATAAAGTGTATGGAGAGACCAAGCTATTTTAAATTTATCATATGTTATGTGCCCTTGGAATGGAATGACAGTAAATGTGAAGGAGAAATCAGTTAGAATGAAGATACATTCCATTGTGAAATGATTATTGAAATGGGAAATGATGTGTTGGTTTTATGTTATAAATCTTATCTTAATGGTTGATAACATGATGATTGGCAGAAATATGGTAGGGGATTGTTCGTTGTTACATATTTTTACATTGGAGTTTTGGGAATTGTTCTTATCTATTTTTGTTGCCATGTTTGGCATATGGGAAGGGTCTTTCACTTCTTTCATTAGGTGGAATTAAAATAAATAAATAGAAAGGTCACTGTGTTCTTGAAAGAGATATTTCTGAGGGTTTTGTTCCTTGAAATATGTAGCGATTTGAGTATTGTGACAAGCCAAGGGTTCTTCTTGTTATTTCCTTGAAGAGATATTTTTTAAGTTGCTTTATGTTGAAGAAAGTATACTAGTTTTTTGGTTAATGACTTTGGTTTGTCAAATAAATGCTTGGTTTTAAATAGGATTTATATATTCTTGAAGGAGTTTTGATGCTTTATAGAGATACCATGTTGAATTCATAAACATAATTTTGTAATGTTGTTTTGGAAAATAGTATGCCTATCTTGATTCAGTAGAAGTTGTCATGATATTCAAATATGGTGCTTCATATTAATTCAATATACGTTGTCTTGAAATCCATGTTAGTCTTGTTAAAGGTTTGAGTTTACGGTTTGAGTTTATTGGGAAGGAATAAAGGGGTTCACCACAATCATCTAATCAGATAATATATTTGAACTGTAAGTGGCTTCTCCAACCCCATCAAGCCCTACAACAATGCCCTAGTAAAAAACACAATTTTTTTTAACTCTTGAAAGGAAATACAAGAGCAAGGAAAGAAAAATAAAATCCAAGTAAGTTTATTGATGAAGTAAATGTTACCAAGAGAAATGCAGAAACCTTGGAGCAATCACCCAAATGTGAAGAAGGAGGCACAAGAAATTTTGAAAGGGGAAAAGGAAAGAAAAACCCCTTGTGATATTATGAATGAGGCAATGCCTAAAATGAGAGAGAGAGAGAGAGAGAGAGAGAGAGAGAGAGAGAGAGAGAGAGAGAGAGAAGCTCTTTACAATATTTTCATTAAGAAGAAATGAGAGAGGAGACGTCTCTTAAATAGAGATGAGGAGAGGAGTTACAAAGTAACTCCCAAATCTATGAATACCACCATTCATAAAATGTGTGTGCCATGTGTCCACATCTTCTTATGGAGGAAATCTAATATTCCTTAATAAAGGAAAATAAAAGAAATGACTTGTCCTCACACATGTACTAGAGGACAAATTACATGTAGGAATTCCAATGGAATATCCTAAACTAAATACAAATAAACCTAAGCCAAGTAAAGAATAAATATTCTAACATCCCCCCTTAAGCTTTACTTGGGGAGTTTACATCAAACCCTTCAACGGGTTGCAATCCAAGATTTTTAAAATGAAATTGGAACTTTTCTTTACAAAGTGGCTTGGTCAAAATATTTGCAACTTGGTCTTCCCCCTTGCAATAGAGGAGTGAAACTTGCTTGTCTTCAATTTGTTCTCTAATAAAGTGGTGTTGGAGAGAAATGTGTTTTGTCCTTGCATGGAAAACTGGATTTTTAGCCAAGGCAATGGCACTTTGGTTGTCACAATACAATTGAGTTGGTTCGTGTTGAGGGAGACCCAAATCTTCAAGTAGTCTTCTAAGCCACAAGACTTCTTTGGAAGCATTAGTGCATCCTTTGTACTCAGATTCAGTGGATCCAAGAGAGGTAGATTGTTGCTTTATACTATTCCAGGAAATTTCTCCTGAACCAACAAAAAAACAATAACCACAAGGAGATTTCCCATCATTGGGATCTCCACCTAGACCGGAATCAGTAAAACCTTTTAAAGTAAAATCAGAATTTGCATCATAAAACAAACCTACATTAATAGCTCCTTTAATATATTTTTTGGCAACTTTAAAGTGTGTTTGTTGAGGTTCAGACATGAATCTTGAAACCAAACCAACACTATAAGCAATATCTAGCCTAGTAAGAGTTAAATAATTCAAACTTCCAACTAATTGTCTATACAAAGTAGGATCAACAAGAGGAGTTTGCATATCAAGCATTAACTTAGTGCCTAATTCAATAGGAATTGAAACATGGTGAGCATCATTCATTTTAAACTTATCTATGAGATCTTGAGCATATTCACTTTGAGATAAGAAAATTCCTTTAGAGGTTTGCCAAATTTGCATTCCTAAGAAATAATGTAAAAGACCTAAATCAGTCATTTGAAATTTTTGATTAAGTTGAAACTTAATATCAGAAATCAAAGTATTGGAACTTGAAGTAAGAATCAAATCATCTACATACAAGATAATAATGATAATATCATCTTCACTATGTTTAATATACAAGATAGGATCATTTTTACTTCTAATAAAGCCTTGAGAAAGAAAGAATGCATTAATCTTTGAATACCACTCCCTAGGAGATTGTTTTAATCCATAAATTGATTTATTTAATTTACAAACTAAATATGCATTACCTTCTTTAATAAAACCAGGAGGTTGAGGCATATAAATTTCCTCGTGTAAATCACCACTAAGAAAATCACTTTTAAAATCCATTCGGTGAATAGGCCAATTCATTCTAGAAGCTAAAGCAAGCACAAGTTTAATTGTAGGCATTTTAGCAACAGGAGCAAAAGTTTCAGTATAATCTAAGCCTTCAATTTGAGAAAAACCTCTAGCAACTAATCTAGCTTTAAATTTACTAACTTGATTATTAGCATTCAATTTGGTTTTATAAAGCCACTTGCAAGAAACAAGATTTTTACCATGAGGCAAAGGAACTAAATCCCAAGTTTGGTTAGAAATTAAAGTATCATATTCTTCCTTCATTGCTTTTGCCAATGTGGTTGATTTTTAGCTTGATCAAATGTTTTAGCATCATTTGAATTCATAATAGTAGTCATTAAAGAATAATTACAATAATTAACTCTTCTAGCTTGAAGTCTATCCATTCTAGCTAAGTATTCATCACTATCTTGAATTAAAGATTTAAACCATTTAAGTCTTCTTTTAGAAGTAATGGATTCATCACTAGAAGAAGAGTCATGAGGAGTAGAGTTATTATTATCATCATCACTATCACTAGAAGTAATAGAAAGAGATGCATTAGGAGTAGGGTTAAGAGAAGGAGGTTGGTCGTCCACAAGCACAACTTTTCTTTGAGTAAGTTCATCATCCGCCACTTTAGAACAATCATGAATGCCTTTTTCTGCAATACAAACATCTCTTGCAACTTTTACCTTATTAGTAATAGGATTGTAAACTCTATAACCTTTAGTATTTTCATCATAACCAACAAAAATAAAAGGAGAAGATTTAGCATCTAATTTTTTTCTTTTCTCCTTAGGTTTGTGAACATAAGCTATGGAACCAAAAATTCTTAAATTTTGCAAATTAGGCTTTCTACCAAACCAAGCTTCTTCAGAAATTTTATCCTTTAAGGCTTTGGTAGGTGTTCTATTAATTAAATAAGTTGCACAAGTCATAGCTTCAGCCCAAAACTTGTAATCCATATTCTTTGCATGCAATAAACATCTAGCCATTTCAACAATTGTCCTATGCTTCTGTTCTGCCACACCATTTTGTTGTGGTGTATAAGGAATGGTAAGCTCATGTTTAGTTCCAAAAGATTTCAAATAAGCATTAAATGCATTATTGACATATTCTCTTCCATTATCAGTACGAAGAATCTTAATTTTAGAACCAGATTGCCTTTCTACAAACATATGAAATTCAGTAAACACATCAAGCACTTGATCCTTACTATGAAGGAAATATATCCATATTCTCCTTGAAAAATCATCAACAAAGGTAAGAGCATACTGTGAACCTTGGATGGAGGGATTCTCCATGGGACCCAAGAGATCACTATGAACTAGACGCAATTTAGTATATGCCCTCCAAGATTGACCATGAGGAAAGGGTTCCCTATGCATCTTACCACTCATGCAACCATTACAAACAATTTGAGAAGGAACAATACGAGGCAATCCATCAACCATATTTTCTTTTTGCATCAATGAAATATAATTAGAATTGAGATGGCCAAGTCTTTCATGCCATATAGTAAAATCAACAGTAGTAAGCAAAGAATATTTTGGAGGAGCAAATTCATAGAACTTGAATAAGTTAGCACTATCCATTTTAGTAGTAGCAATTACATGATTAGTTTTTGGATCAATGATATAACACATGCCCCTATAAAAGTTAATCTTATAATCTTGACAAAGTTTAGGAATTGAAATCAAGTTCGATTTTAATTCGGGAACATAAAGAACATCATGTAATTTTCCATTAGGAACATTCACATCACCAATAGCTTCAACTTTGCAACTATGATTATTAGCTAATTGAACAGGAATATTAGAAGTATCAGGATGCAAAGATTCAAAACATTCTTTATGAGAAGTAACATGCTGAGATGCACCAGAATCAATAATCCACTCAAGTGGTTGAGAAAATTTATAAGTACATGTTAATGCATGACGAGATGAATTACCATTATTATTACCTTTCTTATAATGAGGTTTATGTTGTTGATTATTTTGATTATTTTGGTTCATGGGCTTTTTACCATTTTGCTTCTTAAAACAATTATTAGTAATATGTCCATCTTTCCCACAATATGTGCAATGGGATCTTGTTTGAGAATTATTCCTTTGATTATTGTATGTATTATTATGATTATTATTATGAGAATTGTTATAATAGGATTTAGAATCAGATTGATAACTAGAAGATTTGTGATTATTATTATGATTATGATTATGATTATTATTATTGGATCTAAAATTATTATTATGATTTTGATTTTTAGACATAAAATCATGTTCACTACTTTTAAGAGTACCAAATTGAATTAATTTAGCTTCCTCTTGATGTAATAAATTATGAAAAATATCATAAGTTAATTGAGTAGCTAAGCTAGGAATAGCAAGTTGAGCATGAATATTTGTAATAAATTGCTAAAATTGACGAGGAAGACATTTTTTAAGAATATGATGAATTAAACGTAAATTAGCTAGAATAACTCCTAAACTAGTTAATTGACTATTAACAGAATCAAACTTTAATAAGAATTCATCCATAGTTTTAAAATCCATATACCTGAGATCTTCGAGTTGATCTTGAAGCTGAATTTTTTGAGATTCATTTGAACTATCATAAGTTGTTTTTAAAATTTCCCAAGCTTCATACGCTTTTGTACAGTTTCCAATTAAAACATACAAATCAGGAACCATTGAAACACCAATTAAACCAAGTGCTTCCTCATTTTGAGCCTTCCATCTATCTTGGTTGGCTTGAGGAGCAGTTGTAGTGGGCTCAAAGGTTTTATCAGTTGCAACATCCAAAAGATGCTTGAAACGAAAAATAAAGGAAATATGTGTTTTCCATGAATGATAATTAGAACTATTTAATTTGATTTCCATAATTAAAGTAGACATGATAGCAAAATAATGATTAGTAAAAAAAATTACCCCTTTGAATTAATAGACGAAACAAACCAAAAAAACCTTTAAAAAATAAACCAAATTTGAATAATAAATTAAAATTATCAAGAAATGTTATTTTCAATTTTTTAATAATAAATTTAAAGTTCAATTTTCTTTTAATCAAACAAACTTTATAATAAAATATCACAAAACTTTAAATGTTAAATAAAAACTATTTATAATTTAACTTAATTAAAAAACTTTATATATTTAAAAACTTTCATTTTAAAAGAAACTTTATAAACTTTTTTAAGGTCTGAATATAAACTAAACTTTATTATGCATGAATACTTTAAACCTTTTATATGTTAAAAATCTTATAACTTTTAAAACTTTGGATACACGTGAAAGATAAAGGAAAAGGTTTTAAACGTTAAATGTTTATGAATGAATTTAAAATGTAATAGAAACAAATGAATGGACTAACAAATAAATTAAGAAATAAAACTATTTGTTACCAATGCAGGAATAAAATAGAAATAAACAAGTAACGTTTCTATAGAAGAAAATGACAAAGCAAATGATGCACAATATTGAAGAGAGAAGGAATTCCCACAACTCAACAACGTTGATGAAGAAGGGCAAACACTTCTAGAATGCAAACACTCTCAAAGATTAAAATATCACACCTAAACAATGTACCAGATTGGATTGAGAGAGGTCAAATGCAAGTGTAAAACAATCAGAGATAAACTTTGAAAGATTTAACCCAATAAGATTGAAACAATATTGAAAAAACAAAAGGAATAGAGCAGAGAGGAACTAAATTTTTTTTTGAATCTACAAACGGAAACTGTTAGAAAATACATCTAATAATCTGGAGGAAATGTTAGAAAAAAAACTAAAATATATCTCTAAATCAAATAGAAATAGTTAGAAAAGAAAAATAAACTAGTAAGAATCTGCAAGTGAAATAAAATGTAAGAATCTCCAAATAAACAGAGAAGCAACTGAATAATGCAAAATGTTTTGGCAGCAAGCCCTCCAAACTGATAAATATAAATTATAGAATGCAGGAAAAGAGGTTAGACATGGAGTTTTTGTGGCAAGCCTTCCAAAACACAACTTTAAACCAGAAAGAAGAAACTTTGGCGGCAAGCCTTCCAAAGCCACAACTTTAAACCAGAAAGAAGAAACTTTGGCGGCAAGCCTTCCAAAGCTTCTTTTAAAAATATAGAATCTAAGAAGATTGATCCTGCAAGCAAACTTGTTACCAAGTTTGAAAAAAAAGTTAAAATCTGAAATAAAAAACCTGCACAATAGAAAATATTAGAGAAAGAACTTCTTCTCCTCTCAAGATTGCCTCCAAGAAGGTGAACTCCACAGAATGGTAACCTTCATCAATGTCAGCTTAAAACAAGGATTAGAAACCTACTCTGATACCATGAAAGGAAATACAAGAGCAAGGAAAGAAAAATAAAATCCAAGTAAGTTTATTGATGAAGTAAATGTTACCAAGAGAAATGCAGAAACCTTGGAGCAATCACCCAAATGTGACAAAGGAGGCACAAGAAATTTTGAAAGGGGAAAAGCAAAGAAAAACCCCTTGTGATATTATGAATGAGGCAATGCCTAAAATGTGTGTGTGTGTGTGTGTGTGTGTGTGTGTGTGTGTGTGTGTGTGTGTGTGTGAGAGAGAGAGAGAGAGAGAGAGAGAGAGAGAGAAGCTCTTTACAATATTTTCATTAAGAAGAAATGAGAGAGGAGACATCTCTTAAATAGAGATGAGGAGAGGAGTTACAAAGTAACTCCCAAATCTATGAATGCCACCATTCATAAAATGTGTGTGCCATGTGTCCACATCCTCTTATGGAGGAAATCTAATATTCCTTAATAAAGGAAAATAAAAGAAATGACTTATCCTCACACATGTACTAGAGGACAAATTACATGTAGGAATTCCAATGGAATATCCTAAACTAAATACAAATAAACCTAAGCCAAGTAAAGATTAAATATTCTAACAACTCTACCTCCTTTTGGTGCTATACACAGTGAGTTTACACTGGAGGTAAAAATGGTGTCTATAACTTGAGCACAAGGTATATTTTAAGGTGGATCTTTTTAGTTGTTATTGTTGTCAATGATCTTTGGCGGAATGAGTTAGTTCATAACCAATGTCCATGTCACCTTTGAAATCCCACAATCCCAATTGAAGTAATTTTGTTAATTATGACTAAACTGTTGCTTGACTGTTTAGGTGTCATTTGAAATTCACGTGTGCATTTAGTTTTACGTATGTATGGGAAATGTGTTTATGTAGTCACGATTTCCTTCACATCCCTTTTATCGACATATGCTTTGGCCAAGTTCACATAAAATTGCACTGGAAAACAAATTCAAGATGTGCAGAACACGACGGTTTTTTGTTGGATTTTTTACTTTTTTACAGCAATGGGGATGCAGATCATGAATATTTCATTGCTGAAAATTACATCCAAATCCATTATGTTTTGAACATTTTAGAATTCATACAAGATTCTATTTTATATGGAGATTAGATGCTTTTGTTCCTATTGTCATGCCGCAACTCATATGTATTGTTTGTGGTTTGTTTTAGGATGTGCACCTCACCATTGATGATGCGACGGATGAACCCCTTCCATCCCTTTCCACAAAGAAATTTCTCATGGAGCTTCCTATGGTAGGTATCGTACTTTCCTTTATATCCATTGTACCAGCATATTTATACTTGCATGATGTTATTATAATGGCACAACTCATCTATTTTCTCTATGGTTTCGTGCAAGATGAATACCTCGTGAATACAAACACGATGAAATTAGGTGTGGAGCATCCTTTGGTATGCCTCAGACTCTCATTATTTTCTTTATATGAACTGTACCAGCATATTTTTTGACCAACTTCTTTTTATGACGAGAGGCATCTACAATGACATCAAAATGTTTGCAAACAATAATCCATTTTTGAAACAATTTGACATATTTATTGCACATGTTCCTATTGTATTGGATCCACAAATCTATACTCTATGGTTTCATGTAGGAAGATGACCTCCAACATGTTGAGAGGAAGAGAGTTCCCATGAAGAAGCCTGTCATTGTAAGGCAGTCAAGTGTGAGGATTCGATTCCTTGGTATCATGCCTCCCAAGATACACAACAACCCTAAGAAAAGAAGTAGATTCTATGAAGGCATTTCCTCGGTTGCACAAACTAGACAACAGAGGAGATGATGAATATGTTATTTTATTGTGTACCACTCAATTCTTCATTTGAAATTTGTGGACACCATCCGGTTACTTATGTTGAACAATTTGTTTTAGTTCGTATGTTTGATAACTTTGGTTTTATATGTGAACATTTTTTCACATATTATTGGTTGGCCATTTCAGGACACCATCTGCGTAGTTCAGTTGAACATTGCATAATTCGTTGCATTGTGAAGAATGATATACTTTATTTGGCCTAACTAGATAATTATTAAAGACATGGTGCCTCCAGCTCGGGAATAATGTGATTTGTATCTCAGTTGCATGCAAGTTGTTTGGTTAGATGACTTTTATATTTGTTGATGGAGAAGTCAAAATTCCTTTTATATTGATCAAATTGTGCATGTCCATTATATGCTTTGTTTCTTTTCATAACTAGTTTTTCAAGTACTATATGTATATCAATACAGTATATCTAAAATATTTTGCATTGTTCTTGCACACAATAATTTGATGGCATTCAGATGAGGATCCTTTTAGGTGGATGCTGCTTAAGAACATCTGAGTGGTTGATAATAAAAGGGCACTTCGTCATGAATAGTATATTGCTATATTGACTTGCTATATTAAATTGGTGTAAATATATATCATAAAAAATTATGTGTTAAACAACAAATCTAGCTTGAACAAATTGACAATTTAATAAATCTTACACAAGTTTAATGCGCCTATGTCTAAGAATGGCTAAAGTGTATAAAGAAACCAAGCTATTTTAAATTTATCATATGTTATGCAGCCTTGGAATGAAATGACAGTAAATGTGAAGGAGAAAACAATTAGAATGAAGATACAATCCGTTGTGAAACAATTATTGAAATGGGAAATGATGTGTTGGTTTTATGTTATAAAGGTTATCTTCATGGTTGATAACACGATGATTGGCAGCAATATGGTAGAGGGTTGTTCATTGTTACATATTTTTACATTGGAGTTTTGGGTGTTGTTCTTCTCTATTTTTGTTGCTATGTTTGCCATATGGAAAGGGTCTTTCACTTCTTTAATTAGGCAGAATGAAAAAAAAAGAAACAAAAAGGTCAGAGATATTTCTAAGGGTTTTGTTTCTTGTAGTATGCAGTGATTTGGGTATTGTGACAGGCCAAGCGCTTTCCTTGTTATTTCCTTGAAGAGATATTTTAAAGTTGCTTTATGTTAAAGAAAGTATACCGGTTTGTTGGTTAATGACTCTGCTTTCTCAAATAAATGCTTGGTTTTCAATAGGATTTATATATTCTTGAAGGAGTTTTGATGCTTTATAGAGATACTGTGTTGAATTCGTAAACAAAATTCTATAATGTTGTTTTGAAAAATATTATACCTATCTTGATTCAGTAAAAAATTTTATGATATTCAAATATGATGCTTCATCTCAATTCAATATAAGTTGCCTTGAAATCCATGTTAGTCTTGTTAAAGGTTTGAGTTTACAGTTTGAGTTTATTGTGGAGGAATAAAGGGGTTCACCACAATCATCTAATGAAAGAATATATATTTGAAATGTAAGTGGCCTCTCTAATCCCATCGAACCCTACAACAATTCCCTGGTAAAAAACACAATGTTTTTTAACCCTACCTCCTTTTGGTGGTATACATGGTGAATTTACAATGGAGGTAAAAATGGTGTCTGTAACCTGAGCACAATTATAGTTTGTATTGTCATTGTCTATTGTATTTGTCTTTTGAAATCGTGCCTCTGCATCATGTCTACCTTTACCAGTACGATATACATGGTGTATTAACGTTTCCTTACCCCGATGATAAACATGATGTTTTTGAACCCTACCTCCCTTTGGTGATAAACAAGGTGAATTTATAGTGGAGGTAGAAATGATGTTTGTAACCAGAGCATGAGTACACCTCATATTTTCCTTGTCTGTTGTCTTTGTCAAAGTCATGCCTCTGCAACATGTCTACCATTACTGGTGTGATATACACAGTGTGTTTATCTCTCCTTACCTTTGTGATAAACATGACATTTTTGAACTCTACCTCCTTTTGGTGATAAACACGATGAATTTACAGTGGATGTAAAAATGGTGTTTGTAACCTGAGCATGAGTACACCTCACATTGTCCTTGTCTATTGTCTTTGTCAAAGTCATACCTCTGTAGCATGTCTATCTTTATCGATGCAATATACATGGTGTGTTTACCTCTCCTTACCCCAATGATAAACAAGACATTTTTGAACTCTACCTCCTTTTGGTGATAAACATGGTGAATTTATAGTGGAGGTAAAAATGGTGTTTGTAACCTGATCCTCTACAAATTCATGCCTCTACAACAAGGTCTTTGTCAAATTCATGCCTCTACAACATGTCTACATTTACCAGTGTGATACACATGGTGTGTTTACCTCTCCTTACCCTGGTGATAAACATGACATTTTTGAACTCTACCTCCTTTTGGTGATAAAAATGGTGAATTTATAGTGGAGGTAAAAACAATGTCTATAACCTGAGCGTGGTTACACCTCATATTGTCCTTGTCTATTGTCTTTGTCAAAGTCATGACTCTGTAGCATGTCTACCTTTACCGGTGTAATATACATGGTGTGTTTACCTCTCCTTAACATGGTGATAAACACGATGTTTTTGAACTCTACCTTCTTTTGGTCATAAACACAATGAATTTATAGTGGAGGTAAAAATGGTGTCTATAACCTAAGCATGATTACAAATCATATTATCCTTGTCTGTTGTCTTTGTCAAAGTCATGCCTCTGCATCATGTGTACCTTTATCAGTGCGATATACACGGTGTTCTTACAGTGGGGGTAAAAACAGTGTCTGTAACCTAAGTGCCATTATAGTCTGTATTGTAAGAAATACACCATCTATTGTTTCCAGTGGGATAAATGTTAGTTTTCTTTTGTGAAACATGGGGAGATGAACCATGCACATATCAAACTTATGGAGAGGTAAGGTTGAACTAAGTAGAATGTACACTTTTTTCACAAGATGACCATGATACAATAGATCAGAAGCACCAACTTAAATAATATGGAAACACCATAAGAAGAATGAGACATGACCATACACAACTTTACTTTTGTGATTTTCGAATTCCAATTTTCACTTCTTATACTTGTTTCAATACTTGGCAACTAGACCAATGACGAAATACAAAACTTTGAAGACTTTGAACTTGTAGGGATTGTTTTAGGGGACCCTACAGAAGGTGGACACCCTTATCTTTTTTCAGCAACAAATGAGAACCTCTACAAGCCATTGTTTGTAGTATTACAAAACTTACTTTTACTATTGTGACCATGAATAGAGCGGCATAGTCAAATGCATATGAGGAACTCCCTTTGCTTAACGTCTTGATGTAGAGGTAAGGGCAAATAGGTTTAGAAAGTTAAGAAAACTTTTTTGATTGCAATTCTCAATTAAAAGGTTAAGTGAGGACAAAAACATCAATATGGTCTTCTAACCACTTTTTGGAGTGAAAATATGGTTTCAAACTTACAAGGACAAGAAAATAGAAAACCATCCCTCTAGAAATGACCTCAAAATAATCCCTCAAACTCAAACTCCTTGACATCCCCAAATTCACTTCAAATCTTGTTCCTATCCATACAAATGGAGCCCAAAAGGCTTATTCAAGTAAAAAATGATCAAAAGAAATTGATCCACTCTCACCCGTGCCTTTTCACCATCTTTTCTTGATTTTCCCCTCTTTTACCAAATTTTCAGAAAAAATGCATGACAACTTTTTACAATTTTAGAGCAACTTTTGCATATTTTTGCCCATAGTACTACAAATTGAAATAATGAACAAAAATGGTCTAAAACAACCAAGCAAGACCTTATTGGACAACTTTGAGACAAAATTAATATATAATTCTATTTTGCCTATATGAGGCCTAATAGAACCTAGATGTGCCCTGCACCACATCCTTATCCCAAGTGGGTCCACATTGCATTTTTAACCCAAATCTACCCTCACTGTTGCTATACATATGATACGTGATCATTATCAGACCAACAGTCCCACACCACAAAGGGCCTTAAAACACCTCAAATGCCTCAAACTTTGTCCAAAGTTGATAGATTAAGCCCAAACTGGTTGGAAATGAAAGTTGAATCTCTCCCCTTTACACTGATGTCAAATTTAGACCATGGGAGCATTGTATATGATCACACAAAAGGACTATTACTGGAAAACCATGAGAATTTGCAAAAAAATAGAACAAGTTTATTGATTTCTTTTCTGGAACAACATCAACAAACCCCCTTGGAATAGAGAAAGGAAAATTTATATCCCTTACATCCATCCCAACCTGTTGTAATTGTATTTTGAATCAATTAGCCACTAGGAGTATTATTGGATACAATTAACACCAAAAAAATGCAAAAGTTGCAGTAGCAACTTTTGACAAAGTTGATAACTTTTACCCCTTAAACAAAATAACTCTATATCCCTCTAATACAATGTCCACATGCCACAAAGGGATTCAAAACATGAATTATATCCATTCCACTTTATTTTGACATGTTTGGAGGGTTGTACCATCATTCACCATTATAGGGCTTGATGGCCTACAAAACACAAGAATGGCACCAGGTCCATCTCCAATTACAACTTCTAATTGCCAAAGGACACAACCCCCAAGGATAGGTAGGTATGCACCAACCTAAGGTATCACATGACAACTCTAAGGAGACTCACTTTCATAGCCAAAATTCCACACTTCACCCTCCCATCCACCCTACAAGAGAAAAGGCACCCTGTTGTGGTAATCCTGGTTTGGACAGTCATACACTTGAACAAGAACACTCAAGTTTTCATGGACCATACCCTCTTACCAATACTCCAAATTCTTGGCACAATGATAGTGATCCCCTCTACTCCCTTCTCAACCATCAAACTAAACAATAATTCACTTCCAAGACTTACCAAACATGGAAACTTACCTCACTGTCATACTATGATAGTTATAAGGATTAGAGGATAGTCTTAGTCATAAGGATTAGAGGACTATGAAATTCAATGAAACCAAATACCAAATATAGTGAAATCACACCACTTTTATTGCAAATAAATTTTCAATTGGAACAAGATAATCCTCACAAGAAAAAATGAGAATTTCCAGACTGTACATTCAGAATTTGCAATGACAGTTAGGAAAAACTAAAATTTTTATATATTGATTTCCTTTTCAATACATGTCATCCAACCTCAACAGTGACCAAAGATAGGCTTATTTAAATGTTCTTTTAACCTCCTCCAATGGTTATAACCAACATTTGAGAAAAGAACACAAAACAAACATGAAATTCAAATTTTGACTTCGTGTACCAAACCCCAAGTCTTCTAGGTTGATGTTCATGGTACACAATATACAGTACAACCATTATCAGGAATGATCATTTGAGTGGGATAGTCAATGAAAAAAAGAATAGTGGATGTTGTGATCATGATAGTGTCAATCATATGAAGGGAACTCTAAGCATCAACATCATAGCTATGAACAACATCATAAAGCATGTATAGTTAAGGGTATTGATCCACAAAATGAATAAAGATAAAGGAAGATGTTGCTAAGTATAGCCTTAAATACAAAGACTAAGATCTACTCCTACAACCATATCATAGTGGTCACGTACTAGGATCTCAAAAGGAGGAATCATTGTCAAGTACAGTAAGGAGTAGAGCCATAAGGCAGTCATTGTATTTTTACAATGCAGCAGACTTAATGAGAGTGTGAGCCATGAAACAACATAAAGCATACACAAAGACAAAGGTATTGCACTCATGATTGGTACATATGGTATCAAATACCCCATAACAAAAGAAGGACAATTCGAGAAGTATTCAATAAACCTCATCTATGGTTTTGAGAAAAGAAATCATAATGTTGTCTTAGTGGTAAAATACACTGCATAAAGAATGCATGTAATAGCATAAGTTTCAAGCCCATGAGTAGGGTTATATATTAGCCCTCTCATGCATAATGAAATTGAATATATGAGTGATATGAGTTAAGACATGTATTTAAAGGTCTCCCAAATCACAAGAGCATCTAATTGAAGACAGTAATAATGTCCAAGCAAGGAGCCAGAAAACTATAATAGACATGAAGCTGATCAAAACCAAGGGGGTAGTCACCCAGTAAACCAAAAGATAACTGTGAACATAATCTGGAACACAATGTAAACATGTAAAATATAAAAAACATAAAACTAATTGCAGCTATGTATTTAAAGTTGAAAAGTTATTTCATCCAAAGTGCATTGTAAAGATATAATACAACTCAAAAAGGCAAATTTTAAATTACAGGCATTGAGGGAAAAAAATTAGATATATGCATCATTATTTAACATCAATTGCGAAAACCAAATTATATAATTTGTGATAATAATTATGAAATTATTACTAGCACAACCATCAAGTAATTTACACACATCTTTGCATTTGGGACATTGAATACCATAGCACACCAATAGAGGGAAGAGTATATGAAGTTTTGTATTATCTTTAAAGATGCATATTCAAATAGTGAAATTATATTTATGTTCAAGGTCTTGAGAAGTTTGCATAACATTCAATAGAGTATGGTGACACGAGTCACCGAATTGCATTTTGTCCATAACAATGTCTTACACAATATCAAGCACCAAAATAAATGATACAAAACAATCAGATTCAAGAAAATCTTGCTTGGATCCTCAAAAATCTATTATGCATACACGGTCTGGGACCCATACAAAACAAGTCACCGTAGTCTAGGACTAGGACAAAGTGTGGAAAATGGCAAGAGACTAACTCTATCCAGTGATCCAACAACATCTCTGTGACCCATCCTACCATGTTCGTGTAAGTCATCATACAAGCAAGAATGATACTAATCGGTCCCCGCCAAAACTGAGTACACAATCTTATCTCAACAATGTAAATTTGTACCTCCCTCCTTGTGATAAACCATTGACACACAATGATGTCAAACTGAAGGCATTGCTATCCTGTACCAAGATTTACCACATTTATCTACAAAGATGAAAAATTATTCCTGATAAGGGCACAGAAACTTGCAGAAGAAGACAACGACGGTGTGAATACACTATGTTGTCGCAAAAAAAATGTATAACATTTCAGTGTTGTCAACACAAAATTAAATTCAGAACATGCCAATATATATCAAAAAATTGTATGTTTGGGCAAATCCTCAGTATTTCATTTGTCACCTCCTTGTGGAAAATAAAAAATGTGCCATGTAAACCTAAATGACAAGAAACACACTATTATAAAATACATAATACATGTGAAAAACACACCATGTACTAATTTGAAAAACAAAATTGCAAAACATATCATGTTCTAAATTACATGATAATTGTACATTTACAGATTTGGATATGCAATAAATAATAAATGCGAAAATGAATGTGAATACCTGTACACATCTATTATTGTTATCAGTAGTGGAAAATTAAAGCTAAAGAAATAAGGCAAACAAAAAATTGTACGTACTAGCCATTATTCTCCATAAACCATGTGTTGTGAACCCATATTGTTGTCAAAATATAGATGTCGATGAGGACTTCTTGGACTAGAAGTTGAGGATGCTTTGTAAACATTGGACAAAAATGGAGGACACATCAGGAAAGTGTAAGTCATTAAAATTATGCACATGAATTTTCAAAAATGGGAGTTCCTAGCAAACTAGTGTTCCATGGAAAAGAGGCAATGCCTACGATGTGTCATCTACCAGTTTGATGAGATTGATTGTTGCCTTTCCTCCCCCTTTTACCATTGTAAGGAAACGTGAAAAAATCTGACTAAGGAATTTTGAGAGCCAAAGTGTGTTGTCTGCCACCATGCCTGTGATGCCGATGAAGCTGGACACGATCCCTTCTTGTACTAAACCATGGATGCAATCGAACAGTGCTTGTTGTAGCTAGATCCAAATTAGAACTAAAATCAAAAGGTAATGCATTCAATTGCTAAAGATCTATCCATAACTTCTGGACACAAGAATAGATGGATTTAATTTGTGTTGCTGATTGTGGCCTTGTTTCTGACAACATCTTCAGGAAATCAAGTTCTTCACTCCACAACATCATTGTGTGCGTGGGATAAACACCATGCCTAAGAGATGTAGGAGACCATTGAGGAATAAGAACATTACATCTATTGTCTTCGATCATGTTAGGTGTGGAAGTGTGTACTAGATTTGTCATAGATTTAGTAGTTCATGGGACATCGTCACCTTCATTAATAATTTCAGATGCTCATTTAATACCTTTCCAAAAATAAAAAATAAAAATGGAAAAAAGAATATTGCAGTTGAGTAATTCTACACATACAAGATTCAATAGGCCATGGAAAAAAGAATATAACAATATACACATAGAAGAGCCAAATTCACCACCATCACCTACATCCTTTTGTATGGCAGCAACCTTCAACATGTGCTTGCAAGTGTTTCCTTGCAAACTCCAAGGATAGTCGCAAACATATAGGTCACAACCAAAAATTCTTCCGACATACCAATTTGATGAAGACTGTCTTTTCACCCAAAACCATCTAGGTTGACTGTCATCAGCAGCAACGTCAGCATCGGGGATTTCCCTTGTCCTCTCAATACTATTTTGTAAATGGTGCATACTATAGTTGCAGATAAAGCCATTTTGCTACGAACTCTTCTTATGTCTATAGGATGGACCCATTTTATGGGAAAGGGTATAGTACAGGTGATCCATTTGCTTAGAATATTTTCCTTGATGATCACACATGTAGTGCATCTTCAATTTGCAATGATAAGACTCGATGACAACATTTGTGTCCTAGTTGGCATGTGGTAAATGCCTAAATTTTTTTGCCCACATCACTACAAACCATAAAGATAATAAATATGAATCTAAATGTATGTCGTGCAGCATCACATGATCTATGATAAAACAAAACGAAGCTATAGCTCACCTATACGCCCATTTCCTTTGCACCAAGTTCTATAGAAGTAGTCAAGGAAATGAGGTTGGTCACTAAACTCATCAGAGAAATTATCCAAATGGTAGATAGTGCTCTCTTCACTTTCATCCATTGCCATCATGATCATCCCTTGGAAGTGAAATATACATCCATCATCATATCCTTCGAAGTGTACCTATACATGTTCTTCAACCATGAACGATGCACATGCCAAATACAAAGAAATATGCAACACTCAAATATAGCCCTTGTAAAAAGACAACAAAAGGACATAAGCAAGACATCCAAGCACAATGAGACATGTCATAATAATTATGATACAAAAATACAACTAATAAAACATGACATATTGTATGGCTTGTATCTTTGTAGTGCAATCATTGGTCAAAAAGGTGTTGATCCTCCAATCAAGTCTGGCCTGCTTTCCTCATCGCTACAACTCCACCAACCAAGCCAGAATGTCCTCGTTCTTGATCCGTGAGCACAGTGCCTGTGCAACAAGCACCCCAGATTGTTGTTCATCAAAAACTAGTAGCGAATACAATTGGTATTGTTTGGCAATAAACCAAACACAATCGTTAGCTCAAATAAGGGCAATGCGTAGCTAATCTCTCCACAAAACAACACTACATAAAATTTCTAAAAATCCTCCAACCACAGCTGCATATAATTTTGAGTACCTAAATCTTCATGATCTGCATCCCTATAACATCACGAAAAATGACACAAAAAAACCATTGTGTTTTGCAAATCTGAGAGTTTAATTTTTTTTTTCCATGCTATTTTCTGTGGAGATTAGCCACTGCCATCAATGCATCCATATTTTAAAAAAACACACAAATAAGAATGAATAGAAAGGATTCATAGGATATAAGCCCATATTTATTGGTTGCAAAGATGGAATCCATGGAAATAACCGAGTTGTGGGATTGTACGACCATCATGTTCAACATCCATGGATTTTGGATCCTCATGATGAAAGGATGGTTAGCGCCTTGTGGTGGTTGGAAATAAAAAAATTGGTTGCATCCTCTAATTGCCATAGCATTATTTTATTGGAAATATTGGCATGCTTCTACGAGCACTTGGACTTTTCCCTCCTCCATGCATTCAAGACATCCTTACATTTTAGGAATTCATCTCTCTTCCTCAACAAGGTACATAAATGATGATTAGATAGGTGTCTATCCATGATAGCATAGACACTAACATCCATTAGAAACAAGATCTCAACATAACTTCTGCATTTAGCTAAAAGGTTTGGAGCAAATCGAGAATGTGGTTCGTTCATTATATCATCAACACCATGACAAAATTGACCATTTGCATCCATATGAGGCCTTTGATTGAATATCAGTATAGCTACATCTAGTCTACCTTTCATCACCTTAATGATAATATGGCATTGGCAACCTTGTTCTTTGTAAAGTTCCTTGTGCATTCCTTTGTGGGAGGATCATTCCTATGATCGTCTGGACCATACGCACACCAATAACTGAAATGCATATTGTCATGGTGTCAACAACCAATCTGAAGAGAGAGAAAATATTGCATACATATTACATGAATGATGCAATGTACTCACCACAAATACATCATCATCTAGTGCTGTTTTAAGCTTCCAATGTGCTTCTCATTATGATGTGTATGGATAAATGCGGCTTCTACACTTTCAACAAAGGCTTCTCCTATAAAAAAATTATCCAATCTATGAAGAGGAATTGTTGCACAATGGTCAGTATGACCATCATCTTCAACAACAATTGGACTCTGATGGAGATTGTTGGCTGAAAAATGACCAACTCCATTCCCAACATCTTGAATTTGTAAATCGATTAACAAATAACATATAACAAAAAGTAAATAAATTAAAAACTATGTTGGTTCACTATCTATAACAATTCATCATTAACACATTCAAATAGTTGTTCAGAGGTATTTCAATAATGTATTATTCTAACCATAAATGAACTCATATCCTCCATCCTTGAAGTGATTCACTCATGTAGTTAACCTTACATAACAATATCAATGTTTATATGTGTTATGAATATGTTGCCTATGTATTTTGTTCTATTGGTTCCATGAAAATAACAAGAGAAAAGAGAAATTGTTGCATTCTATACATAAAACATTGAATCAGTGATACAAAGAAATAAAGAAAGTGTGTCACCAAACAACACCCTAGCAAGTGTGGGTGGAAGGCATGCAGGTGGAAGAGCACTTACTATTCTACATAGTGCATAATAACATTTGTAGTCTAGAGATATTGGCCACCCCACATCGAAGTATTCTGAAGAATACATTGTCTCTTGGGGTTGACGACCTTGAATTCGGCAAGGACTAAATACCTTAAATACACATATACAATGAATGCAACATCCTATGCCTACGACCAATTTCTCCACATGAAAGATGCTAGGAAAACTTGTGAATCATTTCTAGTAATGTGAAACAAGTAATATTACAACAACCAAACTCAGATATCAAAGAAATCATTGACATCTCTTCAAAAAAAAGAAATTAACAATTCACAAAAACAAACAAAGCATAAAAAAGAATGACATCCTGGCATTTATCCATAGAATATGGCCAACAACATAAACTACATGATACATTCTTCTAACGGGACTACCTAATATAATTTTCCCAGCAAATACTAACTTCTTGTTTACACATTCCGTCAATCCAACAATGTAATCATAGAGCTAATTGCATAGAGGTAATTTTTGTTTAAGGGGTGTACAAACCTTGTTTATCTAGGAGGAGATATTTTCACAAATCAAATGAATGGTTTTAAGAAATGTGCATCGTATGCCATCAAGTATACCTCATATCATCCATTAACTTAACCTAGTAATATTGTAGAAAACAACATGATATACAACCTGCAAGCCTCTATCGTGAATTAGTTCAAGTACCTCCAATATGAGTCAACATACCATGTAGATGACTAACAAAAGTGAATAGCATATAACAAGAGAATGACATTGTGTTTCGCATTTAAAAATGTTACATGGAAAGGATGAAAGGCATGTACACCAAAACCCATGCGGTAACCTCCAAAACCCACATATGTACATTGCTGCCACCAACCTCAATCATAAAGCTCATTGTTTTCATCTATAGACATAAAGCTCAATTAGTAATAGAAAGGAGGGAAATCTTAAAAATATGATGCATCCTATGAATGGTGATTAGAAGTTGTGCATGTAGTGAGGGGCATTCAATGATCAATCATGACCTTTCTCATTGGTTATGTATTTTATTTTGTGTAGTGAATGGAAAGAGGTGATCATGGTAAACGAAGAGTACAATAATCATTTTTAAAAAAAATAATCCAGTACCGCACTACACAACTAAAGATTCTAGCACCACCAGAAACAAATGGTAGTTAGATAGGAGGTCTAGAAATGAGAATTCAGATCCTTTCAAGAAATGCAACTGTAGAAAACACATTTTCGTTTACCAAATATTGTTTCTGTGTTTGGCCTAAATTTAATAAAAAATAGCTTAATCCCATCTCTCCTGCTGGGCACTGAAATTGTGCTTGCATATCATACATACCAAAAACTTCATTTTCGGGGGTTGAAAAACACAAGTGGTTATCCTACGTACAACAGTCGAATCATATTCAACTTAAAATAGAACCTGACTATTGAAAAGAAATGCCCACTCTGTAAGGGGAGATGATTGGTGTTTTCAAACAACTGGAAAAAAAATTGGAACTTTTCAAATCTGCTCAGTTTGTATCTCTTCTTTGCATTTCATTTAAAATTTCATTGCATTTCTTGTAGAAAATAGAAAGGTTGTCAACACTTAAAAATTAAATCACTTTACTTAATTGATATGACTCAATTAAATACTACACAATTTAAAAATGAAGAGAATTGATCTCAATTCAACTATGCAACTAAGAATAACACTGAAACTTAATGAGATGTACTCCTTAATTGTTCTTGTTTAGCACTTGATTAATGAATAGGAAGATGCATATAATTATTTCACTGAATGCAATATTATTAAATTGCACATATGCAATATCATCAACTATATGTAATGCCTCAAAATGCAATGTGATTAGCTATATGTATTGCCTCTATATGTTGCACTGAACGCAAATATCTTTTATTTTATCTAAAGACTATGATCACAATTCAAGGTTGTCTATTATTAAATTGGCATCTATTTATGACAAAGGATGTACTAATTGAGCACCCTAAGTTTGCACTTGTCAAAATCTTACGTGCAAATTTTAAAAATACTCCCATTTTTTAATCTAAATTAAACTATCATAACTGCCACAACACACAATGTAAATTCAAAACACAATAAACAAAACTATAGTTTTCCACACACAATAATCTTTGTAGAAAACACGATGGTTGTCTGGTAAATTATGGGAGCATAGTCAGGTGTGCTTTGAATTAGCATGTTTCATGGACATCTATTTTGCAACAAGCCATTGAATTTTCAATGTGACACTTTAATCATGACCAGATACAACGTTTTGCTTTTGTCATAGTGATAAATTAATATAGTGAAAATTTATATGAGAAAATAAAAATCATATTGTTTTTTCAAATTTTATAAAGCCACAAACTTGTGTAATTGTTATTTAGGGTTAGATCTTCTAGGTCTCTTAAATACACTTAAGTTTTTAATAATAAAAGCAACATTAACGAGGGTTTTGATTCTTAACATAATCAAAAGGTGACTCTTAACATATCCAGAAGGTTATCAGTAGCAAATTAACAACAAGATCAAAATGAGACTAGTTATTAAAGAAGGGATTATTAGGTGTTGTGAATATTTTGTTATAAAGATAATCAAGTTTTAGGTCTAATCTACAATTTATCTTAGTTGTGGCTTAAGAGATAGGTTGACATATTTATTAGTATACAAGTGATGCATGTGCATTAATCCTCTACAACAAATTGTTTATACCTTAGGTGATTCATCTCTTAAGAAATACCTTACTATGTGCATATATAATGGAGTTTTTTAAATAACCGAAAATATTATCTTTAATATATCACTTTAGTATCAAGGACAAAGGGGGGCATACTTAAATCAATATGATATGGTTAGGTGTTGAAGCTTGGGAAGCATGTATAAAAGAGAGACATGGTGTTTATAAGTGGAATTATAAAACTCTATAAATCACACTGTATTGGTCAATCAGTGGAAAGAGAATTAATTATGAGGGTCTTGCAAGGGTCATGAAATTGTCATTTATCTACACTTAATTGGCATGCATTGTATCAAAGCCTCACAGTCCTAGGTGTGCCTACTTAATACCAACACTAGTAGAGTTCAAAAAGGAAACAATTATCATACAATGTTTGTCCTGTACTAGTTCAATTATATCATTTTTTTCTTAAAGTAGTTATTGGACACCTTTTGCTAATGTCACAACCTAGAAGAATCACTATGTATCTCTTAAATACTTTCATTATAATTTAATTAATATGTATTTTATAATCAAGATATAGTTATTAAGAGGATTCAATATTAGAGTTGTAGCAAAAGTTTGAGGGTTCAAATATGTAAACCCTCCTAAATCAAATATTTAATTAGATGACATATTTTTCATAGCTCATATGCATTTGTGTCAAGGATTTAATGTATGAGATACAAACAAAAATAGTTTTGAGTTAGATGTAAGTGTGGGTGTTGCGCTAAGTAGATAGAGTAGAAATAATAAAAGGGTACAAAAATTTAATGAAAAATGGGTACATTGAATACATAGTTAAAATAGAGAGGCATTTTAATTATACACATGTATATGAGAATCAATGTAATGTCCATTCTCTTTTTTTTCTTGTCTGCTTTTTTATTCTTATGATATATGTTATATTGAGTGTTTCATTAGTTTATTATATGATTCATGTGATGCAATCCATTCAACTAAAAAAATTATGAGATTTATTATGCCATCGAGGTGTCTTGATAATGTATTCTAGATGCTATTATAGAGATGCTTGTATGACCATTGAGGTATTTCCAACTAGGTTTTATTTTGGCATTAGTTTTTTTACTATGAATTATGGGGTGCATATGTTGAGCTCATTTATATTATATATTTTTATTGTTTCAATGTTATATATTATTATTTTTGTAAAATAAAAGGCATAAGCCTATATATACTTGTATTTCACAAAAGATCAATTACAACTTTATGTAAAAATTCCATGGTACTGTCTCATAGGCAAACATTTATAACTTATAACTATACGATTAATAATTATAGATATACGGAAATCATATTGAAACAAAAGGTATTAGGAAACATTGCTAAAAATTTTTAAAAACATATAAGTCAAGCAACATAGAACCCAAAATAACGAGAGTAAGGATGAACGCACTCAAAGGGAGTAAAATAAGTTGAAGTAGTGATAAATGCCACGATACACAATGTAAATTCAAAACACAGTAAACACAATGATGGTTTTCCACACAGTAATTTTTGTAGACAACATGAGGGTTTGCTAGTATATTAGGCGAGCATAGTCCGGAGGCATGTTTTTGGCCAAAATAAAAAATGCATACTTTATTTCACCAAAAAAACGCAACTTGAGAGGCTGAAAACCCAAACAATTCCCACAAATAACTCAAATTACAACATTCAAGAGATGGGTTCCTTACTCACCAGTTTTTTTGTGTCGAAATCTTCGCTAACCCTTGCTGAATCCAACCCCCTTTCCCACGGCGACAAAAATCCTCATTTCCACGAATATTGAATGCACAAAACCCTGTGTTTGTTGGCCAAAATTACAAATCCATACTTGAAACACCATAAAAACTACCCTTTCAAAGACCTAAAACCTTAAAGAAACTCCACGAATAACTAAAAAGTAAAACTTTAAAATGATGCGTACCTTACTGGTTTTTTCTCTTGAATTCTTCCTTCACCCTTTCCAACCTACTTTCATCCAGTGCAAAAAACTGATGTTATCCTGTGTCCAAAAATCTTCATAGCCCACGTCTTAGTCCCAATCCTATATCTGTAGCAGCCTCTCTACCTCCCCTCTCTTTTACAGCGTCCAAATATTGCATTGACACTCTTAACGAAAATATTATGTATGCCACATAGCTCATTGCCAACATAAACCTCTTGTTGACCATGCAGTAACTACAGTCACCAGCTATGGACTGTGCGTTTACTTTCAAAAACACCCACACAACAACTCACTTTTCTCGGCACCGTCGAAGCCCCCCATTCGCTTCCTCACAATAACCAAATGTTTGTTTTTCTCAGCACCATCTCCACCATCGCATATGTTCATGTTGGAACATGAAGGGCTCCACCTGGAGCCCACGAAACTCCACCTATGTATGGCTCAATGCCCATGCTGAGTACGGCGTGCTATTTTATGTGGAGAATGGCCACTTCCATTATAATTCTCCCATCTGGTTGATTTAGATCAACTTACAAAATATATTACAACACAGTGGGCAAGACTCAAAAACGTTATGTTCAAATTAGAATTTAAGAAGAATAAAAATTGATTTAGATACGTTCAATAATAAAATAATAATATACACTCATGCTAAATTTTAAGAATCTAGAAATATAAGTGATTTGTTAAGTTTTATTTTTAATAAATAGGAGATATTTTTTATTATTATTTAAAAAAAGCTGAAATTTATTTGTTTATTAATGATGTAATGTTTGAATGTTATTATTTTAATTAATATTTATATTAATTATAAATGAGTTTTTCTTAAATTGATTTGATTTTGGGAGTAGGAGGTGACAATTATTGACTAATAGGAAAACCAAAAATCTATTTAGATATGTTTCATAACAAAAATTTATATTTGTACTAAATTTTGAAGAATTGATCAATATAAGTGGCATGGTTAGTTTTAGTTTTAACAAAACAAGGGTGACCATTTTGTTATTATCAAGAAACTATTGAAATTTATTTTGATTTAAATGATTAGATCATTGAACATTATTAGTTTAATTAATATTTATATAAATTATAAGTTAGTTTATCTTAAATCAATTTGATTTTGTAGTAAAGTCTTAACACGTGAAAATTGAAAAAATGAAATTAGTAGTGTCTTGTAATAATTTTAACAAAACTTCCTTGAAAAAGATATAAGATCTAGTATATTTGAAAAGATATCAATTGTATTGGTGATTTTTTTTAATGTTAATTTTATTGTTGATTTTTCTTTAAATAACAATACATTTGTAGAGCATCTTGGTGAATTATACTTCTATTCAAATAAATACAATAATTTTGCTAGAAAATTATACTTTTATTCAAAAAAAATTTAAAAAAATTGTTGGTGAATTAAAGTTGAATTCAAACAAATAAAATGAATACAAATAAAATAAGAGAATTATGACTTATATAAATATTCAAAATAATTAAATTAATTATTGTTGGGATTTGGTGTTTACATTATTGCATAAATTGATTTGTCATAATAATGTAACCAAAAAATTATTTTTTTGTGGTACATTTAGAAGATGTGGTTGGTCACACCAAATAATATTTGAGGATTACTTATAAATTTATATTACACAAAATTGGGTTAATTATTTTGTGTGAGAGACATAGATGAATTATTTAACATTTGGAGAAAGTTAATTAAGTGAAAACTTAATACCCAATATTAAACTAGGGGTCAATAGTGTTGTGATCGAAGGTTTTGAGACACATATTTTTATTATACCACTTGGTTGTATTTGTGTGAGCTTGAATCTATACAAGCAAGAACATGTTTAGTAGTTAAGGTTGGATGGGTGAGTGGGTTGTCATATTATTGATTCCTTCTAAGTCCAATCATTATAATTCTAGGTTTAGTAGATTTGGTGCAAAGTTAAATCCATGGATATGTAGGTTAAATATAAGCCATTAGAAGTTATGAAGATACTTGTAGGTTGTTTTTGTGTTTATTTAGGCTCTTAGAATTTACATATTTGTTAGGTTTATTGTAGATTTGTGGTTTGAGAAAAATACATCAAAAATAGTTTTGTGGAATGGGCTTTTATATGAGGTTTTTGTGGGGTAAATTTCACAAATGACTTCATAAGACAAAACATACCTCAATGTTATATTGAGGCTGCCAGAGAAATAAAGATTGACATAAAATTTGATCTATTTAGAAATGTAAAAAAATAAATAAAAAAATTAATGCTATATCAGATTGTATAACTGTAGAATCAAGGGCGTCATTAAAACAATAAAAGGGCTAAGAAAATAATCCTATCAATATTACCTAAAAAATATTACAGGTAAAATAAAAATTAATTAAAATAGCCATTAAAAAGTTATTGAACAAATATTTAAACTAGTATAAATTAAAAAAAAAAAATATTGGCCTAGAGGTACATGGTCCATAGACCCTTGCACTACATGTACCCCCTAAGGTATGACCTATAGATTTTTAGCCCCAACTTACCACACTACTAGAAACCATCTATATTAATTCTATTGAAAATTTGGTTTTAAAATTGTAGTTGATACAAAAATAATTTTAAATATTAAAATTTTGGAAATAAATTTCAACCACTACATTGAACCCATCAACTCACTTTTAAATATTTTCAAAAAAAAAAAATTAATAAGAGTATATGTTGCATTGGATCCATATGATATAAATTTTAAATTCTTGAAAATCATGTAAAAAAATATAGTTGAGTCTACCAAAGCTTGCATACATAGACGAACTAGATATTTTTTCTAATCTGCAAAGATAAGAACTTAGTGAAATGTTGAACAAAGTATGAGAAAATGCTTCACATGCTAATACTTTGAAAAGTGATGTGTAAATTTTAATATTGTAAAAATTATAGAAAGAAGAAACACATAAAAAATAAAATAAACAATATAACATAATAAGGGTTACAAGACTAGTCACAACCTAACCTAGGTTGGTTCAAGATGAATTTTAATGGGTCCTCAAAAGGGAACCCTGGTCAGGCAAGAGGGGGTGTTGTAATTAGGGATTCATAGGGAAATGTGGTGGCAGCCTACATAGAAAATCTTGGTACTCAAATTTCCATCTTGGACGAGATGATGGTGACCTTTTATGGCATCTCTATTGCTAAGAATAGAGGTACAAGGTTAATCAATGAAGGGGACTCCAAGAATGTAATCATGATGCTACAAGGCACAACCAAACCTGGCTAGCAAGTCATGGATATCATTTTAAATTATGGTGGTCTCACTACCAAATTAGACCACATAATATTTCAACACATTTTTAAAGAGGGTGATAGGACAATTGTTAGGCTAGACTACCTAGGCCCCTTCTCTGAGTGGTTAAAAGTTTGGATAGATCTGCATGATTTAACTGCCAAAATATATGCCATGGTAAACAGGGACAACAAAATCTATGAAGCCTAAAGATTTCAAAATCACCTTTTTCTTGGTATCCTCTCCACAGTGAACTTCTATCATATCTTGAGATGGATTAGTGTTTTTAATGGGAAGGATAACGAAATTTGTATTATTGTTTCTAATTGTGAGTTTTCCAATCCTGCTTTGTGTAATATTGTCTTGGCTTCTGGCTATGGGTTTTTTGTGGGTATGATGGGAGGAGATTTAATTCAAATGGAGCTTAATACTTATAAAAAAAATAAAGAGAATAATAGACTCTGAGAGAAAGTGGCGAAAGGTAATCGAGCTAACTACATGGAGGGTATGAAGGGCTTTGATCCTTCAATATTGGATCAATTTGCCTAGTTTGGGAAAAATGGTGAAATTCAAGTGGGTAAGGTGAAATTTATTGTGTCAATGGAGATAATTTATATGGTCATGGGGCTTGTTGTGGAAGGCAAGTCTTTCTAGAAGAAGCCAAAAGGGAATTACAAGGAAGACTTTAAAATATTTCTAGGTCTAGCGGAGATCGTAGCCTACCTCCAAAGCAATTTCAAAAGGGATGACCTCCCTAGTATTTTGAGGGATGTGACATTTCTACTGATGAAGTTGATCACTTTGGATGAGTGCTTCAAGAAGTTTCAGTCTCAACTATTCTCGATGCTCGATCGCCTACGATATGGAGTTAAGATGAATTTTCCCTTTTGGATTTCTCCTCCATATCCTAGTTTATGGTAGTGGTTAAGTCTAAGGGTTCCCTCCCCTTGCATGAAGGTATCATTCTATGGATTTATAATTTTTGCCTGAGTTTACCCCCTTCTAGTGGTCCTAAAATTAACCCTTCTGGCCTAGGTTCTATGTTTAGTTACTAGTCAATCTGGTTAATGATAATGCTTCCACAAAAACCCTTAAGGTGCCAGCTCAGGATAACTCCTCTTGGTCTACTAAATCTAAAATTTATTTAAGTCTCCCTATTCAATAAAGATCTACTTAGAAGATGATAATTATTGAAGAAGAAATAGAGGAGATAAATTCTTCATGGTATTCTAGGTTAGATTGGACCTCCGATAATATAGTGAGTAAAGTAGCTACTCCCCATCTCCCCTTTCTCCCCTTGAGTCCCCTAATTCCTCTTTTCAGGGTGGTCTAATCAAAGAGGGATTTCCCCTCTTTGCAACCAAAGTGAATGAACTCTATGAGGAGTTTAATAAGAATGAACTTTCCATTCATTGGCTTCTTGGACAATTTGAGGTGGCAAAAAAAGAAAATTATTAGGCTTGAAGCTATTGTAGATTTGGATGCCAGAGCCTCAAGCGGGGCTGAGGATGAGAAGGAATAGGGGGCTTGGATGGAAATGGGAAATCATTTTGCTAAGATTGATAAATGGGAAGTGCTAAAAAACATTGTGAATCAACTTTGTGAGAAAATTGGCCAAAGAAAGAATATGAAGGACTTGGTAGAGATGGTGGAGGCAATGCAAGAAAATCAAAACACAATGAATAGGAAAATGAAGAACATGTTAGATCAAAACAAGGAGATAATGGAGAAGTACTGTTTTGCTCTTCATCATATTCAAGAAGAAATTGTGAGCATGCAACCCAAGAAAAGAAGGGTCTTCCACTATGAGTGATGTAGGAGCATCCCTGGTTCATGACAATCTTGCATCAACCAAAACATTTCTATACAGTTTGTTTTTTGTTTTGCAGCTTCAACATTTCTTTCTGCATTTTCTTGTATTTTCTCATCAGATCTTGTGGAGATGGATTTTTCTTGTGAACATGATTATCTTCCTTATTCCTAAACCGCAAGATGTTTGGATCATTTTTTTGAAAAGTTATCTCTTTTGGATTCTGAGATAGTTTTCTGGCTTAGTGCACCAAAACCACTTGGACCTATTTATTGTTGGTGAATCTTGTGGACACCCAGTTCATTGGCATGTGGCTAGCCTTTTCGCTAATCTGCAATTAATCCTTTGGATTTTCCAGAGGAATCTCTTTGGTGGAGGTTGACCTTGTGGTTTTACATGTTTGAACTTGTTCTTTGGTATTTAACCCCTCTTGGGCCGACGTGGATCCCTCTTAACCATATAAATTAATGTAATTAATGATCATAATTTATCAATGACAATGTAGAAGACATATCTTAACATTTAGACGTTTGGAGTTGACCGATTGTGTAATTGAGCATGTATGTAGTAGGCCAATGAGCCAAATCTTGTAGCCCAGATGTTACCCATCTTTTGTAACCAGTTTTCATGATCTAATTTATTTAGTTCTTCATTGCCTTCATCATCTTGTCTTGCTTCCATTGTGTTTACTCTTGTTGCATGGTCCAAATAGATCATATTGAGGTCCCTCCTAACCGTGACTACACCGAGTGGTATCAGAGCGAGATTTCATTCAAGAGATTGTGTTGTCTACAAGATTTTTTTGTGGGGTGGCAAACTATGGATCCAACCTGCAACTGCAGAGGACTAGCGTGAAGAGGAAATAGGAATGGTGGAGTGCATGGAAATGCAAACCTTTTCATAATGGAAATGTTGAGAGGAATTGTATCTCGGTTAGAAGTTGTTGAGATAGCCTAGGGAAGAGGCCAACTTATTGAAGATGTGAGTGAAGATGAAGAAGAAGAAGCACCGGCAAAACAAGTAGCAAACCCCCCGCGCGATCGATCTAGATGAAGAAAGGTTCTTGAGGGTTTTCAGTAGGGAGAATTTACTAAACCACATTTCACCCCACTAGAGTATGATGGAAAATTGAATTCGGATGAATTAATGAATTGGATCTTGGAGATGGAGAAGTATTTTTATTTTGAGAATACCATAGAAGAAAGGAAGGTGAATATTTGCAGGTTGATAGACAGAGAAGAGGTAAAGAGATGATCAAATCATGCGAGTGGATGGTTGCCCAGTTGAAATCAAAGTTTATGCCATCTAATTATCAAATAAATCTATTCTGGAAGTTACAAAACTTGAAGCAAAAAGAATCTAGTGTGAAGGAGTATACCAAATAATTCTACAAGTTGAATATCACATCCGGACATGTGGATGATGATGTTGAACAAGTTTCAAGATATTTAAATGGATTGTGGATGTCTATACAAGATGAACTCAGTTTGATCAAGTTGCAGAGTGTTGAAGAAACTAACCAATATGCCTTGAAAGAAGAAGAGAAGTTGAACAAAAGACATGAGCAGAGATAGAGGGGTAGAGGTGGAAGGTTTTTCGGAGGAAGATTTCATGCAGGCAGAGGATATTCCAGAAGAAGAGGAACCTATTCAGATCAGAACAAGGACAAGAAAATAAGCAAAGATGGCAGTTCATACCAGAAGGGTGACAAAAAATTCTACCGAAGGAGAGAACCTGATGGTTATTGGAATGATAATTTTGGAAAAGATGACAAAAGACAAGATAAAAGAGTGTTTAGAGGTACTTTATTTAAGTGTGGAGTAGAATGACATCATGCTTTCAAATGTAAGAACATAGAGAATAGTGGAGGAACAACATTGCTAGAAGAAAGCCCCACCAAATCAGCTAATAAACTAGAAGATAGAGATCTTTGTGTCATACTAGAGAGGATGAAGAGCCCTTGCAGGGGAGAAATTTGTGCATGACTAGATGTAAGGTATCCGATAAATGTTGTAAAGTAGTTATTGATAGTGGTAGTTTGGATAATTTTATTTTAGAAGAAATGGTGAATAAATTGAATTTGGAAAGAGTGAAACACCCTAAACCTTATCAAATAGCATGGATTCATGATGATCATAATTTGTTAGTAAGTGAGCAATGTTTGGTGAAATTGAAAATTGGAAATTATCATGATGAAGTTTTGTGTGATATTATGCTTATGGATATTTGTCACCTTTTGTTAGGTAGACCTTGGCAGTTTAATAGATAGGTGATACATGATGGAAGAAATAACATATACACTATTGTAGAAAATGGGATGAAGCAAACCATGTTAGCCTTCTTAGAGGATCCCCTTAAGAGTGAAGTCTATACAAATGCTAAAATATGTTTGGTCGATGGAATAAAATTCCTAGATGGAATGAGACATGAAAATGTGTGTTTTTCCTTAGTTCTTGAGAGGACTGAGAACCTAGAAAGCATAGAAGAAGAATCAGAGGATATAAAGGAGTTGCTGACATAGTATGACGATATCATTTAAGATAATGTTCCCCATGGATTACCACTTGTAAGGAATATCACTCATTGCATGGACCTGATTCTTGGAGCTTGTTTGCCTAATAGAGTTGCACATCAAATGACATCGATAGAGAATGAAGAGCTCAATAGACAAGTTTAGGAATTTTTGAAGAAATGTTTGATCAGAGAAAGTTTGAGTCCTTATGTTGTACCAATAGTGTTAGCACCTAAGAAGAATGGAGAATGGAGGATGTGTACCGATTCTAGAGAAATAAACAAGATCACAGTGAAGTACCAGTTTCCTTTACGTAGGATGGATGACATAATGGATTGCCTAAGTGGAGCCAAATACTACACAAAGATAGACTTGAAGAGTGGATATCATCAGATCAGAATCAGAGAAGGATATGAGTGGAAGACAACATTCAAGACAAATGAAGGATTGTATGAATGGTTGGTGATGCCTTTTGGGTTGACTAATGCACCAAGTACTTTCATGAGGTTGATGAATGAGGTATTCAAGAAATTATTGGGTAAGTTTGTTATTGTATATTTGGATGACATTCTATTTTTTTAGTAAGACAAAAGAGGAGCATTTATTGCATTTAAGACAAGTTTTTGCAGAGGTTGAGAGAAGAGAAATTGCTAATAAATTTAAAGAATTGTTCTTTCATGAAAGACAAATTAGTATATTTGGGATTTGTGATATCTATGGATGGATTGAAGATGGACCCTAAGAAGGTAAGAGAAATTGTTGAATGGCCTACATCGGAAATCATTTTAGAGGTAAGATCATTTCATAGATTGGATAGTCTCTACCAGAATTTTATCAAGAATTTTAGTTCAGTTTGTAGCCCTATGACTGAGACAATGAGAGGAGATAGGAAGGAATTCAAGTGGACAACTAGAGAAAACAAGAGTTTTAAATTGTTGAAGAAAAAAGTGACTGAACATTTTGTGTTAGCTTTACCAGATTTCAAAAAAGTATTTCAAGTGGACTGCAATGCAAGTGGGAACACAATTGGAGCAGTATTGAGTCAGGAAGGGAGATCAGTAGCTTATTTCAATGAGCAGTTGAATGATGTCAGGAGGATATATTCAGTGTATGATCAAGAATTTAATGTCATAGTTCAAGCCTTGAATAAGTGGAGACATCACCTATTGCCTAAGGAATTTGTGTTGTATATTGATCATCAAGCCTTGTTGTATTTGAACAGTCAGAGTAAGTTGAGTCAAAGACATATGAGATGGGTATAATTTTTGTAGAGTTACACCTTTGTGTCGAAGTGTAGGAGTGGTAAGTCAAACAAAGTTGTTGATGCATTAAGTAGAAGGAGGAATTTGTTGACAGAGATGAGAGTGACAGTATTAGGATTTGAAGAGTTGAAGACCTTGTATGATGATGACCCAAATTTTGCCGAACCTTGGAAAGCATGTAGAGCACCAGTTATGGTAGATAGAATTCAGTGGCTGGATTATTTCATTTAGGATGGGATTTTATTTAGAGGAGATCAGTTGTGTATACCTAAGAGTTCTATGAGGGAGAATATGATAAAGGAGAAGCATAGTGAAGGATTAGTCAAACACTTTGGTGTTGATGTAAAACTATAGCATTGTTGAGTGAACATTACTTTTGGTCTCAAATTCATAAGGATGTCAGGAAATTTGTGTAGAGCTATAGAATTTGTCAAGTTGCAAAAGGTAGTAGTCAGAATGTAGGATTGTATAAGCCTTTGACAATATTAGAGAGACCTTGGGAATACATAAGCATGGATTTCATACTTGGATTGCCTAAGACACAAGGAGGGAATGATTCTATATTTATGGTGGTGGATAGATCCTCAAAAATGGCTCATTTCATGCCTTGTAAGAAGACATCAGATGTAGTGCATGTAGCTGAATTATTTTTCTAGGAGGGAGTGAGATTGCATGGATTACCTAGGAGCATAGTTTCAGATAGAGACACTAAGTTTGTTGGTTATTTTTGGAGAACACTTTGGAAGAAGATGAAGATAAATTTAGAGTTTAGTTGGATAGACAGTGGTAGTAAATAGGAGCTTGGGAAATTTGTTGAGATACTTAGTTGGAGATAAAATGGGAAGTTGGGATTTGATTCTTGCACAAGTAGATTTTGCCTACGATAATTTAGTGAACATGAGTATCAGAAGAACACCTTTTGAGTTTGTCACAAGAGCACACCCTAGAGGTATATCAGAATTGAGGGATGTTAGTAATGAAGACAAATGAAGTGTAGAGGTAGTCGAGTTTTCATATCACATGAAGGCCTTACATATTCAAGTTAAACAACAATTGGTAGATATGAACAACAAGTATAAGGAGAACGTGGATGAGAAGAGAAGAAATAAGGAATTTGAAGTTGGTGATGAAGTGATGGTGTATATGAGAAAAGAAAGTTTTTTCAGTTGGAACCTATAACAAGTTCTAGATGAGGAAGTTTGGACCTTGCAAGATCATGAGGAAATTCAGTTCCAGAAATGCATATGAAGTAGAGCTACCAGATAGTTTGAGTATTTTAGCTATATTCAACATTACAGATCTACATCAGTATCATGAATCAGAATTCAGTAAAGATAGTATTGCAGACTTGGAGAAATAGTTGCCCTAGAAGGAACCAGAGTAGATTGAAGACATTTTGGATAGTATGATTGGGTGTAGTACTCAAAGCAATCAGTACAAGGAATATCTTGTAAAAAGGAAGGACATACTAGTTGAAGATTCATCTTGGATTTCTCAAGCAGAGGTGGACCGCCTTGATTTTCCTCTGACCCTAGCAAAGTGAGGGACTCACTTTTTCAACAACCCTAGATGTCTAATGCAGGAGAATCCACAGTTCTTGGGAATCTTGCATCAACCAAAACATTTATTTTCAGTTTGTTTTTTATTTTGCAGTTTTAGCATTTCTTTCTACATTTTATTGCATTTTCTCACTGGATCTTGCGAAGCTGGATTTTTTTTGTGAACATGATTATCTTATTCCTAAACCACGGGATGTTTGGATCAGTTTTTGGCAAGTTATCTATTCTGGATTTCAAGACAATTTTCTGGCTTAGAGCACCAGAACCACTTGGACCTATTTACTATTGGTGAATTTTGCAAATCCCTTTTGTAGCTTGCAAAGCCCTAGTTCATTGACTTCAATGTTCCTTGGCATGTGGCCAACCTTCCCTCTAATCCACACTTCATCCTTTGGATTTTTTGGAGGAATCTCTTTGATAGAGGCCGACGTGGTGGTTTTACACATTTGATCTTGTTCTTCAGCATTTGATCCCTCTTGGGCTGACCCAGATCCCTCTTAACCATATAAATCAATGTAATTAAGCATCATCACTTATCAAGGTGAATATAGAAGACATATCTTAAGATTTAGAGATCTAGAGTTGACCGATTCTATAATTGAGCATGTATGTAGTAGACCACTGAGTCAAATGTTACTCGTCTTTTGCAACCAGTTTTCATGATTTAATTCATTTAGTTTTGCATTGCCTCCATCATATTGTCTTTCTTCCATTGTGTTTTATCTTGTTGCACAATCCAGATAGATCTCATTGAGGTTCCTCATAACTATGACTGCACCAATGAGGAATGCTTGAAGCATCTATGTTGAAGGTGAAAACCACATCACACTCCCTAGCCATTTCCTTTGGGAAAGGTTCATGCAAAAAAGCTCACTATTCTGGATAAATGTAAAGATATTTGTCTAGAGAGTAAATTGGAGTTCTCTCCCACCAGGTAGACCATTATTCCTTCTTTTGGTGGGAGAGTGTTTTTTTTTTTTCCTTGTTTTCTCTTAATGTCTTGTTGTTCTAGTTTTTGGGCTTGTATGTGGTGGTGGAAGCCTGTTGGGTTCCCTTTTTGGTAGCAGGCTTTTTTTCTTGTGATCTCACCCATCACGATCCCTTGGTTTGTCACTTTTTGTTGAGGCTATGTAAAGGTTTGGGCCTCCCTCCCGATTTAATATATTTAGAATAAAGTTGATAAGGATAAAACCATTTTAAGAGTAAAAATCTACACACTAAAGCAACCCAATATATTATTTATAAAAACCATACCTATGAAACACATAGAGTATAGATTCTCTTTGTGGTATCATGGGAGGAAAATAATATTTTTTGACATTACAAAAATCCATTCTTTTAAGAGGACGCAATGTTAAGAGCTAGACAAATATACTACAAATGAATGCTCAAGATTTAGACTACAAGAGATCAAGATTCAAATATTTTTTGACATCATCATTCGTGTATGATGATGAAAAGGAAGAGGTTTTATATGTGACAAATATTTATGGTTTGAGGGTGGTAGAAAAATATATTGATTATTTACAATGAGCACTCATCATATCACTAGATCAAATAATATATTGAGTAGGAACAATAAGATGTTTAACATCCACAATAGCTTATAAGTTAGAGAATATAAAGCTAAAATTAGTAGAGAATGAGTGAGGTCAAGAGATTTTCATGCAAATGGGAGAATATGGAGCTATATTCTAGCAAGTGTTAAGAGATGATAGTAAGGTACCAAAACGTTAAAATAAAGATATTGAGGTAAACTATAAGGTATGCACAATTCTTACATAAGTTATATCTAAGTAGAAGCCACAAAATAAGTTAGATTCTCCCTCCTATTGGTGTCATAAAAAGGAAGAAAGGAATTGGATGAGATGTGAGAGATGTATGATCATGTAAAAGTAAATACATTTGTAAGAATATAAATGTGTTAACATTTAGTAAATATGTAATAGCATCATAGTATGCCAGTATCATGAAGGCGTCTCAATAAAATAATTTAACATGTATCTAATGTCTTCTCTTTGTTGAAGGAAAGAGTTTCCATAATAATGGTGTAGGAAAGGATTGTTTTAGGTTGCATTCATTATTTAGTTATTGAGAGAAATGATTGGTCTTCCTATTAATCTTACTACTATTCTAGAGTAGTGATAAATTTAAGAACCCCCCCCTCAAAAAATTGTACAAAGTCTTGGCAAATATTTAATTTTTTCTAAAAATAATAATAATATTTATTGGCGAATCTTTCCTTTTTATAAAAAAACAATTAATTTTATTGGCAAATTTGTTTATATCAATTTTTTTTGGTAGAAAATATTGGTGAATCTTGGAGAATAATCATTGTATGCATTAATTACTATTGCATTTCCTTTCATTAAAAAAAATCTTCTATAAAAATGTAAAGGTATGAAGGTTGCAATCATTAATGAGTTTAAGGGTTAGACTATAGTTTATTTGGTTTCTACCATTAACTTAAAATAATCTACTAGCCCTCTTTCTATTTTGTGAGATTAAATTTACAAACAATTTGTAATACTCATGGGGCCAAAAATTGCTTTTAGACCATTGGTTTTAATTGAAGTCAACAATTCAAAAGCAATTTCAAACCCCATGAGCATTACAACTTGTAGGTACATTTTACCTCATGGAATACAACGAAGGTCATTAGATTATATTTTAAATCAATGGTGGAAATAAAAGATTGTTGATATAACCCTAAAGTAGCTAATAATTATGATAT
Organism: Cryptomeria japonica; assembly: GCF_030272615.1. Taxonomy (NCBI): domain Eukaryota; kingdom Viridiplantae; phylum Streptophyta; class Pinopsida; order Cupressales; family Cupressaceae; genus Cryptomeria; species Cryptomeria japonica. Next base: position 272,127,693 of record NC_081409.1, on the reverse strand, counting down.
ATTATTGGTGAATTATTTTGGATTTCTACAATAAATAAATAAATGTTGGCTAATCTTTAAGTTAAAAAATTAATAAAATAAATTATCAGGCGATTTAAATAACATTAAAATAAAAATTTATTAAAATGTGGCGATTTGGGTCACATGAAAAGTTGAAATTATTAGCCAAATTTGATTCCCAAATTTCAAAAGATAGCCAATTGACGAATATTAGCCACTAAAGTTTTCACTATTCTAGAGTTAGAAATATTATTTTTCAAATGAAGAAACATAAATATCTAGGCATTGAAGGCTTCCCTATAGAGTTTCTTTGAGGATTCTACAATTTATTGAAGGATGATCTTTTAAAAAATTTGGGTGAGTCTGAGAAACCAACTATAAATTTTTGGCTTCTATTCCTAGGAAAGTAAGCGCTTGTTCTATTGTTAGTGGAAATATTTTTTTCTAGATATTATAAGGACATTTACTCACTCATCTATAAGATATTTCCTTCAATGGGATACAAATTATTAGGCTTCGTTATTATTCTCTCTTTGTGCACTGATTTACATGCCACTTTTCAAGTTGGCAATTGGTAGCTTTTGAACTATTTATATGTTTATATTTTCCTAAGTTTGTTATTTCAATCTTAAATCTATTAACAATTTTTCTAATTTCTTTGATTAATCAGAGTCTTAGCCACTACCTATGTTAAATTTAAGTTTAAAATTGAAATCATTTCCACAACACCAAATAAATCTAAATAAATAATTTAAAAATTAAAAATTAAAATATATAAACTAAATTAAAATTAAATAATTTTTTATTTTTTATAAAATATTAAAAATCAACATAGACCTATATTAATCAAACCAAAGATCAAAATCATCTACATTCCATAATTTGAGGAATGTATGCCTCTGGTTTCACATGAATCAGAGACTTGGGCACCCGCATGCTCACTCTAACTACTACTTTACCTCTCTTGCTCTTCACTTTTAGTTGTTCAATCAGGGAATGGCTAAAGATAAGTAAAACACTTGAAGAAGTTCAATCTTTAATAAGATCAAATTTAATATACATATTATGTAAATTTTATGCTTTTTGTGTCACCCAAGGAAATGCCATTCTGGTAAATTTACTTTCTCTGGATGAAATTCTTTACATCTTTGCTAGCTATGGGAAATTTGATATACTAATTTTGAAAGTGTTGAGTGGTGCCGACCTCACATAAATAGCGGGTAGCATGCAACCTAATTTTTGAAGTCCAACGTCGAAATTAGCAGTCAGAAGGAGAACGTGAGAGTAAAAAATACAATAAAGTGTTTCAATCTTTTAAAATGGAAAACAAGGGGAAGGGATTCAATGGATATTAATGAGCCTAGTCAAAGAAAGTGTTCACAAATGTGTGACTTGATTGACTGCCACTTTCTCACCGAATAAACTCTACTATAACAAGAGCTGTAAGCAGCGAAGTTCCTGTCGAACAATGGTCGGAACTGTAGTTGTTTGCTGTGGTGCAGCAGTAGGAAGATCAAAAAGATTTTTATTTTATAAATGCAACTATCAGAATCAATGGGGAAGATGGCAGATATCAGCATATGCAATATCTACTTAATACATATACACAAAATTTGTTTGATAAGACCACATTGTTAACCGATTTACATGGAATTTAAAATGAAAGTAAATGAAAGTACTTGGTCTGAACCTTATTTGCCTTTAACTATTAACTATGCTATACATGAGCTCTCCCTTCAATTTAAAACATCCACATTCATTGTGATATTTGTTTCATTAACTCTTCCTAAACTTGAAGCTAGATGTAGGAGGATGTCCTCTATTCAACTCTTGATGAGTGCACATATTCTCCAAACTCTTCCTAAACTTGAAGCTAGATGTAGGAGGACGTCCTCTATTCAACTCTTGATGAGTGCACATATTCTCCAAACTCTTGAGATGAAGTTGTTGAGATGAAGTTGTTGAGTTCGTAGATTGTTTACTCCTGCAAGGCAAGGAGGATGAGTGGAATCATTCATCAAATACACTTGAGAGCACGTGGCAACACAAGAGGAATTTAGGAGAGCCCAAGTTTATAGTGGCACCCATGGTTAACCATTCCAAGCAACCTTTCGTAATGTTCTATACAAAATTGGAGTTGTAACTTGTTAAAATTTATTATTTACCTCAGCCAATCAGACATCTACTCGTCAGAGAACACCCTGTCCAAAATATTTTGGAATCATCAGCCCTTATTTCTTCCTATTGCATCACAAGTTATTGTGGTAGGAAAGAATTTTGAAGTGAAAGGGATTTTTTGTGAGAAAGAAAGAGAAGAATATTCTTGCAATGATCCCTTATCAATAAAATGCATTATATTTGATAGTTAGCTTCCAATCAAATAAGCCATGATAAAGTTGGACTCCAACTAAAATGAGCTATTGCCCCCTCATTGAACATGTTTCAAGATATATTACAGGCTTGTACTACGTGTTGAACATTTGCCTCTCTTTCCAAATGTCATTTGTGGCTTTGTGCTACTATCACCATATTCTTGTCTTTCAATTTGAGACCTTGGGTAGTTTAAAAGAATAAATGTGCAGAGGATAAATATCATGATGTCTAATTACAAAGAAAACATTAAATACAAGTTGTGCTACACGAATAAGCTACTAAGCATTTTAGTTTTTCTATACTAGAGGGTAGACCATAATGCATTGCGCTTAGGATGCCTTACCTCTTGTCTCTTTACTGCTCTTTCATTACTTCTGAAGCTAAATGTTGTTCCTCCCACATTAGGACTTGGTTTTGTCTTGATAATACTAAGAGATGAGCTGCACCTGTAGTATGGGCAATTTCCTTTTTCGAATATCAATACTCACATAGAAGGGACTCTATGCATGTGGATCTTAGCACTTGAATAGTAAAATCATCTTTTGAACTTATAGACATAGCCACAACACCATTGCGAATTTTTGGCGCTCTGTGAGTCGTGTTCTTGATTCAAAACAAAATTTAACTAAAATGTAAGCTAACAAATTTCTTGAAACAAAGAAACCTAAATTTATTTTGTGATTTTAAAGAAAGAGAATATCTTCCAAATGAAAGTCCTTTGTAAGAGGTAATTTTGATGCTTTATTAGAAGAGACCTGAAGAAACATGTTACTTACCATTAACAACACATTAAAAACATTTTTTCTGTCACTTAGAATGTATGTGTATACTTAGATCTCAATTGTAAAGCTTTCTATTTCAAGGCCTTACTTATTAATGTATATACAAACAAGTTCAAATGACACAGATTGTATACAAGCATTCAATTAAATCGACCTCAGCTTTCAATTAATTTATGACTGTAAATGCTTATCAAAGTTTCAAAATGAATCATTCAAAATTTTAAATCACAATAAAATAATTTCACACATTAGATCACCACAATAAAAAGATTTCACAACTTTCATTTTATACCTCGGTTTTCCCACTTCTTGCAACGTTTATTCTATTTTTAAGAACCTTGGCAGCCTGCCTCTGCCAAAATGGGCGCTTCAGGAACATGAAGGGGGATTATTTGTTGCAACTTCTTTTGTAGACATGAATGCAAAATGTGGAAGCATAGACAAAGCACGTGAACTATGCAACTGACAGGTTTTATCCAGATTCCATAGCCTTTGTTAGAATCCTCTTTTGCCTATGCTAAAACAGGTGCTTTAGAATAGGGTATGGACATCCATCAAATCGTAATGAAAGGAGTTTTGTAATATACCATGGTTGGAATGCTCTGATATATAGATGTGCACAAAATGTAGAAGCATAGACAAGGCAGTGAATTAATTGACATAAAGCCTCAATCAAATTTAGTCTCCTGGAACGCCATGACTGCAGGATATGTACAAAATACATCGTTTTGCTCGGTTGTGGCAAAATGGGAGCTTTGGAACAGGATATTAGCATCTATCAAAGATAAAGGGAGGGGTATTATAGCTAGATGTTAAAGATGCAAATGCCCTGGTAAAAATTTATGCAAAATATAGAGGCATACACAACGCACATGGACAATTTGACAAAATTCCTCAAAGCATAAAGGATACATATAATTTGTTATGTTAGTTTTTTTTCTTTTTCCTACTGTTTTTAAAATTTGTGTATGATGGTTCAAATGCCCTATGGAGGTACTGCTTCCTGCATAGCGCCAAAAATAAATTTGAACAGAACTAATACATTAAATCTACTATTGCTTTCCCAATCAAGATTGCATCGATTATGGGAATATAGAAATGCCATTAAAAAAATCTGTTCCCAATCTATGCAAAAATGAAAATATCCAGCAGTTCAAACTAAAATGCATTTGACTCACAAGTAGTAAAAGCAACATAAATATGAGCCTAAACTAAACCCTAAGATGATCAGATAAACTACGAAAAAAGAGTAAAAGAGTTGCAAAATGTAGCCCCCAAATAATCATAACACATTCGGACATTAAATCCCTCCCTCTTCAAAGAAATAAGAGAAGACGAACCAAAGTTTTCTCCAACAGAAACATGTTGAACTAAGAAAATAGTTAATAAGACGCACAAATCATGGGCCCAAAGATAAAATGCATGAAAGACAAAACCAAGTTCTAAGGAAAATTGAACCATAGCATACCGTGGAAACAAATATGAGCAACTCCTGGTACAATGGTGATTTACCAGTACAGACCTCTCTATATAATAGTGACCTTGTAACTTGAATGGAACAATTTCTACTCTACGATAAGAACAAGTGTATGCACCTCGCAAGTGTAAGGCTAAATTCCACCCTATGTGCCTCCTGTTAGGCACGTCTGCAGAATGTGGAAGCATTGACAGGGCATGTAAACTGTTTGACAAATGAAACTGTTGTCTCTAGGAAAGACCGTCACTAAATATGAATAAAAAAACCAAAGGAATTTATGTTTTTTTACCCATGGTGTCGAGAGCATCAGAGTCTCCGTACAAGGTTGCAGAGGTTGCCTTCCATCCGTCTCCTCCTCTGCCATAAAAAGCAGACATCGAGACCGAATCAATTAACCACACTGATAATATCATTCCTGCAGACGCTCTGTTGACTACAAGTGAGGCAAACTACATTCTCAGTTTCTTACTCTGTCTTAGAGGCGCCGCTACCAACTGAAAATGGTGATTCTCAAAGGAATTTTAATAGATCTAATAACTATAATAGAAAATGTGAAAACGTAGATAAGACATGTGTTTTGTTTTGCATGCAGGCCAAGCATCTTCCCTGCCCTGTAATTTTTAGAAGTGAATACCCCAAGATCTGCTGCCTTTGTTAACCGTGTGTTCTCTCTTATGGGAACATGTGAATAACTCTGAATGCCTGTACCAACCATGTGCAATATGAATCAGAGATTGCCAAAATACATTTCACAAAAATTTCTGCTAAAAAATGAGCAACTTCTTGATAGCACATAATGGAAAATAAAACTATGCAAAGTTTTCTGGCATGTTGATTGGGTGAAAGGGGAAAGATTAATCACTGTTTACCATTAGATGCCTTCGCTATAGTTTCCTCAGTTTCCTCAGGCAGGAACTAATAACTACCAACAAAGATATTTTCTAAAATATCCTTGAAATGTCACTATGCTCTAGTATGTCATTTTCTTCGTAATATGTTGTGACACTTTTGTAGTTAATGCAACATTAAATAATAAGGAATATTAATTTCAATAAGTTTGATAATTGATAATATAAATGTATATGGTATTCTAAATTTGTAAGGATTAAGTTATATAAAAGATAAGTGTTAGTTTAATTCTTAGTAAAACAATAGTTTTAAATAAAATAAGAAATGATTTTTTTATTATTATTTAAATAAAGAAGTTATTTAAAACAATATTTTATAATAAGATTACTATATAAATGGTCAGTTAATGGGCTTGCTTGAGTTGATCTAAAAAGTCAAGGCATGACCAAAGTGGAATGGCATAAGTTGGACTGGGGATGGACAAAATTAAATTTTGATGGGGCATGAAAAGGAAATATAGGCACTTCAAGAGTTGGATATGTGGCTCGAGATTGGAAAGGTGATATTCTCACTCTTGGTGGAAGATGGCTTTTGGTAGGAACAAATAATGAAGTCAAGGTCCAAGCGGCATTGTAGGGTGTAAGGATGGCCAAGAGGCTAAACATTTCTAAGTTACACCTTGAAGGAGATTTGTTTATTATTGTCAACGCCATTATCAAAAGGGAGGCACCCTCATGGAGACTTGATACATTTATAAAATTAGTATTAAAACATTTACATTAATTTAAATGTTTTCAAATATCCCATACCCCGTGAGAGGGTAATACCATTGCAGACACGTTATCCAAGGAAGGAACATCATTAAATATAATGCAAGGGGAGGAGATATGTGAGGATTTTTGAGGGATTGAGTCGGTGTACATTGAAGAAAGTACATTGGTAATCGAGTGGGAATGATGATTTTTAGTGGTCACAGTAGGCGGCAAGGGATAAAAGGACACAATGGGTTGTTTCCTTTCTTCAAAGAAAGGTGGTAAAGAGTGAAAGCGAGAGATTTGAGGAGTTAGCAAGAAGGTGAAGGGAGGTGATCATGAAGGTGAATGTCACTCTCCCACTGGTAAAACAATAGTTAGCCTTCTTGGGTAAGATTTTTTAGAAGTTCTTGGGTGGCATTTTTAAGCATGATGAGTCCATTTTCATCCAAATTCTAGATTTACTACTTCGACAACACTACATGAAATTGGAATTTAGTTTGTGTACAATTGTTGATGTGGTGTCCATGGTAGTTGGTAATGGGTTCTCCAAGAATGTACTCTGGAGGGCTATCTCTTTAGGTTGAAGTCTCGGTTGGTGAGCACTATCCTTGGGAATGGCTTACAAAGGGGTCTGAGTGAAGGCATTTTCACTAGACAAGAGAATGAAGATTTTAGGCCCTTCATTTTGTGGAAGGATGGAATGGACATAGAAAAACATCGAGAGGATGCATTAACTAGGTGGGAAGGGCTGAACGAATTTGTGCAAGAGAAGGAGATTGAGTAGTGAAGGATGCAAGAGGAGAAGAAGAAATAGGGTGGTCAAGGTTTGAGATTCAATCCAGAGACTACTAGGACAAAGGCCCAGGGAAGCCGTAGCTGTAGGGGTCTAGGTGAACAATGTTACTCAAGGGATGGAGCTGAATTTTTATGTGTCCTTTTCCCAAATTTTATTATGTCTATAATTTTTTGGTAAAATTTTAAGTTTGGCCAGGGGTTAGTAGTAATATTTTGTACAGGGCTTAAATTTTGGCGTTCAATTTGGTTCATGGCCTGACCATGGATTGTAGTAGTGTATCAATGTATATGGTATAAGGGGTTGGGAGTTTGGTGGGGATGTTAAGGTGTCTATGTTTTAGTCATGGTGGTCTCTAAATAGATATACATTTTTTGGAGTTTTATGTGATCCTTTATTTTCATAAATATTAGTCAAATCAAACATTACTAATAAAAAAAGAAGATAATTGTTTAAATATTATTTATTTTTTTAGTTTTTATTTATTAGAAGTTAGTCGTGTTAAATTTAGTTTGTCTTTTTAGTAAAGATTTAATACATGAAATTTTTTAATTTATTTATCGATTTGTTCCAATTTAATGATCATGTAAATAAAATTGATATTGAACACATTATTTTAAAATTAAAAGCACATAAAAGGAAACAAATTGTTACTATGTATGAATATATTTATTTTTTATAATTGATTAATAACTCTTCATCTAAAAGTTTGCATCGCTACCTAGATTGATATGTTTATATAGAAAATGACATGTTCATTATAGTGTTCTTTACTAAAATGTAAAATAATTAGCTTTGCACTCTTATATTATATGTTTGAACAATTAAATTTTACTACATGTAAGGCATGTGATGGGAAATTTTTTGTGATAAAAGCCTCACCCATAAGAATCTTGTAGTAAACTATCTTCCAAACATGAATTATGATTAATTATCTACTTAGAAATTCCATAGAAAATAATATAAACTTTTTCAATTTTTTGAAGTTGGAGATGTTAGATTTCCTATTTTAATTAAGTCATTTATCAGTATGTAAGTTGAGAAATAGTAGCTAATAAACATGTTAGAAAATGAATTGATAAGGATTTTTACCATTTGACCATCTCCAATCTTTAGTGATGGTGTAAGGAACTAGACTAGACATCTTAGTGAGGAGGCCAAAATATATCAAATTGATCCACTCTTTAAAATATTTTTGCCCATTATGGGTGATATTGGATAAGGATGTAACATAATTATCATCTAATTTTTCATCATTGTAATTCATTGTCTGGTAGATCGCTTCTTGTTTTCGTGAAGTTTTGGTGTGCAAGTCAGGCTTGATCTCTTGCAAAGATCATAGTCCTCTATCTTACAGTATGTAGTTAAAATATAGATCAATCATTGAAGCAGAGATTCCTAAAATGGTTTCATGTGTGAGGAGTTGTGCTCAAAGACCTGAAATTTGAGGTGACACTTTGTTTATTACTTTTGCATATGAAGCCCTTTTTCAACAAAAAAGATATTGTCAGAAAGATGCTTCAGTAAAATACATTCTGAACAAGGTATTTGCTTAAAAAAAATCATTTTATGATAGATTTACTAGTTTGAAGTTATAAGTTGTCTTTGTTGTTTCTCTTGGCAAAGTTAGTGTTTGGGAATTGTAAAATCAGTTTGTATCTATTTTGAGGGGTGTATCTTGCATATTAGTCTTTTGTGTACCTTGTACAACATGTCATACTCTAAGATTTAATTTGTCATTCCACACAACTATCACACATGGAAGCTCAAGATGTCACAATTTTTGCAATCTTGAGGTAAAAGGATTCGTCGAACTTCATGTATCAAATTATTTGTTGTTTCACATTGTTGAGTGTACAACACTTAAATAAGTATGAGATAACCTTGCCGATTTGTATGGTAAGGTTAATCAATTTATGATTAAATTATATCTTGAAGCTGATCTCACTTCTGTTTCTCTAGATACATTTCCCTCTATTTAGGATTTCCTTACATAGTTCAAGTCAGTTTTGTCTTAGCTGAAAGGTTGTGGTCATGCCAAACAAGATAAGGACTTTATTTTCTTGATCGTGTCTAAGCTTAGAGGTCCTTTTCAAGTGTTTGCCTCTACCTTCTATTCTACTATGAATGTTATGGGTGAAGGCCATAAGATGCCTTCTTTAGAGGTGTTTTGTGATTCTTTGACTAAGGAATAGTCCAAGTTGATTAATATGGATGTTCTTCCTAAAATTCATGCTTTAATGACACATTCTTCCAAAAGGAAGGGTAAGTATAAGAAGTATCTCAAGAAAAATTCATCTCTAGGTGGTGATTTTGTTCTCAAGCCTAAGGTGAGGAATGATCAAAATGCTAAATCTCCTTCTCATCCTTCTCCTTCCAACTCAGGAGAGTCATCTTCTCAATTTAAGAAAAAGATGGAGAACTATCCATTTTGTGGAAAATATGGGCATACTAATGCACAATATTTTATGAGGCTGGCATTGGAAGAAGCTATGAGGAAGAACATTCTTAGCATACCTAAATCTTCTTCCTTGGGAAAAGGGCAATCTCTATCAACTAAGGCTTTGTCCTCTATCAATTCCTATTGGATTCTTGATTCTAGTGCTTCTCACCACATGACAAGAATATTCAGGATCTTCCCGATTCTCTTTCTGATAGTCCAACTTCCCATATTGTTGTTGGGGACTCTTCTCAAATTTTAGTTTTGGGTACAGGATCAGTTGAAATGCAAGGTGGTAGCATTGATGATGTTCTTGTTCCTAATATTTTATAGAATCTCCTCTCCATCTACCAAATTTGTAATCATGTTGATGGAAGGATTATTGAGGTCTCTCCTACATATTTGGCTATTTGAGAGATGCGAGATCCTACAAAGGTCATTGATACAAGCACAGATGATCATGCACCTCATTTGTATAGGTTTGATGGATTTGAGTCTTCATCAAGATCATTCCTTATTGATCATGCATATTTTTTGAGTCACCTTTGACACAAATAGTTTGGGAACCTAAACTATAGACATCTTTAGTAGATGAGCACACAAAATTTGGTGATTTGTCTACTTTAGATCTCTTGTTTAGATGAAGTTTGTTAAGGTTGTGTCCTTGGAAAACATTGTAGAGATCCCTTTCCTAAGGGTATTCCAACATATGCTTCGGCACCCCTTGAGTTGGTGCACACTAACCTCATATAATTTCCCACTCCTTCATTTTTAGGGGCCAAGTATGTACTCACCTTTATTGATGACTTTTGTAGGTGCACATGGATGTAATTTTTGAAGTACAAGGATGAGGTTCTTTGACATTTCATGACCTTCCTTGCATTTGTGGAGAAGGAAACAAGACATTCCCTTTAAAATATCTACACAAATAATGGGGGGGCAGTGTATCAATCGGGCTTTCCAAGAATTCTATCATGCTCAAGGTATTCTTCATCAACACACAGTACTATACACTCTTCAACAAAATCGTGTGACTGAGTGGAAGAATAGAACCTTATGGGAGATGGCCAAATTCAATATAGTTCCATAGCTCAAGCATTTTGGGTAGAGGATATCAATTGTGCCAACTACATTTAGAATCGTATGCCTCACAAGGTAGTACAAAATATAACTACCAAGGAGGTTTGGTTTCATTTCAAGCCCAAGATTTCCTCTTTTAGATTATTTGACAATGATGCATGGATTTTCATGGGGAAGAGCATGGAGTTGTGTCACACTTTGGGCCAATGGAGGGTAGTCTAGCCGAACTGAGTTCAGCCAACCTCAATCCAGCCAAACTACTCCTCGGCTGCTTGGCGCCACGTGGCACCACTATGGCGCCAAAATGGAACTAGGATTTAGGCCAAACTCCCTTAGTTGAAAAGCCGCCATAAAAAAATCTTTTTTTTTTGAAATGTTGAAACTAAGGGTAGTTTGACTGAACTGAGTTCGTCCAAACTATCCTATGTGGCCTGCCATGTGGCACCAAAAAGGCCAATTTTTGTGCATTTTTGCTCGATTCAACTTCTAGCTAATTTTTCATCAATTTGAATTTTTTTTCAAAAAACAAATACCCTTTTGCAGATCTTGAAGTCACAAATCGGGTCATATAATTTTTTTACTATTTTGATAATTTTGAATATTTTTTATTAGTTAAACATTGCGAGTAGCTTTTTAAAGAAAAAAAAGAGGTTGATTCGGAATTAAAAAATAAGTATTAAATAAAATTAAAAAAATAATTTTTCGCTAGATGAGAGAATCTTCTCAAAAAGGGTATATTTTGTTTTTTGTTAATGATAAATTTACTAGTCAAGAGGTGGTGCCGACCAGAAACTGTCAAATTTAGCTATGTTGGACTTCAACATATTATAACAAGAAAAATATAAATCAGAATATAATTTTTTTTTATTTAACACTACATATATATGTTCTCTACTTGGAAATTTTTTTAAAAAAATAACTCCATTTTCATTTACTTGTGTGGTGCCAACTAGAACCCCTGATTTTTAACATTTTTCAGCAATGAAAAATCTGTCTTTGAAATTATAAAAAAAATATCAATTTTTTTCTTAAAAAGTTTAAAAAATAACAGACATAAATTTCATTAATATTTCTTTATATTGGTCGGTTTACATCATTTCAAAATTTAATTTAGAAATGTCACTTTTCTATGATCGAAGTTAAATAGTTTTAGGTTTGTTGGTCAATATCTTTATAAAAGTGTGACACAACATTTTGATTTTACCCTCATTCCAGATGATCGATGTAAAGAAATGGAGAAGAAGAGTCAAGGGTTCATCTTTGTTGGCTATTGTGAGGATGTGAAGGTTATCGATTGTTTGATCCAATCACTTGAGTGGTGCATTTTCCTTGTGATGTTTAGTTTGATGAATCGTTCATTTCAAAATATTCTCTATCATAGTCCTTTCGCTCTCTTCTTCCCAGTTATTCTTCAGTGGATTTTTTCTTCTAGAGGATGATGTTGATCCTCTTGATGATTTTATTCCTAAAGATGGTATCGATCTAGTTGTTGATATTACTTCATCTTCTCCTTCTTCCTCACCTATACCCAGTCAATTTTTATGGGCTCGTATAGTTGTTGAAGAAGTTGGTTTTCTAGCAGGTGCTCCCACAACTAGTTGCCATAATCATTCCTAAACTTTAGGTATCAGTCTTTTGAGTCATGTAGTTTATACTAATCCTCAAATGTTTATAGACACTTCAAGTATACCAAAATGGGACAAGCTATGACTAAGGAGTATACTTCTTTGATGAAGAATCACACTTGGGATTCGGTTCTTCTTCCTAGGGGAAAAAAATTGATTCAATGCAAATAGGTGCATCATACCAAATTTGTAGTTTATGGTTCTATTGATAAGTTTAATGGTCATCTAGTGGCTAAGGTCTTTTCTTAGGTTGAGGGTATTGACTCAATTGAGGCCTTTGCTCCCGTAGCCAAAATGGATTCCATTCATCTTGTACTTTCTATTGTTGCATCTAAGGGATGGTCATTGTATCATATGGATATGAAGAGTTCATTCCTGCATGGTGATCTTCAAGAAGAGATCTATATGGAGCAGCCACTATGTTTTGTACAGGACCCTTCACTTGTTTTCAAGCTTTAACGTTCATTGTATGGTCTCAAACAAGCTCGTAAAGCTTGGTATGACAAGATGTATGATTTTTTGATTGCTTATAGACTCATAAGATATCACTCCAATCCTACAATTTAGGGTCTTCTCATTCTTGTTCTTTATGTGTTAGACTTTATTCTCACAAGTAATTTTGCTACCATGATTGAGGATACTCAAAAAGCTTTGATGGAGCATTTTGAAATGAGTGATCTTGGTTTGTTGCACTATTTTCTTGGTCTTTAGATTCATTAACCTTTTTTTGGTATTTCTATTTTCTAGAGAAGTATGCTCTTGATTTGCATCAAAGATTATGGATGGAAGATTGCAAGCCATCACCTACTCCTTTTCATTTAGGTGTTCTGTTGTCTACCAGTTGTACTAATCCATTAGTTGATGCCACCTTGTATCGTCAATTAGTTAGAAGCTTTCTATACTTGACACATAGTTGTCCCGATATTTCTTTTGCAGATGCTCTTGTCTCTTAGTTCTCTCAAGATCCTCATGAGAGTCATAGGAAGGAAGCCAAGTCTATCTTATGGTTTATTCAGGGCACTACATAGTTTAGCATTCCCTACACATCAGGTGCTACTAATATTGTGGGCTTCACTTACAAAAATTGTTTTGGTGATGTTGATGATCGAAGTTCTACCTATGGCTTTTTTGTTTGCCTTTGTTCTAGTCTAGTTTCTTGGGCTTACAAGAAGAAAACTATTATTGCATTATCATCAACTTAGGTTGAGTATCAAAGAGATTTTTTGTCTAGTCAAGCTCAATTCTTTGGTTTTGATAATTGGTGGTTGAGTTTGGATTTCCTATTGATCATCCCACTACTCTTTCATGTGATTATCAAAGTTACATACATATTTCTAGAAACCTAGTGGAGCATCAATGCACTAAGCATAGTGAGATCTACATGCACTTCATTTGGCAACTCATTCAAGATGGTGTACCTTCATTGGAGTATTTTCTTGTGGAGAAGAAAATTGTAGAAATATTCACTATCTTTGGCATCTCCAAGCTATCTTCAGCTGAGATCAATACATTAGGGGTGAAGAAAGTAGTCCTTGGGGGGTCTTGAGGAGTCCTCCTTCCTTTCTTTTTCATTTTCACCATTTTTTCTTTCTCTCTTTTGGAGAGGAGTTTTCTGCCACGGGTTTTTCTCCTTTTTCTCCAATTGTGAGGAATCATATTTCATTGCATTATTTTTGTAAATGTGTACCTAACATTATCATGTTGCCAAGACCCATATTGCATTTTCATTTTTTGATTTCATCTATTGTATATTTCTCCCTAAGTTGAACTTAAGGGAGGTTCTTGGTGTGGACATTCATATCATGCGCAACAAACTTAATTACAATTAGTTGGAATATTTATTATTTTTCTTTTAGTGGCCACTCCAGCCACTCTATGTGGATTGTGTAGATCCCATATTGATTCCACCATTCCTGTTATAAATATAGTATGTTTTGTACATAATTATCATCTTTTTTTTCATCAATGTAATTTATTATTTGGTAGAACTTCTTTTGTTCATGAAGGCTTGATGTGCAATTCAGGCTCATAGAAACATTCACATATTATAGTAGTAATGTCCTTCAAACTAGATTATTTAGATAATAATATTCTATCATACACATAAGCTTTAATAAAAAAATGGAATTAGTGACATGAAATGTAAATTGTAGTGGCCCTCCTTGATACAATTTTATTTTGATACACTGTTAGACATTTATGGACTTGTCGAGATACATCTATGATACTCTTAGTAGATGCTTATGGTTTTGATCATGTTACTAGTAGATAATAATTATTACATGTTGACTAGATGATACATTATGCTTTGTATGGATGATGATATACTCTGAACTATGTTGGGATTTATGTTTGGATATTTGTGTGTATTCAATTGTTTAGGTTTACTTATGATGTTATCAAGTTATGGATATATGTGTGTGTGTGTGTACACACACACACACACACACACACACACACACACACACATATATATATATATATATATATATATATATATATATATATATATATATATATATGTACATATGTATATGTGTATATATGTGTGTGTGTGTGTGTGTGTGTGTGTTGTGCATGGAGATTTGGTGTTATGCAAGATTGTAGGTACTAGACATCGACTCCACCTGGCTTCATAGTTCTGAGCGTGTCTCTAATCCTAATGACAAATTGATAATAGAGAATGATATAATGTCCTGTCACATTCTAGGCCTAATAGATACCTTGTCAGTTCTAGTACGTTGGTTAAGTTTTTATGTGTTGTTTATTTAATTATTATATGGGTTGGTTATATTGTGGTAATTAACTTATTAATAATGTTATAAGTTTAATTGTGTAATTAATAAATAATATTCATTGTGAGTTTAATGTTATTAAATAAATTATTTAAATTGGAATTATTTGTATTTGATTAAGGGTAAACAGGTTTTGAGGGGACAAAAAACTCCGTATAATAGGTTTTGAGGGGACCCAAAATGCCATAGGTTTTGAAGGGACCCAAAACCCTCATATTTTACCAGGATCTGGAACCCACAGTACAACACTTCTAAAAGAAAAGAGCATCAACATACCAACAACCACATCAAAAACTGGACATAAAATCATCCCTAACACATAAACAAGGGTTCTACAAGGCTCCCTTAACCTAAAAATGTTTCCATGGGTGTATCCAGACACCCATCACCTTCTACAGCACTAGATTACAATAAATCAACATATTCTCACAATCTAGACAAATTTGGTTTTGAAGGGCTCCCTAACCTTCATCATGAGTTTTAAACTAGCTCTCACAACCAACAAACAAGGATTTTCCTAGGCTCCCTTAACTTGTAACAAAGTATTCAACCTATGAATAGCACAACTAACCCTTAACCAAAAACCACAACATGCCAGACTAGTCCCTTTAAAATTGATAGCATGCATCTTGCCTATGGGAAGAAGAAGACTCCCACAACCAACACACACAGAAAAGAGGAAAAAACTGAAAGTAAAAGCAATAAATAACCAACTTGTGGGTTTTACCAGGCTCCCACAACTTGAAAATGGAAAGCTAGCCGACAGATTCCAAACAGAACTGGGAGGGATTTGAAAGGGTCCCTCAACCCACAAAAAAATCTGGGTAGTAGGGGCATAGAGGACCCAGACCTTTCCATGAAGAAACACATGAGAGAAATGAAAGGCAACTTAAACCAACAGCATGAGCAATAGCTTCAACAAGCAACATGAGCAATAGCATCATCTAAAAAGCCTCCTCACACCATCTCCCCACCTCAATAGGGAAGAGGTCCTCCTTGATAGGACAAGAGAGAAGGTAGAACATCAACCCAGAGACTCCTCTAGCAGCATGCTGAAACTCGACCGCTCCTAACCAATGAATCTCGACCTCAATAGGAGAAAGGGCCACCTCAAATAGGCAAGGAGAAGAATAAACCAAAAGCCCAAAAATTTCAGTCAAAGTCCAACATAGAAAAAGTCCATCCACCTCAATAGGAGGACAACTCGGATCAGAAAAAAACCCAAGACACCAAGTCTTCCAAAAAGAAAACCATAGCAACACTAGATCGAGCCCAAAGGACACAAGGCATCCCAAAGAAAGAGGGAAAACCGAAGACCCACAACAAAAGAACCTTGAAATTCCACCAGGGTCCTAGATAAGAGGAATCACCACTGCATCCAAGGAGGGAAGAACCACCAGAACAAAGAACATCCCCTCCCGAGTAGATCTGAACCAAGTAGCCCCTCCACTCTAAGACACGAATAGGGTTGAGGAGAGAACAACTCCCTACACACCACTTGCAACTCCCACCCTCTATAGACAACACATAGCAGCATAGAAACTAGGACAACAAAGAAGGGTCGAAGGGAAGAGGCCCTCACTCTGACCATCTCCTTTGTCATCCTCACCTCCAATGCTCGAGTCTTCAGGTG
This sequence comes from Cryptomeria japonica, assembly GCF_030272615.1. NCBI lineage: Eukaryota > Viridiplantae > Streptophyta > Pinopsida > Cupressales > Cupressaceae > Cryptomeria > Cryptomeria japonica. The sequence goes on along the minus strand of NC_081409.1, from coordinate 272,111,091 downwards.
TTGAAACCCTCACCTTCCTCATCTAAACACTCCTACCTCTCCCGCCCATCATTTTTTCAAGTTGATGCAATGTTATTTCCCTAATTGGAATTATTTGTTGGAGTCTTTTGGAAATTTAATTGTTATTTATTTATTTTATTTAAAGATTTTATATTTAATTGGGATTTTAATTGATTGTTTTATTTGAATCTTTTATTTGATTTCTAATTAATTATAAATTCTTTTTTTTTTATTTTAGTTTGCTTTGTTGATTAATTGGTAGCCTTTATTTAGTAATTATTATTTTTAATTATTTTTGAAGGTGGAACTAGAGTGAGCCTTATGCTTTGCATTGAATTTCTATTTGAGTTTGATACATGCAATATTTTTGTGATTATTATTATTATTTTTAGAATTTTGCATTATGTTTCATTTAGCGCTTTTTGAGAAATTTTAAAGGAGTTTTGCATTATTATATGCATGGAATGCATTTTGGTGAAGGTGTGTTGAAGTTTTGGGAGAAGTTTTACATTGTTATTATTTTAGAGAATTTTGGTGAATTTGGGAGCAGAATTGCTTTCAGTTTTCAAAGAAATTTTCTATGCAATTGTTCGTTGTGGATTGCATATTGGGAATTTTCTTTGTTACTGAGGATTTGCTTTGGTATGTCCTGGGTTGTGGAATTTGAACTTCAAATCTTCTCTCAGATTTAGATCTTTCTTCTATTTACTAGGTTGGAGATTTCTCTTTCCTAAATTTTATTCTATATCTTTCATTTTCAAGAATGGAAAGATTGTTTTCTCCGTGTTTAAAAATTGTCTTCTGGGTTTACTAGGTAGGAATTGGTAAATTGTTGTTGTTTATGTTATTATAATTAGAATTTTTCCCCATTATTGTATGCTTATGGGAATTTGGGAAATTGCTGTAATTTTATTTTGTGTGTGTTAATATTCCCCATTATTTGTATGAATTTTGGTAGTATGCACCTTTTATTGTTGAATCAGTATTTCTTTTGTACATAGGTTAAGTATTGTTATGTTGTAAGTTTGGCTTTCCGAATTCTTGTTGTATGTCTACCTTGTGAGGATGGTTTCTTCATTCGAAATATTTATTTGACTCACTATTGGATTTATACATCCTTTTCGATTTGTCTATGTCAAATTTGGACTTTTTTGTGTGTTATGGAAGTCCATTTATAGACTTTGTTATTTTTTTGTGTCGTATTTTTACCTTTTCGCGTATGCGTTATATCTTTTTACGTACACGCTATCTTATTTTTCATGTGCGCTATTTTATTTGTTATATGCACTAAAACGCATAATGTATGTGCTAACCTATGTTATATATGCACTAGAATGTGTAATAAAAGCGCTAGACTGTGTTATATATATCTACCATTTCATGCTATAATTAAGTGTCTTCGTGTTATAAATGTGTGACTTCATGTTATATATGCGTTAATTCATGTTATACGTGCTACTGTGTAATATGCACTACTATGTCATATGCGCTATTCTATGTTATATGTGTATTTTTGCATTTCTAGGTTAGTTTTCTGATTTTCGCCAATTTGTGTCAAACCAGAGACTTGATTTTTGGACTTGAGATTATTGTGATGTTTTTTCTAGAATGATTTGTTGGTCTTTTGGATAGAATTTATGTGCTTGCAAAACCAGATTATGGTTCAGTTTGTATTATGGGATCCATTGGATCATGCATTATAGATGATTGTGAGATATATAGTACCCCTACCCTGTGCAGACCCTTTTTGACCTCATTGACCAAGGTTGACTTTTCAGTGGCTTACGTGGATGGTTGATTTATTTTGATTCTGATGTGTTATTATGGTATTTTTCTTTGGAGTGTAATTGGTGAATTTGATTATAAATTATTGCTTATTGATGAGTAGTTGTTAACTCTATTTATGCATCGCATTTTATTAATGAGTAAATGTTTATTTTATTTATGTGTTGCTAATGATGGACTAACACATTTGATTCACGTATGAGTTGCCTTACGTATATGTTGTCATGTTGTGTGGAAGTGTATACGGTGCGAGAAGATGATTTTTTGTCACTCATATCGGTGAGACACAGATCATCATGATTCTTCTTCACCGATGTGTTTACCGTGTTTGTGTATATATATTTATGTGTGGTTCAGTGATGTAGGGAATTGCAGGTACAAGGTGTCATCTCCACTTGGCTCCACAGGTCTGAGAGTACCTAATTAACCTAAAACAAGTGGAGGAGGTAGTTCTAAGGCACTAATGTTAACTCTAGCCTTGCTCATTGTGAGCACCATTATCCTTTTGTCTACCCTGTTAGTTCGCGAAATAGGCCACTTTTACGATGTTCGTGTGTGGGTCATGTCCTTATCTTGTTTAAGTTGAGTGTTGTGTTTTATGCATTCTGTGTATTGACTAATCTCTTCTTGAGTAGTTAATGGGTAATTAATGTGTGTCATGTTGATTAAATGGAATTAAGGATAAATTGCATTGGAATCATTTTGTGGTTAATTAGTTAATTAATTATTTTTAATTGTCTAGTTAGAGTGAATGTTGGATTATTAGTGAAAAGTAAATTATGTTTTGAGTAATTGTTGTTAAAAAAAATAAAAGAGAAAGAAAGTTGATTTTAGTTATTAGTTATTAAATTATTTATTGACTTTTGTGTTGAAAAAAAAAATTAAAAGAATAATAGAATTTTTATTTAAAATAGTCATGCAAATGTTTTAAAAGAAAATGAGATTTTCAATTTTTATTAAAAATTGAATTTTTGCCCTAAATGAGATTTTGGGGAAATTGCTCTATATATTTGGAAAAAATTTCAAAAGGGGGAGAATGTTTTTTCATTCTGGAATTTTTTCCTCTCTACTGGAAAATGGGGTTTTGGGTGAAAGCTCTGCTATCTAGGAATGGGGAGCTATTCTTAGATTTCTTTCTAGGAAAACTATGGAAGGTTGGGTTTTTGAAAACCTCTGTTTGTTTATTTGTGTCTGTTTGTCAATTGTTTATTTTTTGGTTTTCTCTTTGTTTGGGAAAGAAGAAGAAATTGGGAAATTGATTTTTATTGCTTTTCTCTCCTATTGTTTTGATTGTTTTATGTGAATTTAAAAAAAGTGCTTTTAATTTGCCCAATTTTGGGAGCAAAGAAATGGGGGTTGTTGTTTTTCCAACTTGTGTTGTGAAGAAAATAAAAAAATTCTTGTCTGAAAGCCAGATAGAAAAACTAAACTTTTTATTTTGAAAACCCCAGGAAGACATTTCATGTTGACGACTATGTTGTTTTATTTACAACTTTTGTTTGATTTTAATTTGTATCCCTGTTGAAATTCCACATAGAAGAGTTAATTTGGAAAGGAAATTAAATTGATTTAAAAAATAAAAACCTATTGTATAAGTATGTATGTCTCTAAGAACAGAGAATTATAAAAAATATATTTAAAAAAAATATAACATTAAACAAAAAAATTATATAATTTATTAACGTGGGGGGGCGAGAGCACTGTGCATCCCCAAACCCCATGGATGTGGGGAGAGGGCACCACAGCATGGTGCCTCTTGACTCACCTTGGTGGGGAGAGACACCATGCTGTGGTGCCTCCTCACCACAGCCATGGTGTTGGGGAGTGAAACCCCTTCCACCATGTTAACCCTACTTTTCAAAGTCAAAATTTTTTGAATGTTTTGCGTTAAACACTTTGAGTTGGTAACAATTATGATCAAAAGGAAAAAATATGTAATAGACAAAAGGTTAAGCATGAATTTTCATTTGATGAGTCAAGATTTTTATCCGACAGATTTATAAGTATTGTTTATCATGCATTGATTGAAGCCATTTCAGCCACGCATCATGGATCATAAGAAAAGAATCTTAAAGTTGTTTTAATATTCTAATGGGGAGTTACATTTTAAGATGCTTCATTATATTGATAAGTAACTTGTTTGATTACAACATCATCCTGATCTATTCATATGTTGATACAAGGAGAGAGTGATGGGAAAGCTAAGAAACTTTAGTGGCACTTTAAAGAACTTTGGATATTCATCCATTAATACCAATGACGAGAAGATAATTTACCTTCTTAATTTCTTCTATCTGGGTGGTGTCAAGGAAATACAATCTCATGAAATTTGTGCAAATGTGAACATCACCAAGGTGACCGAAATGATTTAAGGCAACATATCGGATTCTAACCAAGAAATCATAAAATCCATCAAGTTACCGATAATAAGTGATAATATTGTATCACCTTTATATCCCCATCGGTTATTCCACCGACAAGGCAAATAACGAATGAAGTATTTTCGATGTTTTGCACAAGTTTCACAAGTTATAGATTTTTATAAAGCTTTCAAAATATTAATTAAGCGTTTTATTTAATCTTCGGCATGGTTTCTTAAAGTAACTCAAATATTTGACTAAATATGCGAAGATTGTTATCAAAGTTGGTACATCGGTGATACGGTAAGTTGACCAAGTTGATGAAGAAGCCAAGACGTTTTATTTTTGTTTCCCTTTGCAACTTGAGGATCTTCCTAAACCACCAATGAATCAAGAGATTCAACCAGCATCTAACTCCAAGTTCTAACTGGTTCACGAAGGGATAATGGCAAATTCACCAAGTCATCAGCAAGTTGGCCAAATTAATAAAGTAACCGATACACTTGAAGTTCTATTATCATCGGCAACATAGGAGAGTTTCAAAAGATGATGCCTCCTCCATAGGGTTCATTTTAACCTCCATCTAGCATAGCAAACACATCACATGGTCCACGATTGAAGGATAATGAATACACAATTAGTAACTAACTTCTCATTCGAAAGTTTAGAAAGGCCGATAGTTCAAAGTTGCAGATGTATCAACCCAACATAGATAGGATCCAAGAAAATGATGGCAAAGTCTTCATGTAGTTGGTTCGAACCCTTCATCACAATACATGCATACGAGGAAGAGGAATAGCTAGTTTGGGTGTCGATTTGTACTTCACTTGCAAATGAAGTCACAGTATGTAAACTAGATATATTCCTTGAATTGTTTTCATCAATATTTAAGCAAATGCCATTGTAAGGCATACAACCAAAGTCGGAAACCCTTGTCAATCATCCCCTTCGTGAACATGGAGAAATATAAGTCTTGCAACACATATTGGAGATGCACAAGATATATGCATGCGATCTGCGGGCCAATCAAGATGTACTAATAATTATCTCAGAGAAGACACTATCTCATAGAGAGTTATGAATCGCAAGGTACAAAAAATGGATGGGTTGATATGACTATTCAAGGTTAAAGTCGAGTTGTGAGTCAGTTAGTAGAAAATAACATCTCATGGCATATCACGGTGGCAAGTTGAGTATGTAGATGAGTATTTATAAATATTGAGAGAATATCTTTAGTAGTGGCAAGAAACACATTCGCAGTGTCCTTCATATTCCCGTGACCACTCGAATGGAGAGAGTTCTAAGAGTTCTTATAATTCACAATGTATTAACTGACATGCATGCACAATAAGGCACTAATAGTGTCCTGATTGCATGTTGTTTGTTGAGAAAGACAAATAATGCTTCATAGAGATGTCCTTCAAAGGTTTTCTAACCTAACCAGTGATAGCCGATATGCATGAAGGAAGCAGAAATAGAAATAAGGGCACGTAAATGGTTTAAAGTCAAAACCCACGTCACTAAAATTCTCTACAATTTTGAATGTCATAGAACAACTAAATGTTAGGACTTAAGCATATATAGGGTCTAAGAGCACAGAAAGATGAATTAGTGACAACCACTACAAGTTCCATAGATAGAGTCATGTCAAAGGAAATAGTGAAAAAATGGTCTTGAAGGGAGGATGCTCTAGAAGGCAAAATAATGGTGTATGAAGCATAACAATAAGATTTAAAATTCAGGTTCAAACTAGTTATTAAGGAACCTACCCACATATTACAAGTATCTCGAGGTGAATCTTCAGCTATTTCAGTATTGAAGATTTCAGTATAAGAACTTGCAAAGCATCATCATGAAGTACAAAGCATAGGACTATGAATATGCTCCAATGATTGATACTATGCTTCTCGAGGTTATTGACACCAAAATAGGGCATATTAATCTACAAGATATCAGAAAATATTTGACAGAAGGAGATAGATCAAAATTATCCTGCAAGATAGCTGACAGTGGATTGGTTGTTGTAGCTTGCTTCCCCATAGCGGTGCAATGTCCAGAATTGGTGATAGAATTTGCAAGAGGATATAACCCTGATGCCAGATAAATAAGAATTATCGATGGGCGTCTGATGGGTAAACTAGATGGAATTTCTATTGCCATTATTCTTTGATTTCTATACAAGGAGAAATTCACTTGCATTTATAAGAAGAAGGCTTACAAGTATTTCAGTGACAACATAAGTAAATGCTTGAATAACTTAGCCAAAGAATGGATGGTTCCATTTTTTCGCAAAGCATTGTATGAAGGACTTGAATAGTACTATTCAAGCAAGAATGCAATAGAGAAAAGTTTTGGATATGTTTTCAATTCATCTCAAGTGTTATTGTTAATATTCTTATGTCCTATCAATGATAACCATTTGCTCTCCTTTAACATTGCATGTGAAGAAGATTATCATTTCAAGTTTTGGTATCTTAACTTGGACGTGTGGAATTTAAAAATTGATAAGTTTATATCTTCTTTCTTAATCAATTTTGATTATTCATATTGTTCTTTAAATCTTATAAAATCCATATACCCCTATCATACGAGGGAGCTGCGCCTCTCAAACGCAGAGAAGAATTTCTATTGTTTTGCAATTCTTCAACTATTGTGAACATTTTGTTGCTAATCACAGGGCAAAATAGGGTTCTTCAAAGAAGATTACTTAAAGCAACAAATCTGTTTACCAAGAGATTTTTTGGCGACTGTGTTGGGGACTGAAACAAGAAGATGACCACCTTGATATTTTCTTTTCTTTTTCTCGCCATGAAGAAAGATGGTTCTTTTGCATGAGAATGTCCTTCCTGTATTGCAACCAAATCTAGATTGGGTTCATTACAAGAAAGAAAATATAATTTCTCAGTTGGATACTTTAGTCTGGAGAAATAGAAGAAGTCAGGTTGAATACAAGAGAGTGGGTTTAATTCTAGAAGTAGAACAAAGACAAGCTAGAAATATGGTGGTGGTGTTTGAAAGAGAAGTTGAAAGATTTCCTCTTGTATTCTTATCAATAAACCTAGTTGTTCAACCCAACCAACATCAAATTCAAAGACAACCCAAAAGATAAGATATTGTGTTTTGTGACCAATTATGGTCCTAACTTGTCATAATCCACCTGTCCTACAACCAAATCTTAACCAGGTTCAAGCCGAACAAGAAGACGTGATATCACAGTTCAATAGACTCACTTGGAAAGGTCGGAAAAATGATCAAGAATATCAGCAAGTACATAAAGTGTTGGTTGAAGAAGCAAAGTTTGGTGAGCTTCTTAGGAGGGTATGTTTTGTGAAGGAGTTGATCGTCATTGAAATAATTATTATAATTCAAAGGCACAATAGGCAAAACATTCAACACGTGCAAGATCAACAGGAGCAAGATAATCAATAAGCAAGAGATACACTAGAGGTGAGAGAAGTAAGGGTATCATTGATCCTGATTTTGTTGAACTAGGAAAGATCAACTTTCTCACACCTTTGACAACTTATAAAAAGAAAGTTAAGTCTACCAGTAGATCTTCTTCATCAAAGAAAGCAAGTATATATTCCCCATCTTTTCAAGCTTTAACCTTAATTCCCCCTCTTTTTATTAACTTTGTACAACCAATCATGTAACACAATCCTCCACCAGTCCTCTGGAGCACAACCATAGGTCCTTTAGCTTTGGGAAATCAATTGCATGACTTACCAATGGGTTCGAGGAAGCATCTTCCCAAATTTTTAGGAGATGGAAAGATTTTCGCAGAAGAGCATATCAGTGCTTTCTTTACTACATGTGTCATGCTTGGGGTTCACTACAAAGATATTTATGTTCAAATTTTTGTTGAAACTCTAATCGATGCCATAGCTAAATGGTTTAACCAACTCTCAGATGATTCCATTAATAATTGGGTGACTTTGATACAAAAATTTGAAGATAGGTTCAAAATTGTTGATGATGGGCACTTGACTCAGATGAAAAAATAAGTGCATGAACCTATGAGAGAATTTGTGGCACAATTCAATAAACTTGTCAATAGACTTGCAGCTGATAAGAGGTCCACAAAGGAAAATCAAAATTGTTTCTTCATTAACGCACAACCTCCTGACATAAGTTTCCGAATAAGGTGAGGATGAGTTGCTGATCTTGCAGCAATGCAAAGGTTAGCTATTGAAGTTGAAGATGACTTGTTGAGCATAGGAAAATGGAATACAGAATTGTGAAACGAAAAGATGCAACAAGACAACCTTGCAACCTCAGACCCGATGGTTCAAAAGTTAGCCAATGATTTAATCCAATTGAAGATACAGTTGCTGCAAAATCCACCACCTTTATATCAAGATATTCCTAGGAGGAATTATATTCCTTACTAGCAAAATCGGCAACCAAAGCTTCCTGCTCCAACACCAAGGTTGGCCATTATACATCCATCCATGAGTAATCGCCAAACTACTATAATTTGAGATTTTCATCTCACAACATACCGTGATGGAGCTTCATGCCCTGAGATGACTAGGTTTATGGAGATGAACCAGACCAGTGAAAAGATTGAAAAATATATTGAAGATGAAACTGATCAGTAGTTTGGTCCATCTTTTGTTAACATTTTATAATATGAGTGTGGGGAGGGAGATGAGAAAGACAACCACATTAATAATCATTCTTCTAATGTCTTCACAAAGAATTGGGGCCAGAAACTAGAGGAAAAAGCTAAACCGGCTACAAAAGATAAAGAAGTGGAAGTTATTCCTAAGTGAATCCTATCTAGGAAGTAAAACAAAGAAGAACCAGGATCATCAAGCAAAGATAAAAAATTTGTTGATCATGAGGAACCTTCTCTTGAGGATTCTTTTGATTTTATAAAACATTGCAAAATGACCAAAGTGCAAATTTCTCAATTTGAGTATCTCAAGAAGAACCCACAACAGTTGGACAAATTGGTGCATTGTATTAAAAAGGATTTCAAGCACTCTCATTTAGATGTACATCAAGAATTGAGTGAGATCCTTGAGGGTAATTGTCAAGAGGAGTTTATTTCAAAAGGATCATCCCTTGTTGCCACTTCCTTCTCTGATAAGCCAAATCCTTTCTATATATCTTTGTACATGGCTGGTTGTAAGTTAATTAATTGCATCATTGATTCTGATGCATGCGACAATGTAATGCCTTCCAAAGTTTCTCATACATTAGGTTTTTCCTTGAACAAACCAACTGGTAAAGTGTTTTCAATGGAGTCTAAACAAGTTCCCCTTGTCGGACAGATCAAAGATGCTCAATTTGCTTTAGCCACTCACCCTCAAAAGAAGTTAAAGCTTAATATTTTGGTTGCTAATATCCCAACATGTTATGGTATGTTCTTAAGTCGTATTTTTTGCAAAGACTTGGGTGGTGAAATTTAGTTAGATTAGTCACATGCCCTAATACCTCTTGGTAACAATAAAGTTAGATTAGACCTTGAGCCTAAGGCAAAGTATATAGTTCTCAAGTCTGATGATCCAAGGGCATAGATAGTATATGTTGAAACTGAACTAGATACTTATATGTTATCATCAAAAAAAAAGAATATTTCTGAAATCCTAGTTCTTGATATATCTTCTGAACTTTGGAGAATCCAATTTAACGGAAGTTATTCATCTTTCGGTTTTGGCGTGGGAGTGGTGCTAATTTCCCATCAAGAAGAAAAGTTTCCTAAAGATTACAAGCTCGCATTTGATACTACAAACAATACTATAGAGTATGACACTCTTCTCTTAGGGATGGATTTTGCCAAGGAGAAAGGGATCAAAAAGTTACAAGTCATGGGAGACACTGGATTAATTGTTAACCAAGTGAGGAATAGATATCGGAGCAAGAACAAGAGGCTAAGGTCATCTCGAAATAAAGTATGCGATGAGATCAAAGGTTTTGATTCTTTTTCCATACAAGCCATTCCAAGAGAGCAGAATACAAAGGTGGATTCTCTTTCCATCTCAGCTTCTTTATTACTTCCTCATCTTGAGTTTGATAAGGAAGTTTATGTAGTAGAGATGATCTATCGACCCAGTGTGCCAAATAATAATCAAAATTGGCAAGTCTCTGATGATGACAAACATATCATCTCATTCTTGGAGGGAAGGGTAACTTTTTCCAATTTATCTTTTGATGAGAATCAACCTTCGACAAGTCAAAATACTACTAAAGAAGAGGAAAGAGAACCTAAAATTCTGCAAATTAAAGGTAATACCAATCCTAAAGGCTTGGTTTCTCTTGAAAGTCTGTTTGGCAAGCATGATCAATTTGTAAAGAAGAAAAATGAACAAAATCCCTCGGGATATTCAGATATTGAGAAGGTGGACATAGGTTTTGAAAATGATCCTAAAGTTGTTTTGATTGGAAAATGCCTTACCCACAAGGAGAGGAAGATACTTATTGATTTATTGACTAGATATATTGATGTCTTTGCCTGGTGCTATGATGATCTCAAAGAGTTTATGAATGGCGAATTCAAGCATCATATTTCTTTGAAACCTAATTCAACTCCATTCAGGCAAAAGAAAAGGCAATTCAATCCAAACATAGCAGATGCGATTTTTGCAGAAGTGGATAAAATGTTGAAGGCTAAAATAATTTATCCAATTCACCATTCTATATGGGTTGCAAACATAGTTCCTATTAGAAATAAGAATGACGAGATCAAAATTTGTGTTTATTTTTGCAACCTAAATCAAGCATCCCTCAAGGATAACTATCCTCTTCCAATTATGGATCATCTTCTTCAAATTGTTTCTGGATCTGAAATGATGTCCATGCTTGATGGTTTTTCTGGTTACAATCAAATCAGTGTGGATCAAGACGATCAACATAAGACCACCTTTACCACTCCATGGGGAAATTTTTCTTACAACTGAATGCCTTTCGGTTTGATTAATGCTGGTGCCACTTTTCAACATGTGATGGTTCTCTCTTTGGTGACTTAAGAAACAAGATTATTGTTGTCTACTTGGATGACTTGACTATCTTCTCCAAGAAATGAGAGGAACACACTTATCATCTAGAGTGTGTGTTGCAGTGATGTAGGCAACAAGGAATCTCCTTGAATCTGAAGAAATCAATTTTTGGAGTGACTGAAGGAAATTTGTTGGGTCACATTGTTTCAAAGGAAGGTATCTACATTGACTGTGAGCAAGTCAAAGCTATTGGACAATTGTCGTTACCTTCTAGCAAGTTTGGAGTTTGCTCGTTCTTTGGCAAAATCAATTTCATAAGAAAGATCATCCCAAATTTTTCTGAGAACACAAAATCAATTGTCGAGATGATGAAAGGTGATGTGGTATTCAAATGGTCATAAGAAGGAAAGAGATAATTTGATCAAATTAATTCAGCTATAGCAAATGCACCTACATTGATGTATCTGGATTTCAACAAGGGTTTTAATACTTATTGTTATGCTTCAGATTATACATTTTCCGCAATCTTGACTCTACATCATAATGATAATACCAAGGCACTGATTTCTTTCACGAGCATTCCTTTGAAGAAGCACGAGTTGAAATATTCTCTAGTAGAAAAGAAAGCCTATGTGGTAGTGAAAGTTGTGAAGCAGATCTGATTCTACATTCTAAATCCCCACTCTATTGTATATGTTCCAGATACTACCATGAAGATAATCTTGACCCAAAATAAAATGGGATGAGAAAGAGATCTTCTTGGATCGTGAAGGTTTAGGAGTATGATATTGACATCAAACTAACTAATCTTGTCTGAGGGCAGGGGTTATGCAAGTTGATGACCGAAAACACTTCA